>NC_138376.1:40074183-40145025 GCF_054177405.1 Leptonychotes weddellii | reverse complement strand
GTAAATACCCAGGAGTGCAATTGCTGGGTCATAGGGTAGCTCTATTTTTTAATTTTCTGAGGCACCTCCACACTGTTTTCCAAAGTGGCTGTACCAACTTGCATTCCTACCAACAGTGTAAGAGGGTTCCCCTTTCTCCACAACCTCTCCAACATTTGTTGCTTCTTGCCTTGTCAATTTTTGCCATTCTAACTGGTGTAAGGTGGTATCTCAGTGTGGTTTTGATTTGAATTTCCCTGATGGCTAATGATGATGAACAGTTTTTCATGTGTCTATTAGCCATTTGTATGTCTTCTTTGGAGAAATGTCTGTTCATGTCTTCTGCCCATTTTTTGACTTGATTATTTGTTTTTTGGGTGTTGAGTTTGAGAAGTTCTTTATAGGTCCTGGTACCAGCCCTTTATCTGTAGCGTCATTTGCAAATATCTTCTCCCATTCTGTGGGTTGCCTCTTTTGTTGACTGTTGGAAAATAGTTTTTTTTTTTATAAAACATTATTTATGTTAACATGGAATGGGTTTATTATTTTTTGAAACAAATTAATGAATATTCTTAATTTCTCAGATATAATTTTTATTATGGTAAATACGGATAGATATAAACCACACACACAAAAACTCTTTGTGGTCCTCCCTAATTTTTAGGAGTAGACTGGTGCTCTGAGACCAAAGAGTTTGAGAACGACCACCAGATGAATGCTTGGTGCTTCTATCTTAAAGCCCATTCCTCCACCAGGTTCCATGTCCCATCTCTCACACACACTCCACAAAGCTCCCCTCTTACACATATGTCAGTTTCCCTCTCTGCACAATCATTCCCATTTATGTATAAACATGCTGTTTATTTTATCTTAAGAATAAACAAAAACTTCTCCTGTTCCTCTATCAGCTACTGCCCATGTCTCTTCCCCTTTGCACAAAACTTCCTCAAAAAAGTTGTCCGTACTTCCAGTCTCAAATTCCTCTCCTCCCATTCATTCTTTTTCTTTTTTTCTTTAATTTTATTTCCATATAGTTGACACACAGTTTCAGGTGCACAACATAGTAATTCCACAAGTTTCTACCTTATGATGTGCTCACCACAAGTAGTTGCCATCCTCCCACTCTCTCTTAAATCCCCTCCCATTGGATTTGCCTGCTCTTCCCATTCCCCTGAAGTGGGGAGATCCCACTTGGATCCCCCCACATTGTTAAGTCCCCATTTGACAAAACGAATCCTGTCTTCCTTGATATACAGGCAGCTGTCCCTTTGCAGGGCTCTGATAAGGGTGAATTTCAGTTAACACTGTTTAGTTAAATAACCCAGTCCCTCAACAACATGGTTCAAATTCCAGTTACCGCATTTATTAACTGTGAGGAATTACAGGAAGCACAAACTCACTGTCGGGCTGCTCAGTGCACCGACCACCACATAAACAACTCATGCACAGTGAGCAGTGACAATCATCTCATTTGTTTCAAAGTCTGTCAGCAACTGGCCACCAGGCATCTGTTTTTTAGCTCGCAGACAGACAGCAAAATGTATATTTGAAATGAATCACTGAAAGAGGAAATTGGCGAAGAAAAGTGAAAGTGAAGCAAAGACACAAAAGTGCTAACACTGGATGTAGAAATGGAATCTAACATAATGGAGGTACAGAAGTAGCCACCTGGGAACGGGGACTGTCAGCGCAGTGCTCAGCTAGGGGAAGGGCGACTTAGGGCCTGAATGAGGACAGGGGGTGCGTGGAAAGGACAAGCGTCTCCCAGATGCATTGAGAAACTTCACATTAAAAGAACTCTCAGAGGTACTTCACCGTTGTTAAAGGAACACGAGGAGATATTTCACAACATCGAAAGCAAAAATAATAAAATGTTGAAAGTTGATCCAAAATTAGAAAGGAATATGCCAATTTGCCAAGGCATAGAAAAGATATTTGCTCCGGTTATGTGACAAGAACGAGGCAAGCAGTGTTCAACCTTGTCTCGGCAAGTTTATTTTACAAAGAAGTAAAACACTTTAATTTTTGATGTTGCCAAATTTTTTTTTTTTTAAGACTTATCTTAGAGCAAGTGTGCATGCGAGTAGGGGAAGGGGCAGAGGGACAGGGAGAGAGAATCTCAAGCCGACTCTCTTGCAGAAGCGCAGAGCCCGATGAGGGGCTCGATCTCACACCCCTGAGATAATGACCTGAGCCGAAACCAAGCATCGGACGCTCAACTGACTGAGCCACCCAGGTGTCCCGCCTTTGTTTTAAAAAATTAGTGTACTAAGCGCAAATTGGTCTTACTATTTTTTCACTTCCTTATACATATATAACCATCAGAGTTTTTCATGTTTTGACAGAAATTTTTAAAGGTCCCAGAACAGTAAATTTTCCCATCGATTATTAAGACTGTTTGGCATGGTTGCTTTTAGAGTTCGGAGCTCCATGCAAAGGGAGTGCGGCCTGCACTTCCCTCATCTGACTTCCAGGCCACCACACCCACTTGCTTCTCTTCCTGCCTTGCTAGCTGACGTCCCAGTCTCCTCTCGCAACACTTACTGTGGGAGGACATCAGAGCCCAGTTCTGGGAGCTATTCTATTTGCACCGCTCCCTTAGAGATTTCACCCGGTCCTGTGGCTTGAAACATCATCTATATGCCAACAATTTCCACATTTACATCCCCAGCTTAGACCTCTTGCCTGAAAGCCAGATTTATATATCCAATGGCCAGCTCCACCTGGATACGCATAGATACCTTAAACCCAGGATACTGTTAGAAGATGGAGGAGGGTCAGTAAAGTATCCTCTATAATGTAAAGGCACTTTAAGACTGAAAAACAAAGCAAGCCACTCCATCCCATTTACGTAGTTTCTTTCAGGGTAACTTACAGGGGGGATCAGGGAGACAGATCCAGACAGGAATGATCCCGGCAGCACTCGGCTATTCTCGGCCCCTCCTTCTCCACCCACTCAGGACTTCAATCCCCAGCTTTTATGGAGCAAGGGGCATGGTGGTGAGGTCACAGGGCAGCTATCTAAAGTGGCGCCATTTGTGCTCCAAAGGATCTCTACTAGTTACCTAAAGTGGGGCCTTCTGTGGGCCAGCCATCTCTACTAGTTACCTAAAGTGGGGCCTTCTGTGGGCCAGCCATCTCTACTAATTACCTAAAGTGGGGTCTTCTGTTCACCACTTTAGGGAAGATCAGAACAAGCCTCCTGCAATCCCATCAAGGCAGACATTAACCTCCACAGGACCAGGAACACATAGCCCCGAGGGGGGACGTTGCGTGGACATGAACAAAATGGAGGGCCAAAGATGGAGTCAATGTGGTCAGCACTCCTACAATAGCCAAAACCGAAATCCTTCCCCCAACCAAAAAAAACCCTCCTCTACTACCCACAATGCACATCTTCCCCATCTCAGTTGATGGCAACTCCTTCCTTCCAGTTGCTCAGGCCAAAAACCTTAAGAGTCATTCTTAACTACTATCTTATATCCTCTGTATAATCTGTCTCAAGTCCTATTGGCTCTACCTTCAAAATATATCCAGAATCAGACTTCTCTCCACGTTCACCGATGCACCTGGTCCACACACCCTCACCTCTTACCTGGATTACTATGACATGGTCCTAACTGGTCTCCCTCCTGATCTAGTCTCAGCACAGCAGCCAGGCGAGTTCTTGTAAAACATGTGCCAAATCTGGCCAGTCCTTTCCTGAGAACCCCCACAGTGGCTCACCATTTCACTCAGAGAAAAGTCAACATTTTTCCAAAGACCCAGTGGGTCTTACAGGATCTAGCCCCTTCTTACGGGGCTATGTTCTAACCCCACCTCCTCCTCTTCCTCTCACTCCCTCATTCTTGCCGCTTTCACCGGCCTGCTTCTTTCCAGAACTCGGGGCAGGCTGGGCCTTCACACTCGCCAGTCCCTCTTCCTGGAGAGCTCCTCCTCCAAATAGCCACATGCCTGACTCCTTTTAAGTGTTTGCTCACTGTCACCTTCTCAAGGTGTACCCGGCTCCCCAGATCAACTGTTACCCACCGTCATCCTGCAGAAATCCTTATCACTCTTATTCTCTATTTTCCATAGCATTCATCCCCTAATGTGCTGTATGGTTTACTTGTGTTGTTTATTGGTTGTCTCCCTCTCCTACTGCTTAGAAGGTCAACTCCAGGAAAGCAGCAACTTCTCATCTATTCTGTTGACTGATAAAAGCCCAAGGGCCTACTGAGAGTATCTGATACATATTAGGCATTCAATAATTATTTGCTAAATAAATGAAGTTGAAAAAGTTCTAAGTTACTAGTTATTATAATGGACCCCCAGAGAACCTTCTGTGTACATCTAATAACTCCCATTTGGTGAGGAAAATCTGAAAATCTAAAATGTGATTACTCATTCATTTTATCAAGAACTATTTCCTAAATATTTTATATGTGCCAAAGCCAAATTGGACCTTAGATGGCCAAACATACTTTTCCAATTCTGGTGCAGGACCTTCTTGCTTTTGAACACGGTTCTGAATGGACAAGAGTGCTTCTGGTGAATACTGGGCAGCATTGCTCTCCATGTACTTCAAAACATAGTCGTCTGTGTCAAGGATGACAAACCGGTGGCCAAACACTGGGGAGAGGGTAGAAATACATTTAGCTTGGTTATGGTTTTAATCATGCCATTAGGGGTAAAATAATACTGATCCTCCAATGACAAGTTCACAGATAGGCATCTGTGACCTAGATGAAGGAACATTCCATAGCTCTCTAAACTAATATGCAGTAGTTCTCTCAGTGTTCAGGAAGCTCGGGGTCTACATCTATAGCCCACAAATGCAACCAACTTACAGTTTAATTGACATGGAAAGAGATCAAGACACTGTATCACATATACAAGAATATTAGCTTTAGCTCAGGTGGAATGCAGCCTAACTGCCTCTTACAAGTTAAACGAATTAAATTCCCACTAAGAAGAACCCATTCACTTGGCAGGTAGGAAACACTAAGCTGTGCTTTGACCTACCCTCAATCACAGCACCAATGAAGAAGTCAGTCGGGCCATAGTAGATGGGGTTTTCCGCTGTTGAGGACGGTTTAGCAACTTTAGTTCTGCCAAGGTACTTGCCCCCAATGATGCCAGAATTGCGGACAGGTGGCTCAAAGATACTGATCATGTCACTGGCAAGAAAATAAGAGAAGACAAATCGGCGGTCTTTGTCTTCCGGGATGGGAGATTCCTAGACAGGAGAAGAAAGGAAGTTATTATGAAGGTACATGATAGACCCCGATGTTCTAAACTTAAGTATCTACAGGACAAGGTATAAAATATAAACCAAATACACAAAGTATAATGTAAGTGAACAGGATGGGGGGTGGGGACTGTGGTGGTCTGGAAAGGACATGCCTCATCTAAAGGAGACTGCCCCAACTCAACTCCGACTGGTTGCTGCCTTGTGCGAATGTAAGCTCAATGTTGTGTGATCTTCCCATTTCTCACGGGAAGACAGAAATCCGGGTGTTGTATGTGAGTGATGAATCACTAAATTTTACACCTGAACCTAATATTACACTGTATGTTAACTAACTGGAATTTAAACAAAAACTCGGAAAAAAAAATAAAACCCCTGATTTTAAAATGTTGACCTTAACTCTTTTAAAGCACTATGTGCGCCAAACAAAACATGTGGGCTATGTTCTGCCCACAGGCTGCCCACAGTTTGAGACCTCTTGGCTGACATGTTCAGTTTCACAGACACTAAGATGATTATGCAAAGTTTAGTTCTTTAAACAAATCCACTGATATACATAATTTTAATAAGAAAATTTAAGAAAGGAGGAATGAGTAATATAATGTCATAGAGTTGAAGTTGATTCTGGGAAACTATCTTGTAGCAAGACTATTCGTATATCAAATCACTGAGAGTGATCACATAACCCTAAGAAACCAATTCCAGATTGAACAAGCTTAAATACAGACATGCTTATTCTTGACTAAAATCCTCTCAAATTGCAACTTCAGCACATATCTTTTCATTTACAACATGGAATTTCTTGTATAATAATTTCTCGTTTATCAAAGAAAGTCACTGGGTTTCCTCCTGTCAAATAATTTCCTCATACCATTCCCTAATCTAACTGTCTCCAAACTTTTTCGATTAGACACTCTTAACAATAAAAAATTTTTTAAACAAACATCCACAATATAGTTAATAAAAATCAAATCACATCACTCCTCTGCTCTCAAACCTCCAGAGGATTCCCGTCACACTGAATAAAACACGAAGTTCTGAGCATGGCGACAGGCAGGTCTGTACCAAGGGGGTAGCGGGGGAGAGCCAATGGCTCCTCCTGGCAGGAGTATTTTAGGAGTATTTTAAAAGTTAAAAAAAAAATCGTTATGTTTTTATTTAGAACTAAGTGTAAAGTTGCATTAACAATAGAGAATTTTCATATACTCCTTACCAGCTTCCCCTAACATTAGCATCTTACATAGCTTACATAACCATCCAATTATCAGACCCAGAGTAATGGTACAACAGTAACAGTAAATAGTAATGGCACAATACCATTAAATAAATCACAGTTCTTATTCAAATTTCACCTGTTTTTCACTTATGTTCTTTTTCTGACTCAGGATCCTATACAGGATCTCACATTGCATTTAGTTGTTCTCTTTGATCTCCTTCAATCTGTGACAGTTCCTCATTCTGTCCTTGTCTTTCACAACCTTGACACTTTTGAAGAGTAATGGTCAATTATTTTGTTGAATGTCCCTTGTGCATCTCATTTTTGCATCTTTGGCAAAAATACCACAGAAAGAATATCTTGTCTTTCTCAGATATCGTAACAAGGAGTTCACGATACCGAAAGATCTTATTATTGGTGATGTTGACCTTGGTCATGTGGGTAAGAAGATAAATGCTGGGTTTCTCCCTTCTAAAATTACCATCTTTCCCTTTGCAGTTGATAAATATCTTAAGAAACACACCTTGAAACTATGAAAATCCTGTTTCTCCTCAAAGGTCTTCCGGTAATTTTAGCATCCACTGATGGATATTCTCTGCAACCATTATTGCTGTGGTGTGTGCTTAATGGTAATTTTTTATTGCCCTCTTCTCTTCCACATTTAGTAACTGAAATTCTACTGTACAGAGGCACAGCCTGAGGATGAGTATTGTATTGCTGATATTTAGAATTACAGGCACACAATGAGAGTAAGAAGCAGATCAACTTTTGGGTTTATTTTTAAATTGTCTGCAGGCTTCTTACCTACATCGCTTGTTACCTGCATCATGGGTGACTACTCCCACCACTCTACGCCTCCAGCCTTGCTAGGCCACTGGCTGTAAGACTCTGAGCTGGTGCCTGATCCCATCTTCATTTCTGTCTCTCTACCCTCCATTCCCTGTACACCACATCTGCATGAAATGCAGTTCCCTCAGATATGCTGCTGGCCAGCTCCCTGGGCCATTCATTCTGGTCTCCACTCAGCTGTGTGCCCCCTCCCCAGCATTTCCCTTATTGACCAGTTAAATGAGCCCCTCCCCATCACTCTGTCTCCTGCTTTACTTTTCACAGCATGTTTACTACTTGTTCTTTGATGATATATTTACTCTTGTCCAGAATATCCTTAACTGGAATGTAAGCTCCACGAGGCCAGAGATTTGTCTGTCTTGTTTTCCACTGTACCCTCAATGCCCAGAACAATGCCAAGCCCAAAGTAGTTCTCTAATATTTGTTGAATGAATGAATAATTCAACATCTATTCTTCTACATAAACATGTTCTGTGTCCTACAAAGTACATATAAAAATATCAGGGGCTATAAAAAAAGTGCACTCCTGATAAATTATAAGCAGAGGCTGTAATATTTTCTTCAGAGTGTCCATGGAGTATCAGCTGTCCGCAGGCTCCTTGGAAGGCCAAGCCTGCTGCTGTGGAGACCACTGCTCAAGTCGAGTTATTACCTTCTCGAGCTTCCCCAAGTCCCTCCGCTGGCACTCCACCCTGAGCCCCCGATACTTCACTAGCCATACTTGCACTTAGGCCCGAACCGCCTGTCTGGGTTTAGCATACTTTATTTCTTTTATATGTATATACTTTTTAGTGTGAACTATAACACGCATAGAGAAAATCTGCAAAAAACCAAAATGTACAGTTCAAAGAATTTTCATTAAGTGAACACTCGTGGAACCACCACCCAGTCAAGAAACAGAACGTTGATGGAAACTAGAAAGCCCTCCCAACTGAGAGAACTTGGTAATAATGTAAAACATTCATTAATCAGAATTTTTATAGTAGGGAGTATGCTACTTGGCCTAGAGTGTGCTAGAACTTCCTTTTTATTTAAAGCTTTGTTCAACATTTTTCTAAAATATAGTAGTCAGCTATGTCTTGATTTAATTTTTATTTTTTCAAATACATGCATACAGTTTGAAAAATCACTTGGCCTACCTCCCACACTCCCAATTCCTATTCCCAGAAGTAACTTATTTCAATTTCTATTTATATCCATATTTCTAAATAAAATGCTTATAGTCCTATTTCTGTATGTTTTCCATTTTTAAAGATATTACCCTTTGAACTCCTATCAGTAATTTGCCTCAGGTAACTCAGCCAATGAGTGGAATATTCAGGATTTAAATTTATGTCTGTTTCCAAACCCATGCTCTTAATCCACTAGCCATATGACCTCTCAAAGGCAATATCTATTAAATTGGTAGGATCCCATTTATTACATTTAAGAAATACAAAATACATCAAGCTAGATATCACAAGTAATGATAAAAATTAGTAAGATACGGTCCCTACCCTCAAGGAAATCACAGTACACTCGATTGCACACAAGTACACAGATAATTTCACTATGTCAGGCTTTCATGATTACTTAATAAAAAAGGCAAAAAGGTCAGTCAAAATTTGAGGGGTAGAAGGGAGAGATTAACGGTCTAAGAACGATGTTTCCAGGAGATAGGACTAGAGCTAGATCTTGGCTCAGGGACCACTGCTAACACTACCCAACCCATCCAAAGGCTGGAGACTGGGTCCCGTGGCTGTTTAAATAACACACGACTCTGCCGACTGTTACCCTGAAGCTTAACAGACAAAAAGGACCACTGGGCACAGTACTGAGACCGAATGGAATCTTAGCACATGGAAATCATCCTCACCAGTGCAGCCAAATAACGAAGCACCTTGTTATCGTTCATCAGCATTTTAATAACATCTTTTTTCGGAGCCTTTGGAATGAGAACAAAGCAATTCTGAGCAGAGTCTTCAACAAGTCCATAACCGTTATAGGGAGGTAATTCCTGCAGAAATAGAAGAAATAAAGCAGATGCTATTTGTGTTAAAATTACATTAAAGGTAACCAAGTTTCTTTTTTAAATATCTAGAAGATACTTATTCAAAAGCAATTTCTATATACACAAATGTACTGTAGTCAGAAACTAAAACATTGCATATTCCATTCCTTTTTATATATAAGCTTTATACCATGATCACTGCTCATAGGAATGACAGATGATGCTACAGAGTAACCCAAAGGGCTAGACCAAAAGTTCAGCAGTCCCCCTTACTCACGGGGGATATGTTCCAAGACCCCCAGTAGATGCCTGAACCCTGTATATACTATGCTTTTTCCCATACATACTTTTGATAAAATTTAACTTATAAATTAGACACAGTAAGAGATTAACAACGATAACCAATAATAAAGTAGAACAATTATAACGACATACTGTAATAAAAGTTACGTGAATGTGGTCTCTCAAAATATTTTATTGTACTACACTCACCCTTCTTGTGATGACATAAGATGATTAAATGCCTACATGATGAGATGAAGTGAGGTGAATGACATAGGTGTTGTGACATAGTGTTAGGCTACTGTTGACCTTCTGATGATACATCAGGAGGAGGATCATCTGCTTCCAGACTGTGGTTGACCGTGGGTAACTGAAACCGTGAAAAGCAAAACCGTGGATAAGGGAGGACTCGTGTGTTGCTGATGTCCACTGATCCCTTACCACCAAAGCAAGACCTGGCCCTACTCCTGGTCCCAATCCTGGCCCTGTGGTCATCCTACCATGGACAAGCCCAAGGATCTGTGACTTCTTTGTTCTAGGGGGTGTGTGTGTGTGTTGGCATTGGGGGAGGGCAGGACTTGGTTCGTGCTACTATTTTCCTATTTATCTCCTTATTTCTAGTATTTTTATTTCTTGATTTTTGCCACACAAATAGGGGTGGCGGCCATTCTTTACTGAGAACTCAGACTCCTTGTCCACTCCGGACTCTCCTTTCCTAGCAAAGGAGCAAACTCAAGAAACCAAACTTCTGCTATGACCATTACTTGGTGAGTTAGCGTGAAAGTACAGGATGAGCTTTTATTTTTCATTCAGGCCCCATGAAGAGCTGAAAGCATCACTCTAAGATGGTAGGATTTCTTGGTCTAAAAACTTGAGTTCAGTGGCTGTTTTCTTCTCCTCGATGAGGACTGCAGCAGAGTTCTTTCTCTTTGACTCCTTTTTGCTATGCTTCCTCAGCAAAGTCGGCTTATTCCATACATTTCATGTGTAGGGACCTTCCCCAAATCTTTCTATATATTGTATTGAAGCACTTTGACAAATTAGCCTATACAGTCCATCTATAACAGGTACTTCCTCAAAACCTGTGACTACTCTGCTCATCCAAGGTGTAGTGCCTGGATCACTGCCTCTTCGCCCACCTCCTGGGGCCATAATGTGATCATCATGGAGGAAATATGACTAGTGCATCCAGTAGATGGACAATGGCCTAACTTGCTCTAAATGCAAAACCACTACTCAATGAATATACAGGTTTGCCATGGACAGAGGGACCTTGGGTGAGACACCACATGCTGAGCATTTGAGTTACTCTAGAGGATAGGCAGAAATATACAGTGGTGGAATCTAAACTTCCTCTGGGTGTTGGCAGTGGAGATTGAAGAACTTTGAAATAGGGAGGTAAGCCTCTGAACACCTTCCTCTCAAATTCTTTTTGTGTTTTAACAGAGTTCAACCTATTTTTTCTGAATCACACCTTATGCCCCCTGCTTGGAATGAAGACCTTCCCTAAATATCAGCCCCTATGCCTGGGGTCCTGGCACTATGCTTCTCGTCTTGCAAGCTACTGTCTACTGTCGGTGTCCTGTTCTAAACTAGATGAGCCACTCACTCCTCGATAATCCTGCTCACATGCTCCACCCACATTATCTTAACAAAACAAGTACACAGGGAGCTTGAGAGTCCCATAATCCTCCAAATAAGGCTTCCAGAGGCCAGCTCCATAGCGGATTTGCTCTCCTAGTTCTGGATTCTTTGTCTTCCCTACCAGCAGGTCTCCCGATGGAGTCAACCTGAGACAGACGCATCTGGCCAGTGGATACATTTACTTACTCCTGAGCTAACAGATTAGCCTGACCTAAGTGTCATGATTCTTGAATTGAATATATCCTCTTCATATCTGCTTCTACCCCTGATCATTGGCCTGCCTCTAGCTTTATCCCTCGAGAACCCAGCTACAGCTTCCCACCCCTGCTTTCCAACCACGTTGTGCAGGGTTTAAATGACGGAAGCATAATGACTAAGGAGAACTGAAAGGTATTTGCTGTTTGGTAAGTGGTGCTCTCCTACTCATTTCCAACAAAGACTTCCATGGACAAGCAGAGAGCGCTTATGTGTAATTGTTTATTATAAAGAATTTACTGAAAATAAACTGACCAAATACTATGACTCATGTGCCATGTGTATGGATGGAGAATTGGTTTTATATTACAGGGTGACTGAGATAGGGCAAAACAAACGAACCAAAATCTACAGTGGTTCTTCAGTTCACTCTGTTCTCATCTAAGCCCTCCCTTCCCTTCCTTTCTTTAGAAGACAGGTTAGAAGAAAAAGATGAGAGTGAAAGAATGGGAAGCAGAGGCGTTGTAGGACTCAGAACTTGTATCAGCTCAAAAGATGGATCAGAGCCTTTCACTAAGAAAAATGCACTATTATATTGCAGTCCCTCCCCATTCTACTTCCTGGTTAGGTCAGATTCCTTCTTGTAAAGGAGTTTGGCATTTAATAAACTCCCCCGTGTACTTTGCAGTGCGACCTTGGACTGCTATCTCATACTATACTTCTCTATAAACTGAAGTGATGGAATAGTTTGCTTAATCAAAATCTAGATCTTTCCTATGGTACTTTTTCTCATATATTGCAACAAATGGTACCCCAATATTTGGGGATAGGAGCAAGGGCTTTATTATAATTCTTTTTTTTTAATTTTTTAATTTTTTTAAAGATTTTATTTATTTATTTGACAGAGAGAGACATAGTGAGAGCAGGAACACAAGCAGGGGGAGTGGGAGAGGGAGAAGCAGGCTTCCCGCAGAGCAGGGAGCCCAACGTGGGGCTCGATCCCAGGACCCTGGGATCATGATCTGAGCCGAAGGCAGACGCTTAACGACTGAGCCACCCAGGCGCCCCGGCTTTATTATAATTCTTAATCAATGAGCCCATTCATTGGTAAAGAATCCTATCAGAGAAAAAAACTGACAGCAAGAAGTATTATCTCGATCCATACTTCCTTCCAGAAGTTTTATTGCCCCTGGGAACTCATAGCATATTAAATCCAAATCCTTCTTTGTAATTGTTTTTATGAAATGTTGGTTCCAAAAGGCTGGCCTAAGATATCACTTGCCTCTTTGGGGAACAAATGCATACTTCATAGGCAGTCTTCTTGTGTAGTTCAAGAAACATACCACATGCGCCCTATTTGCTAGGCACTGAGTTAAGTGCTCCCTGGCCTCAAGGACCTTACGGTGTAGTAAAAAAGATTCTTAGACAGATACTTTAATATAATAGGTAAGTACTAGCAGAGGGAGGCACAGGACCCCAGGACACACAGGAGAGGTGATTAAGCCTGCTGGGAGCTTAGAGATGCCTTCTTGGAAGAGAGGAGGCCTACACCGAGTCTGGAAGGGTAAGGAAGAGCTGTGTAAAGAAATGACGGCAAAGGGGTCCAAGCGCGTGGAAGAGCATCAGCAAAAGTGCAGGAGAGTGAAACAGGAGGCTCTGCTGCCAGAACCACAGCTAACTCAGGGCACTTGGAGGCTAAATGCAAGAAGCAGGGCAGCCGATCAGGGGAAGGCAGACGCCTGTGCTGGAGGAATTCATTAATTCCATCCTTCCATTCACAGGTTTCTTTTGAAAAGAAAGAGCCACAACCTTATTTTACACACAGAGGAGTAAAGATATATATCTTTATATATAAAGATAGGTCACAGGTATCAATACCCAATTTTATGCATAGGCAACAGACCAAAGAGGCTGGATGCATTGCTCCAGCCCCAAGTGCGCGGAACAGGTGCCAAAGCTTACGGTCTGTGATACGGCGCTGCCTTAACACATCAGATACTTCTTTTTAAAAAAAAAATATATATATATTTTATTTATTTATTTGAGAGAGAAAGAATGAGACAGAGAGAGCATGAGAGGGGGGAGGGTCAGAGGGAGAAGCAGACTCCCTGCCGAGCAGGGAGCCCGATGCGGGACTCGATCCTGGGACTCCAGGATCATGACCTGAGCTGAAGGCAGTCGCTTAACCAACTGAACCACCCAGACGCCCCACATCAGATACTTCTTGAATTTGCTGTATAATGTGTAATTTTTAACACAGGCAATTCTTTTTTTTTTTTTTTTTGAGAGAGAGAGGGTGCGCAAGTGCGAGGGGGGTGGGAGGGGGAGAGAAAGAATCTCAAGCAGACTCACGCCCAGTGCAGAGCCCCACGTGGGGCTCCATCCCATGATCCTGAGACCATGACTTGAGCCGAAATCAAGAGTTGGTCGCTCAACGGACTGAGTGACCCAGGTGCCCCCACATGCAATTCTTACTTGAATTTCTAAAATATGTGGCTGAACCACTCTGAAGGCTCAAGTCTATCCGATTATCATGTGGGTGCATTTAAAAGAACCACGACCTTACTCTCAGATCAGAATGGACTCTGTGGTACACAGTACTAAATTTCATGGTTCAGTATAATTCTAAGGAAAGCTATGTGGCAATGAAAGAAAGCCATCTTCCAACATCTTCATTAATCAGCTTCTGTTCACTCCCAATTAGTTTTTAAGTAAAAGGGTCTGATAGATAGGCAGGGAACAGTGAAATGTCCTAGCAGTCTGGAATTTTAAGAGATGTCTTTTTTAATCAAAATAAAAAAATTATATGGGGCGCCTGGGTGGCTCAGATAGTTAAGCATCTGCCTTTGGCTCAGGTCATGATCTCCGGGCCCTGGGATCGAGTCCACGTCCGGCTCCCAGCTCAGCAGGGAGTCTGCTTCTCCCTCTCCCTCTGCCTCTCCCCCTGCTTGTACTCTCTCTGTCTTTCTCAAATAAATCTTTAAACAAATAAAAATAAAAAATAATAAAATAATAGAAGTAATACAAGGTTTGGTATAAGAAGAGAAATTAAAAGCACACAGAGTATAAAAAGAAAGGTCCCTTGTCATCTCGCACTGCCCTCCCCACCCCCCATTCTCACATGTGGAACTACCCACTGTGAACAGTGTGAGTGGAGAGTCCTCCAGGTCCTCTCTTTGGTAAGTGTAAGCAGATACTGTATGCAGCAATTTACACAAACAGGGCTGTATAACATAAACGCATTCACTTACAAATGTGACGGACATTTTGCCATGTTGATATGCAGAGACTGACTTCCTCTTTTTCTCTTTAACCAGTCTTATAGTCTCACATTCTTCTCACTGTTCTATAGTTTGTTCTGCCAATCTCCTTACACTTTATTATAAGTAATCCTTACTTACACATATCCTTACACCTATCGCTTTATGGTCCCCAGACCAGATTTTCTAGATCAAGAGACAGGTAATATTTTATTTTGAAAAAATTAAAAGGACGACACTGCCCTTCAAAAAGGTTTTTCCTATTAGCTCTCCTGTTAACAGTATATGAAAATGACCATTTTGGGGTATCTTGCTGGCTCAGTCAGTAGAGCATGCGGCTCTTGGTCTCAGGGTTGTGGGTTTGAGCCTGATAGTAGATGTAGGGATTACTTTAAAAAAGTGAAAAAAAAAGAAAAGAAAAGAAAAGGTCCACTTCTTCAGATCAGGGCAAACACTGGATATTGTGAGTCTTTTTAAATCAAATACATCCAAAACCTCATTATTTTCATTTCTATTTTCTTTGATTATCAGTTAAGTTGAGGGTCTTTTTTTTTTAAATTTATTTTTGAGAGAGAGAGAGAGAGCATGAGCGGGAGGGGCAGAAGGAGAGGGAGAAGGACAGAGAATCTGAAACAAAACTCTGCACTGAGCATGGAGGAGGGTCTTTTCATATGTATTTCTTCTTTTGTGAAGTGCTCTGTATCATATGCTTTGTCCATCTTTTATTTGGTATTCACATGACTCCGTTTTTTCTTTTTCTTAAACCTCTATATCAAAAGATTAATTCTCGCACTACACTCGGAACTAGTGTTCCATTACCGGTTTCACAGGAGGTGGCTCCTTCTTGCTCACATCAATACGTGGTAAATCAGAGATTCCAAACTTTTCTTTGTAATACTGTCGAGTGAAAGGATCACAATCATAGATGAAGAAGGTTCTCCCGAGGATAGTGAGTGGTTTCCCCACAATGAAGTCTTTGGCGGTATACCATTCCAACACCTCTTGATCAGAGATCTCCAGCACACACTGAGGGAAGTTCTCTGACAGAAGATAACAGGGAGAGAAGAAAGAAAAGGAATAAGGATGGGAAGAAAGACTGACACACAGCAGCTGGGCACTCTTGAGAATTACGGTCTCTAGCTCTGGTCAAGGGTCTCCTCTACTCTCCCAGCAGAAAATAAGGTTGTGTATTTCCATCAGTTGACCGGACACAGAAATAATATCCCAGATAGTTTTTGTGAAGTCATTCTCCCTTATTCAGCTTGAACTATCAGTGCAGGTCACTAACCTTAGCAGAACTCATGCTTAGGGGAAATCATTACAGGAGGAAAGAATAAATGTCCTTCTATAGAGTACAAGATCAACGGAGGGATCTAAATCATTCAGTTCAACCTTTGACCCATTTTTTTTCATTTATTTATTTATTTATTTTTATTCTTATGTTAATCCCCATACATTACATCATTAGTTTTAGATGAAGTGTTCCATGATTCATTGTTTGTGCATAACACCCAGTGCTCCATGCAGAATGTGCCCTCCTCAATACCCACCACCAGGCTAACCCATCCTCCCACCCAACCTTTGACCCATTTATTCATTCACACAACATATTATCAATGACCACATATATCATGTACCAGGTTCACTGCTAAATACCGAGATTATAACAACAGTGTAGGTGAGATTGCTGCCTTGATGGAGAAAACAGTCTGTTTGGGACAACGGATACTAAACAATTACACAAATAATAGTTTCATTTCAATTGTGATCACTGCTAGAAGGACAGTCTGACCTAGTCTTCTGGCAGGAGGTAGGGTCAGTGAGATGATCATACTAATCTGTTTATCTGGGCACTCAACAGATTTTCAAATGTAGAATCAACCTTGCATTTTGGGAGGTATAAATCCAATTCTATCACATTGTTTTATGGGAACTAAGGATTGACTTATTTAAGACTGATTCCCTGCAGCATGGCCACCATGGAAACTGTAAGATAGTCAATTCTGGTAAAGTGCCACACTGTATAGCTGTAACCACAAAGCTTGACCCTAGAACTCTGATCACAGGGTGCCTGAGAGGCCACTATTCTCCCAACTGATAATTGATAAGATGGAAAAATAGGAAAGAAGGCTAAGGTTTTGTTACATCAGGCAGAAAGGCTTGAGCGCCAGTCCTTGATCATGCCAAAAGATCATGATTTTCCCAATCATGCATCTTAAAAGCCCTATAGACCAAGGGTTCCTTCTCCCATTGCCTAGTGCCTAACCCTACTAGACCCCTTTGAGTTACCTCAGGAAGTGATGGCCACTGGGGGACACAGTCAACAATGTTCCAGGAGACCTGGGGTGTGTATGTGTGTGGGTGCATGTGCACACGTGTGCATACACACTATACAACCATTCACCTTTTTTGCTTAACAATTATATTTTTCATATGTAGCTGGATTTCATTTACTGATATTTTATTTAAGTTTTTTGCATATATGACTGTAGTCTTACTCATGGTGTCTTTGGTTTTATTGGTCTTTTCTTAATGAATGAATTAGTTCTTTTCTATGAATCTGTATTAGGCTTATAATTAGCTGTTCTTTATTTGGCAAAACTGAAAAATTATCTAGATCTGGTGTTTTCTTTGTGGAGAATTTTTTAAGTGATTCTATTTTCTTAATGGTTAAAGACATTTGGTCTCTATTTCCTCCTGGACAAGTTAAATTTTTCTAAAACTTTGCTCATTTCACACACACAAAAAAGAGACAAACCAAAAAACAGACTCTTAACTACAGAGAACAAACGGATGGTTACCAGAAGGGAAGTCGGTAGAGGGATGGGTGAAATAGGTGAAGGGGATTAAAAGTACACGTATCTTGGGGAGGGTATGTGCTCTGGTAAGCGCTGTGAATTGTGCAAGACTGTTGAATCTCCGATCTGTACCTCTGAAACAAATAATGCAATATATGTTAAGAAAAAAAAAAAGAAGGTAGTGGGAGGGGAAGAATGAAGCAGGGGAAATCGGAGGGGTAGATGAACCATGAGAGATGATGGACTCTAAAAAACAAACTGAGGGTTCTAGAGGGGAGGGGGGTGGGAGGATGGGTTAGCCTGGTGGTGGGTATTGAGGAGGGCACATTCTGCATGGAGCACTGGGTGTTATGCACAAACAATGAATCATGGAACACTTCATCTAAAACTAATGATGTAATGTATGGGAATTAACATAAGAATAAATAAATAAATAAATAAATAAATAAATAAATAAATAAATAAAAGTACACATATCTTGATGAGCACTGAGTAATACATGGAAGTGTTGAATCACTATATTGTACACCTGAAACTGACATAACACTATATGTTAACTATACTGGAATAAAAATTTAATTTAATTTCAATTAAAATTTGCTTGTTTCATCTAACAGAAATTAATTTCCAAATACATGAGTTTTTTTAATAGTTCTGAAATTGAATTCTAACTTGTGTTGAAATTAGAAAATATGGTTTAAGATGCCCTGACTTTAAAAATAACGTTAAGACTGACCAGTTTTTATAAGTGTTCCATTTGTACTTGAAGAAATGGGAATTCTCCCGGTGTTGATGCATTCATTATATCAACACTGACAATTCTATTATTTAAATCATATATATATATATGTGCTTATTGACTTATCTTTTTGATCTAACAATTATAAGAAGAAATGCTTTAATGACTCCCACTATTTTGATGAATTTGTCCATTCTCTTTGCCTAATAATGCTATAAATTTTTGTCTTTCATGTTTTGAAGCCATGTTACTAACTGCATTCAAGTTTAGAATTAGTATATTTTCCTGGTAAATACAATTCTTGCAACATGTATGATCTTCTTTATCTCTAGCAATGCTTTCTGCCTTAATGTCTATTGGTATTTTAGTAATATAGCCTTATCAGTTTCTTTTGCTATTTGATTGTACATCTTTTTTGACCTTTTTATGTCTCTGTATCTTAAGTATGTTCTTAAAATATTTTTCAAAGTTTATTGTTTTTTAATCCTATCCCTTCTCCTAAGTCTTTGTTGTAATATATTTCAATTCTACTTTGATATTTTTTAACTCCCACAAATTCAACATTGTTTTTTTAGTTTGTATAGTCAATGTTTATTTAGATATACCCACACGCTGCCATTTTCTTCTTCTTTTTTTAAAATCACTTCTTATATCTCAGACCTTACTTCTGGAATAATTTTCTTTCTACTAAAAGTACACTCTAGAATATTCCTAGTAAGGGTCTTTTGTTAGTAAAATCTGTTTTGTTTGCCTGGAAATGTATTTCACTTTCTTCTTGAAAGATAGTTTCTCTAGGTATTAAATTCTGTTTTCTTCTCAGCACTCTGAAGATTTCAGTACGCTGTCTTCTGGTAACTAGTGTTGCTATTGAGAGGTCAGTTGTCATTGTAGCTGCCATTCTGTATGGATAACCTTGTTTCTCGGGCTGCTTTTATGATCTTTTTGAATTTGGTGTTCTTAAGTTTGACTATAACATATCTAAGTATGGATTTATATTTTTACGTTATTGAGGTATAATCGACTACAATAAGTTGTACATATTTAGAGTGTACAATTTTGATGTTGTTTAACATTTGTATTTACCAAGGGAAAGGCAAGGTCAAAGGATGAAAGCCAGTCTAAAGGATAGTTAACAGAGTTTAAGAACCTAGAACCTTAGGTTCAACAGCTGAGTAGAAAGCTTCTGGTGACCTTCTTTTGACATTACTTACCACATAGTGGTAAACTGCAATTACGTTCAACAAAGAACGAACTTTTATAATTCCTGAAACTTTAACTCTATCCATTATAAAAATACAATTTTTATTCATCTTAACTACTTAAATGAAGGCGCTGGCAAAGAGAACTTCTGAAAGATACTCCCGTAACTGCCTATTACTGTCCAACACAAACTCTGCCTAGCCACTGTCTCTTGGATGCCCCCAAACATAACATACTTCTTCCTAATGCCCGACCCTTGCTCTTGTTCTTCTCTAATGTGCACTTTCCCTTTGTTCTCTGCCACTCTAAATCTGGGTCCAACCTCAGGTCTCCCACAAAGCCTTCCTTAGTCTTTCTAGGTCACATCTCTTCTTCTGAGCTCTGTCTACATGACATAACTAATTACATAATCAGATGATCTGGTACACTTGTGTTATTGTTAAACAGCTTTGTGTATTTATATGACTTGTCTCTACAGTCACTAGAAGTGACTGAAGGACAGAGATTCTAGGTCTGGAAGTTATGCTTTCATTTTATCCTCCACAGCACTTACAACATGAAATAGTTCCCTTAGAAGATATTTAACTCTTGTTTAATTGAATGTAATTCAAATCATCCATTGGATAAATAAATGACTTTGAGAGTCAATTAGATGCTACTTCTTCAACATCACAGTTCTAGTTAAAGGAATTATTCAGCTGATGGAAGCTTAGCCTTTTCTGTCCTGCTACTGCATGACTAACTTTCACAAGAAGATACGTTTCCTATCTCTTAAAAGGACCCTATATATGTCACCAGGCTGCCTCTCCACATAACTTTTATGAAAATTTTGGTTAAAATTTGAGATGTTATAGAGGCGCTTGGCTGGCTTGGTTGGGAGAGTGTGTGACTCTTCATCTTTGGGTTGTGAGTTCAAGCCCCATGTTGGTTGCACAGATTACTTTAAAAAAACTGGGGAAGTTATAAAAGAGGATGATCACATATTTAAAATTTTAAACATAGGGCATGTTGATACGGCAGAGACAAACACAGAACTCGAGATTTCCAGGGGTTCAGTTTCAGTGATACCTTTTTCATGCCTGAATAAATTCCCATTCTTTCTCTTAATCTACCGTAAATCTAACATCCTCTAGATGGCAGGAATTTCAGGCTCATGTAAGCATTCTGGAAGGCCTAAATTAGTACATTAGTCTCAGTGTCCTAGAACCTGAGAGGGTTCTACAGGAGGCCAAGTATAAGAATATGGTCAACAGCAACCGGACTGTGTTGAACTAGGGCTCAAATCCCGTTGCTGCTATCTGAGAATGCGAGCTATATTAGCAATTATTTTCATTTCTCTAAGACAGATTTTTGCCACTAATTCTCTTAGTTTTAAAATGAGGACTATTTCCCCAATCTCATTCTCCTCTACTTCATATGCAACCATTCTAACGTGCAGCTTTTTATGTGTGTACTACGCATATCGTTTTGTTTGGACTTCACTTTACATAAATATTATTGCATTGTACATCTCTTTTTCTTTTTTTTACACAGCACTTCACTTTTAAGTGCATCCATTTGCTTTCTTTACATTTAGTTATTGCTTGTAATTACTACTATTTATCAAGCTATACCTTCACCACATTTTATTTATCTACTATCCCAGTGATGGAAATCTCCACCTCCTTGCCCCCAAGTAACACTGCATAAAAAAAAAAATACTATATAGGCAAATCAATACATGTAGATAGATTGAATTTAGCCTTCAGACTGCCAATTTGTTTATAACCTCTAACCTCAACTTGTTTATAATCTCTAAGACAAACCTCTTGCACAATACCTGAAATTTCTTATCTCCTAGTTCCAAAAAATAGAGTAAAAAGAAAACCAACAAAAGTATTTACAGAGTTCTGTCCAGCCGTCCAAGCATGAGAGATGTCATCACATATGACCAAGATGACATTTTTGCAAGAGAAAATTCTTAAACCACTAAGTCAATAACCAAAGTAAGTGTACTTATTCCAGAGAAAGAATGATGGGCGGCGGTGTCAGCTGCACTTTGTTGCATTCTCCCTCTCCAGTCACTAGGTTATTTTACACAGCAAAGAGAGCAGGGGCTGACACAATGGGGCCCCACCTCTGAGTCACAGACATGCCTTTTCCAATCTTAAGTTATCCTACATACAAACTTCCTGTTTAGGAAGTATTGAGGTGAGAAGTAAAGTCAGGAAAGAACATAAGGAAACGGTAAGCTATATGAAAACAAGCTTGTTGTAAAAATGTATTAAAAATCTGATATTAAATTGCTTTACTTCAGAAGCCTTGCTCTTCTGCACTTTAAATGAATCTCCCACTGCTGTTTTGGTTGTTTCCTTGATTTGGGTATCAGTGATCTCCACCAGACCATTTTGGAGGCAAGCCTGGACTGTGGGGCAAGCAATGAGGGGAGTTACGGGAAAGCTATTTCTTTTTTAATTTTTTATTGTTATGTTAATCACCATACATTACATCATTAGTTTTTGATGGGAAAGCTATTTTTTGAGTACCTATAAGAACGCAGCAAGAGTCTCCCAAGTGTAAAGGGAATGACCATACTGATTAAGTAACTCCTTCGAGATCCAAAAGATGTCCCATTTACGGAGGATAAACTGAATCAAACATACTTGCATTCTCCACCAAAACCTTTGGCATGCGCTGGCGGTTCATCAGGAGTGGGAAAGGATCTCGCCCATCGTTCCGTTCATGGACTTCTCGAATTTCCACTGTATCATCCATAAGATAGTAATGAATGATGTAGGTCCGACATTCACCAAACATGCTGTCTGTATCATCCCAGACTGCATAGAATCGAAGAACCTTTGAGGAATCCAAAGTAGTGACTTAAATAAGAATTCTACAAGTGGAGAGATTAACTTAACTACTTAGGCATTCAGATATCAGACAATGATGGAAAGATTAGCTACAAAGACAATGAAGTAATCGCAGATGGTAAAAAAAAAAAATTCATCAAAGATAGAAAAACATACAAAAATTATATACCAGATGTCAACAGCTGTAAAATATTAAATAACAGGCTTATAAGTTTGTATTGAGAAAGCAGAATTCACTTTGATCCAAAATATTAGTCAGTGAAAGAGAAGCCAAATTAAAAGAGCAATGGAAACTATAAGACACTGATGAAAGAAATTGAGGAAGACACAAATAAGTGGAGAGATATTTTGTGCTCACAGTAAAAGAATTAATATTGTTAAAATGTCCATGCTACCCAAAGCAATCTACAGATTTAATGCAATCCCTATCAAGATTCCAATGGCATTTTTCACAGAACTAGAACAAATAATTCTAAAATTTGTATGGAACCACAAAAGACCCTGAATAGCCAAAAAACTCTTGAGAAAGAACAAAGGCAGAGGTACCATGCTCCCTGATTTCAAACTATACTACAACACTATAGTAATCAAAACAGTATGGCACTGGCATAAAAACAGACACATAGATCAACAGAACAGAAATGAGAGCCCAGAAACAAACTCACACTTCTATGGTCAATTAATTTATGAAAAATGAGGCAAGAATATACAATGGGGAAAGAGTCTCTTCAATAAATGGTGCTGGGAAAACTGTGGACAGCTACATGCAAAAGAATGAAACTAGACCACTTTCTCACACCACACACAAAAATAAACTCCAAATAGATTAAAGACCTGAAACATAAAACTCCTAGGAGAAACATAGGCAGTAAGCTTGTTGACATTGATCTGAGCCATGTTTCTTTGGATGTGACTCCAAAGGCAAAGGAAACAAAAGCAAAAATAAACAAATGAGACTACATCAAACTAAAAAGCTTCTATACAATGAAGAAAACTATCAACAAAATGAAAATGCAGCCTATTGAAGGGGAGAAGATATTTACAGATCATATCTGATAAGGAAGGGATTAACATCTAAAATATATAAAGAACTCCTACAACTCAGTAACAAAAAACCACAAATTCTGATTTAAAAAAATTTGGCAGAGGATCTGATTAGATATTTTTCCAAAGAAGACATACAAATGGCCAAGAGATACATGAAAAGATGCTCAACATCATTAATCATCAGAGAAATGCAAACCAAAACACCAATGAGATATCACCTTACACTTGTCAGAATGGCTATCATGAAAAAGAGAAGAAATAAGTGTTGGTTGGAGAAAAAGGAACCCTCGTACACTGTTGGTGGGAATGTAAATTGGTGCGACCACTATGGAAAACAGTATGAAGTGCCTCAGAAAATTAAAAATAGAAATACCATATGATCTAGCAATTCCACTACTGGGTAGCCTCCAAAGAAAAAGAAACACTAATTCAAAAAGATATAAGCAACCCCATGTTCACTGTAGCATTATTTACAATAGTCAAGATTTGGAAATAACCTGTCCACCAATGGATGAATGGAGAAAGAAGATGTAGTTTATATATACAATGGAATATTACTCAGCCATATAAAAGAGTGAAATCTTGCCCTTTGCAACAACATGGATGGACTCTGAGGGTATTATGCTGAGTGAAACAAGTCAGACAGAGAAAGACAAATATTGCATAATGTCACTTATATGTGGAATCTAAAAAACAAAACAAACAAAACCAAACCCAGCTCATAGACATGGAGAACAGATTGGTGGCTGCCAGAGGGTAGGGAGCTTGGGATGCAGGTGGTGGGGGAATGGGTGAAATAGGTGAAGGGGATCAAGAAGCACAAACTTCCAGTTATAAAATAAATAAGTCATGGGAACGTAATGTACAGCATAGGGAATATAGTCAATAATATTATATTAACTTTGTAATATGACAGATGGTAACGACTTATTGTGGTGACAATTCTGCAATGTATTCAATTGTCGAATCACTATGTTGTACACCTGAAGTTAATATAATATTATACATCAATTAGACCTCAATAAACAAAAAAAAAAAGAAAGAAAAAAGAGCATTGTGTTTTATACAGGGGCTCATATGTATTAATAAAGGTATATGTGAACCGTTTATATGTAATTAGTATGGAAAGAATTTTCATTTATTAATGTCTTTTTTTATCCATCGACATACCTCTTCTAGTAACAGTATCAACAACACAATCTTTAAAGACAAAAGAATAGCAGATATATGATTGATATAAAGAATGTCCTTAAAAGGCGATGCTAGTGCTAGGCAAATTTTTCTGAACTAAAAGGAATTAACATTTCTGAGAGAACACCAGCAGCAAAGAAGCACTGAGGATGATCTCCCCATCTTCTTTTGTACAGAAAGGAGAAGACCAAATCTGCCCCCACACACCAACTCACAGTGGGGAGGATAGGACGGTTGGAACAGAGCTGGAAAATACCTAGAATATTCTACACTCAAACATTCATATAAAATATAACAAGGAAGCATCTGCAATGAGATTTCTGTGAAATTACTATTTTAACATTAGAAATCTACCTATATGCAATAGATTTGAAATTTCCCAATAAATCACTTAGGGTTTCCCAAAGAAGGCTATGAAATGAACTCCTATTTGGGAAAAGAAGTAGTCGGTTGGAAACGTAAAGTGGGAAGCAGACATAGCTCAGGAATTGCTTTAAGATTGAAAGGTTTGGTGGAACTCCTAAGACTTAACTCCACAACCTCCTCTGGGTATCTTAATACAAAACTTGGGCATTCCTGTACCTCTAACTCTAGATGAAACCAGAAAAATCGCACTGTCTCCAAATGGCTAAATTACAGATGTAATGTTTTAAAACACACATCTACCAGAACAGCTTGCTAATAAACATGCATCACATGTGGAGATGAGCAAATCCACTGAGGTGCTGACGTCACTTACTTGTTTGTCAAAGGTGAGAAACTGCTTCAGTTGGTCAAAGTCCGATGGGGTGACATACTTACGAAGAGGCTGTTTCCGGAGTTCAGTGTAAGGATCAAGAGCCATCTTCTCTGGTGGATTTAATTCAATTCCTTGACTTTCCAAAAATACCTAAATCATGCAAAAGTAATGATCATCTTTCTTGAAGCTTCCAGGAGTATTAACTGATGGTGTAAAGATAAGTGTAATAATAATTTCTATGCCAATGTCCAAATTAACCATTAGCTTGCAGTTTGAAGCACATCTTAGCAACATTAAGCCTCCAATTGACCCAACGCTATAATGCAGAAACAACTGATAATTACTGTAAGTATTCCATATTATAAAATTGCTAGGCAATATGCTGAGCTAACTTGAAGACATGATAGTATGGTAACTGGCTCCATGTATGAATTTAGATCAATGAAATTTAGTTAGGTGCCCAAGACCAGAGTAAGTCTTAGGATTGCTTACATACACACATCTGAAACCCAACCACAGTTTCAAACAATATGTAATTCATATCAGGGATGGGGGCAAGCTACACAATGGCAACAAAGTTAAGCCGAAATCAAATTCCCAACTTTCAACTCACCAAAAACAAGTATCTGATTAAGTCCCCATCTCCACCCCGCTCCAAAAAGGAAAAGAATCACTGGTTATTTTAGACCAGAAAATATTTTAGCAAAATAGGAGAGACAAACCAAGTACTCAAATCTCACCAGATAAAGTTAAGGAAAGCATCTGAACTTGATATGATCTTGTTTAATTTGCTAATTATAAGTAAATACAATATTTTCAGTAACTATATCTTTTAATACAACTTGGCATTTCTTCTTCATAAAAGCACCACAATAAGCTGGTTTTTTTTGTGTTTGTTTGGTTTTTTTTTTGGTAATCAGAAAAGAACAATGTCATGGGATCTGTTTACATTCTAGAACTAGAAATTAATCTGAAATCTGGGTTTCTTTTGGGAATTGTGTGATTTGCTTTTGGACAATTCAATAGAAAATATGCAGGACTCAAAGCCAAAATACCTGGGTTCTAATATTAGCTCTGCTGCTAACTAGCTTGTAATCTTAATACTTAAAAGTTTCACTAAGCAGTCTCCAGTATCTTTTAATATTAAAATACTGTGATCTCAATGTCTAGTAAAAGTACTGAGCTGGAGATAATGACTAACAATATTCTCCTCTCCCTTGAGATGATGTATTAGTGTAGCAGGATTATTGATTGAGGTATTTAATGGGGGTTTTACTCCTTTCTGTTGCTTTCAACAGATAACCAGGCCCTTTGTTAACCTTACCTTAGGGATTTTGGCAGGAATGCAGAAGCTTCCTGAAGTTTGACTATTCTTCCTGTCTCTTAGAAAAAGCCTAAACTCTTTGAAGAGATTATTCTAAAGTATCCCAGAAGGAGGGGAGAGAAGGAAATGTCTTTGAAGGCAAGGAGAGAAAAAGGGGGAAATTCTCCCAGACTGGAAAACAGACACAAGTTGATGGGTCTCAGAAGAGCAAGACTCCACATGTGCTCTTACGGATGCTCGGAGCACACGGGCAGCCAGTCGGGCACATCGGTCTCAGGCACGCGGGGTCTCAGTATCTGACCTCGCACCAAAGCATCCAGGAGGTGCCCTTGAGCACTGACAGCCTATGGACCCTGCCTGTATGACCTCGTTAAGCCTGGGTGTGCCTTGTCGTACTGAGGGCCTGGAATTTTTGGCAAAGCTGAGAGTGAATAGAAACAGCAGCCCAGTTGGATGGGAGTTCAAGTAGGCTTTATTTTTAAAACACAAAACAGTATTTCCTGCACACTTGCATATGCAGAGTAGGATTCACACCTGCTATACTATTGGTCATACTCTAATGAAGATGGTAAGTTCTAGATCTCTGATTTCTGGAGTTAATTTTTTTTACTGTGTTAATTCTGTCTCTAGGACCAATGTTTATTTGGAGCAGTGAGGAGGGGCTCAGAAGGGGTGGTGGTGGTGATATATTTGATTAGAGGTGGCTCCTTGTTCAAGCCCACACCATAAAGACAACTATCTTCTTTAACCACTCGTAGGTCCAGCCCTAATGAAAACCATCAAATTAGATAAGATGTGTATAAATTTTAAACTGTTACAGGAGCCAACCTCTAACAGATCGACTAATGAAAACATAATTTAATCTAGTCATCGGTACCTAAAATATACAACTCTAGTCATTAGTAGTCATCAAAATACAGTTGATCCTATAGTTGCACTTTTGCCTACTTGCAAAAATTTATTAGTAACCTCCAAATCAATAGTCATGGTGCTTCTGTGGTCCTTTGCAGACACACGCAGAGTGGTAAAAATTTCGAGTTGTCTGATAACATACATTCCTAGCTGAGGTCAAATGAGATGACATTCTGCCTTCTTATTTCAGCTTCCATACTGAAAAAGTGTCCATTTAGATGTCTGTTTAGTGCCACTTTTTCACACTTCAGTGCTTTTGTTGCTTTTGCTGTTTAAAATGGCCCCCAACCTTAGTGCTAAAGTGCTGTTGTGTGTTCTACGTGCAAGGAGGCTGGGGTAAGTACTTAGTGTCACTAAACTGCACATCGAAGAAAAGTGGTTAAGGTGGTCACGTTTATGTTACGTACTTTTTATCTCACACACACACACACACACACACACACACACACGGCTGTGACGTGCCTTCAGGAGAAAGTACATGTGTGAGATTCGCTTCCTTCAGGCATGAGCTCCAGTGCTCCTGGCCGTAAGTTCGAGGTTCATGAATCAACAAGGTATTTTCAACATGGCATCTTTAAACAGAAACACACATAAAACAAGCTTATAGAAACCTAACCTCGTATTTCTCCCAGGAGCGATGGATCCATAGTTGCTCATTAAGGGCTTGTGGTGACTTCCTAGCACAGAACTACCGTCAACAATGAGAGTTGGGGCCCCTGGGTGGCTCAGTAGGTTAAGCGTCTCTCTTTTTTTTTTTTTTTTTAAAGATTTTATTTATTTATCTATTAGAGAGTGAGCAAGAGAGAAACAGCATGAGAGAGGAGAGGGTCAGAGGGAGAAGCAGGCTCCCTGCCGAGCAGGGAGCCCGATGCGGGACTCGATCCCAGGACTCCAGGATCATGACCCGAGCCGAAGGCAGTCGCTTAACCAACTGAGCCACCCAGGCGCCCTAAGCATCTCTCTTTATGAGAGGTGACTCACCGCTCAGGAATGAACTGCTGATATTCAGATTGTTCATAAAGAGACAACTGTAAAAATAGTCACAATACCTGAAATTTACATAACATCTTATAATTCCTCATTATAGGTACAGTTCTGAAACTGCCTGTGATAAAAAGGACCTCGAAAACCTAAAAAATGAGAGATCAAAACCTGTTTTCCCAAAGACGCTCTAGCACCTGTACCTTCTGTACTGTCTTTCGCTGTTGCTTTGGGATGGCACGGATGCCAGGGCTCCTTCCTTCACTCCCTTGGGGTCTCAGTTCAGGGCGTGGCCTCCCCTGGCCAGCCTTTATACACCCTCCCCACCCTCCCCTCCCTCTTCCTCAGCTCTAGTCCCTTCCGCAGCTCTGAGCAGCATCTGACAGGTTATATATTGTGTGCTTACTTTTGTCTCCTCCGGCCAGAATGTAACAGCCTTTATGAGGACAAGTCTATATATGTGGCACCTAGAGCCACAAGCCTTGGCACAGAGCAGGCACTCAATAAGTATTTGCTAAATAAGTTACCAAACGCCAAACATAAATGAGTGGATTCACAGGAACTCAGTGCGTGGTAAAGATTAATCATGTGGCGTTTGGTAACATAGGATTAAAGGCACAAAAGAATTCAGAAACTGTATCTTTGCTTCTAGAAATGTTTTAAACTAAGAGAAATTTAGAACTGACTTCCTAATACCTACATTTTGTGCTCAAGAAAGGACTCTGTGTCTATATACGTACACATAACTTTAAGAAAAGTTGTCAAAAATCCATACGTATGAAATAGAGGAAATGGAGGATTCTTCTCGATATAAACAAGCATTCTCCTTTAAAAATTGTTCTTATTTCAGGAATTCTTTAGATAGCCAGTTTCTCCAGAATATAGCAAGTATGATTTACAGGAAAAATATGAACTGCACAAAAAACGTGAGGCTCATATCTGCTAATAAAGGTAATACTACTTTTGTAACTCAAACTTCAGATAAACCGTCCAATGCCTCTTTCATATTTCTATCCCATGAAGGATGCTACCACTTGAACCGGCATGGGAACTGGTTCCTTTTTTTTTTTTTTTTTAAAGATTTTATTTATTTATTTATTTATTTGAGAGAGAGAGAATGAGAGAGAGCAAGCACACATGAGAGGGGGGAGGGTCAGAGGGAGAAGCAGACTCCCTGCCGAGCAGGGAGCCCGATGCGGGACTCGATCCCGGGACTCCAGGATCATGACCTGAGCCGAAGGCAGTCGTTTAACCAACTGAGCCACCCAGGCGCCCGGGAACTGGTTCCTTATCAAATGATTCAGCTATGATGCAAGTTTAATTTTATTTGAATGGGTATGTATCCATATCATTGTGAAAAAAGTGATATCACTACACAGTGTTGACACATATCAACACACACACAAACACCTAATTAAACAACATAATAATCCATACAGGACAGATTACCAGTGTCCTCCTCTCACCCTTATATTTTTCTTTTTAAAGATTTTATTTATTTATTTGAGAGGGAAAGAGCACGAGTGGGGGTGGTGGGGGGGGAGAGGCAGAGGGAGAGGGACAAGCAGACTCCTCGCCAAGCAGGGAGTCCCACACGGGGCTGGATCCCAGGACCCCAAGATCATGACCCGAGCCGAAGGCAGATGCTTAACTGACTGAGCCACCCAGACGTCCCTCCTCTTACCCTTATAAATGAAACGTATCCTTCCATAAATTAGAATGATGCCTCAGACACGACAATTTCCAGGAATATATACTATACCTGCGTGAATCGGTCGCAGTCAACAATGCGGAAAGTTTTGCCATAAATTGTTATGTTTATTCCTCGATTTAGGTCTTTCCAATGGTAATGGTCTCCCTGGTCGTTCTTGGGTAGCCGCTGGCGTTTGATTAACTTGCCTTGAAGGATCCCAGAGTTTTCCACAACAGGCTCCACGACAGACATGCTGTCATCTTCCAGGTAGTAGTAAATGTTCACTTGGCGAATCCGATAATGTTCCTCAGTTGACATAGGAACATCTTCTTGGAAATAGGCATCAAATTTCAGCACCTATGACACACAAGGCAGGGAGAAATGGCATTGTATTAGTCTCTCATGCAAAAAACATCCAGTACCCTCCTCTAAAGAGAGCCGCTCCGGGAGAACTAAATACTCATCACTCCTATTTTCTAAATCGAAGGCTGCTAAACTACGGTCCGTGGGACCCATCTATCCCTGCCAGCTGAGTCTGTATCACCTCCAAGCTAAGAATGTTTTATTTACGTATTTAAATGGTTAAAAAAATCAAAAGGATAAAATCTCACAACACATGGAAATGATACAAAATTCAAATTTCAGTATCCATAAATAATTATGTAAATAATTAGCAGGTATTTGTCAGGGCTGCTTTCCCATTACAAGGGCAGGATTGAGTAGCTGTGATAGAGACCACGTGGGCTGCTACTATGGACTGAATTTTGTCTCTTCCCCCCCCGCAAAAAAAAATTTGTATGTAAAAGCCCTAACCCTTAATATGACTGTATTTGGAGACAGAGTCTTTAGGAAGTAATTAAGTTTAAGTGAGGTCCCAACAGTGGGGCCCTGATCCAATTGAATTGGTGACTTTGTAAGGAGAGGAAGACCTCTCTCTCAGCAAACCCACCCTGAGGAAAGGCCACGTGAGGAAATAGCAAAAAGGCAGCTATCTAAAGCCAGGAAGAGAGCCCTCACCAGAAACTGAAGCAGCAGGACCCTTGATCTTAGACTTCCAGCCTCCAGAACAGTGAGAAAATTAATTTCTATTATGTAAGACAGCACCAGTATATGGTATCTTGTTATGGCAGCTCAAGTAGACTAAGACACCTGCAAAGCCCCAAATATTTACTATTTGGCCCTTTACAGAAAACGTTTGCTGACCTTTGCTCTAGATACTCAAACTACACATAGACTACTTAGTAATGTGGTCCTTGATCAGATGGCTTAAAGACCTTAACTGTACTAGCTTCACTTCTGTGTCAAAAATCTCTCTTAGAATTTCTGCAAAGAGTCAAAAATTTGGGCAAGACTATAACCTTTGGTTTCAAAATGAAAACGAAGCCTCAAGTCCATTTCTTTAGAAGGAGAGTCCCCTGTAAATGCATATTAATGACATTTTCATCCTTAGAGAATTCATATGAATGAGACTCAAATCATCAATCCAGCACAGAATCTTTGGGCGGCATGTAAACCCACCCTCACTGTACTCAGAAACATACATGATAGATGGAGCAAACCCTAGGTCCTCTGGGGAGCATCAGAGGGAAGCCAAAATGGCACGTTCTGTTGCACGTTTAAAAAACATTTAAAAATACTAAAAGCTTGTGTTGACAAGCTTTGGGATTAATTTTAAAACTTTCTTTTATCCCATCTTTATTTTTAATATTTCCTCCCATGAAGAGAAAATATTAGAATGGTGTTGCAGGTAGACAAGAGTGTGAACCTAAACCTCCACTGGAACTAGAGGAACAAACCAAGAAGACCGTTTAGCGAAGACACAAATATGGCTTGATGAATGGGAAGATGCATAATTTTATACATGAGTGCTGTTGCTAAAAAGGTGTAGTGTCTACTGTGGAAAAACAAGATTAAAAACCAAAGAGATCAGGCAATTGCTTATGTGAAATAAGCATATAATGGAATAAAACCTTAAAACTCTTAATAAAAAGATGAAATGCATGAATGGAATAGAATGTTTAAAGGAGAAAGAAAATACAGTAAAAACCAAAGACAAAAGATCGTTTTCAAGTAACATTGTAGATCCACTACAAAGAACTGAAATGGAGACATGATCACTATAAGTGGGGGCATGATCACTAATTCATGCATGAAATGGTCTGTAATTTGAGCCACAGATATTTAAATACACAAAATGTGTGAGCCAGAAATAATCAGCTAATTGAACCTCCCTCATTTTACAAATGGAGACTCAGGGTGGTAGAGTGACTTGCCTGAGGCCAAACTCAGGGTTAGGGGCACAGCTGGGGCTGAAACTATCTGTAGACTCATAGAGAAACAAGGAAAATGTAGAGAAATACCCAACCATATATCTGATACTGTTTAGGTTCAGCTTCTGAATGGATATATGAATATGTTCCTATTGGATGAGTTCAATGAGATGGGGAAAGGGGGATGGTATGGATTCTGGCTGAGACATTTAAAAAATTTTTTAAACTAAGTGATTAATGAATGTAAATGGTATAATTCCACCATCAGGTTATTTTCTATTTTCCAGCCTCTATTTTCAATAGGTACTCAATTAGGGGCGCCTGGGTGGCTCAGTCGTTAAGTGTCTGCCTTCAGCTCAGGTCATGATCCCAGGGTCCTGGGATGGAGCCCTGTATCAAGCTCCCCGCTCCGCGGGAAGCCTGCTTCTCCCTCTCCCACTCCCCCTGCTTGTATTCCCTCTCTCGCTGTGTCTCTCTCTGTCAAATAAATAAATAAAATCTTAAAAAAAAAAAATAGGTACGCATTAAAGTTGACTAGCTAGATGAACACTATAGACATTTAACAAAAAGAATAAAATGAAAAGAAAGACAAAAAAAAAAGACAGAAAGAAAATAGGCTAGGAGTAAATTAGGAAAGCTAACTTGTAAAAACTGGTCAGTAGTTCTCAGACTCAGTTATACATAAAAATCATCTGGAAATTAAGATCGATGAGGGTTAGGGTGACATCTCAGTTTCGTAAAAGTCCCACTAGGGATTCTGTTGCATGGCCAGAGTTAGGACAACCTCACCTTAAAGAGGAGGCCCACTGACAAGGAGAATCAAGGATGATATGGAAATGTCAACAGATGGAACTAAAATAGCTCACATTACAAAAGCATAAGGGTAAATGAGACAGAAATGAAAATGTTACATATCCTTTGGTTATATTATGCCAAACCTGAAACATTCCCTGAAAAATGAAAACTTATGAAGACAGCCTGGAGAAAACTGACAAAAGATGGAGTTGTTGTCGTGATGCATTTCACAAAGACTAAGGGTTTGCCATCAGTACAGATAAGACTTCCAAAAAGTAGACAGCACAGAGCAGGTAAACGTGGAGCAATATGAATTCAAGAATTCAGAATTCACCCAACTTTTCTTTAACTGTATTTGGAAAATATTTCAGTGAAGTCTACAGGGAATTATTTTCTGTAATAAGCTTCCTGACTAAAGAAAGCCTCTTTCAATCCTGAGTTCAGCTGTCTATGACTAAAGGTTGAGGCATTTGAACAATTTTCTCCTCAGAGCCCTCTGGAAAACCTGTGGTTTGCTGTTGACTTTTCTGCTAACAGTTGGCTCTCAGAAATCTGAATTCAAGGGGTACCCGGAAATCCCAGATGATACCTTTTTGTCAAAAGCCACATGTGCAGGAATAAATTCTGCAGGTGGGGCCTGCTTAGGTTGGCCATAAGTTAAAATCGGTGCCTTGTTGGCCAACTCATCCAGCTCAGCCTGGGACAGCTGGTTGACCTGGAGCCGCTCCCCGCCTATACCAACTGTTGGACGTCGAACAACTGCATAGCCATTCCTGTAGCCCAGAGTCTGGCTTCTATGAAATGCTGTTTTCTGAAGAACAAAAGAAGTGTTTCATTAATAATATTTTATAAATATGTGTTAGGTAAAAGAGCTAACTTTCAAAAACATCATAACTTAAACCTGCACTTAAAAACATCACAAACCTTGTATCAAAATGCTTACCTGTATTAGAAGGTTCTTATATTTTAAGCTAAAATACCTGGTCAGGAACAGGGAGAAGAGCAGCAGTCTGAGCTTAAAATAAAACTTAAAGCCCTGCTCCAGAATACCCAATATAATTACCAGCTCACTTTTCATGAGAAACTAAAATATTATCTTATCTATACTCAATCTTTCACTTAATTCTTTCTGTGTTTTTAATCTTATCCAGTGTTCATAAACCATGGAACCTAGAAGATCTGACTCAGAAATGAATTTTTGCCTAAAATAAAAGGCCTTTCTTGTTATAATAATACTGATACATTCATACAACTCTTTGGAAAGCAAGTGAGTATTATACGTTTAAAGTCTTGAACTCAATAAATTCTACCCTAGATACTTTATTTTAAAAATATAATCCAAAATTATGAGAAAGAACAATATGCCTAAAGCTGACCATTGTAATGTTAATTACAATAGTAAAACATTGGAAACAATATAAAAGACAAACATATGAGTTAATGATGGAAAACTCACTTAACGGACTGTGATGCAGCCATTAAAATATTGGTTTTAAAGACCATGTGGCAATCTGCAAAAAATGTTTATGATTTAATAAGCCCAAAAAAGCAGTATATAAAATTATATGTATACCATAGGGCACCTGGGTGACTTAGTTGGTTAAGTGTCTGCCTTCGGCTCAGGTCATAATCTCAGGGTCCTGGGGTCGAGCCCCACATAGGGCTTCCCACTCAGCTGGGAGTCTGCTTCTCCCTCTCCCTCTGATCCTCCTCCCCACTTGTGCTCTCTGTCTCAAATAAACAAAATCTTAAAAAAAAAATTAAAAAAAATAAAATTATATGTGTACTATAATTAGAAGCATGCAAACACGTGCACAAAAAGAAAGTGGATTTGGATAATGTTCTCTGTATTCTTTCTGAATTAAGTTGATTTTTTTTTTATAATGAACATATTTTTTTTTCGGAAATTGAAAAAAAACAAAAGATTAAATAAAAAAAGAAAAAAGTGGGAAGGAAATATTTTTGAAGGCAGAGGAGAGACCAAAATGGTAACATAGGACACCCAGCCTCCCTACCCTTCCACAAAGATCAACAATTAGTTATCCATGGACAAAAACAGCTCTGGAAGAGCTTTGGAGTCCAGTCAGGAGGTTTTAGGAACACAGTGGAACAAAAAACCTGAGAATAACTACAGAAGGAGAAGGAAAACGTCATTTTACTTCATCATCTCATCCCCCAAGCCAGCACTGCTCAGTGTCAAGAGGGAACTTCCTGGCCAGAAAGAGATCCCCTGGCCAGGAAGGAAGAGCAACCAGCTTCTCCAGTCTTTTGGGGCAGTCCACAAAGGTCCCACTTCAGTTTCCTCCCACCCAGACCAGCAGAGCTGAAGTGTATAAGGCCAGCTAGGAACATGGATGCAAAGCAGGGGCTACTGGCAGCAGCCCCTCAGTCGGAGTGACTGTGGTGTGTAGACACCTGCTCTGCAGACAAACCCGGCAGATCTTACCACTGAGCCAAAGCCAAGGGCCAGGATGGCTACGGCCACTGGGTACCCCCTGCAGATTTCATCAGTGTTCATCCCACAGGCATTCATGATGCCAAGCATCAGAGCCCCTTGCCCAGCCTCCCCTCCCCACATCCTCGCCAGAGCCTGGGAACCACGCCGGCAGCCAGCTTGGGCCTCTGCAGCTGCTGGAGTGCAAGAGGCCAGCACAGACACCCTCTGGCTGACCCCTCCCCCGTTCATGCACTTGGAACTAGCCCCTCCAGCTGTGCATCTGCACACGGCCCAACCCTCATCACAGGCCTCCACTGCAGTGTGCATGCTGGGGGGAGAGTGTGCAGCCACAGGAGGACACACCAACAACCAGGGCCTCGTGCAGCTGCCAGTGAGCCCATAGTTGGCCCTGGCCCTTGCCTTCTCTGCTTCCCACCACCATTTGTGTGTCTGCAAACGGCCCCTGCCACTACACAGGCACCCACAGTTGGCACCCGACAGCCAATTATGTGTCCCAGCTCCAGTCACCACTGCTGTTTGCCCTGCTCCCTAGCTGCTGGACCTGGAGGTCGCTAAAGACCCCCAAAGCCCTTGCAGCCACTATGGACCCCCTGTAGCACCTGTCAAGGACTACACAGTTGTCAGTGCCATAGACCCCAGTGGCCTGGGCCAAAGAGACATCATGTCCCCTAAACCTAAACCCAGTGCCGCCACAAAGCCCTGCACTTGGTGCCCTACACCACTAGGCCCAGGATCACAGCAAGCTGCAGCATACCTCCACCCACAGGTGAAAGTCATCCCTTACCAAAATCAGTCCATAAAGTCTGGAAGAGGTAGCTGCTTCTTGATGTGAAGATACCTAGGCAAGATACAGGGATCATGAAGAATCAGGGAAACATGATTCCACCACCTATAGTAACTGGCCCCAAAGAAATGGGGAACCAGGAATTGCCTAATGAAAAAAATTCAGAATTGTCCTAAAGATGGTCAGAGACCTACAAAAGAACAGAGATGGGCAATTTAATGATATCAGGAAAACAACAAAGGAACAAAGTGAGAAGTTCAACAAAGACATAGAAAACATAAAAAAGAACCAAACAAATTTTGGAGCTGAAGAACACAATGACTGAACTGAAGAATTCAACTATAGCTTCAAAAGAAGATCTGAACAAGCAGAAGAAAGAATCTGTAAGCTTGAAGACAAATAACTTGAAGTTAACCCACAGAGGAGCAAAAAGAAAAAAGAATGAAAAGGAATGAAGAAAGCCCATGGAACTTATGGGATACCAACAAGAAAAATCATGTATGTATCACTGGATCCTTCTCTAGAAGGAGAATACAGAAAGGGGTAGAAAGCTTTTTATTTAAAGAAATAATGGCTGAGAATTACTCAAACCTGGGGAGAGATTTGGACATTCAAGTTTATGAAGCTATTGGTACTCAAAACTTCAATCTAAAATAATCTTCTCCAAGACACATAATAATAAAATCAAAGACAAAGAGAGAATTTTAAGAGCAGTGAAAGAAAAAACCTCTCTCATACAAGGGAACTTCCATAAACGATCAGCAGATTTTTCAGCAGAGATCTTGCAGGCCAGTGTTAAAAGAAAGAAACTGCCAACACAGGATACTTTATCCAAAAAAAATGTGCTTCAGAAAGGAAGGCAAGATAAAGACCTTCCCTAATAAACAAAGATGAGAAGATTTATTACCACTAAACCTGCCTTATGAGGAATGCTGAAAGAAGTTCAAAGCTGAAACAAAAAGGCGTTAATTAGTAACATGAAAATATACAACACATGGATAAAGTGAGCATATAGTCGGATTTAGAATACCCTAATACTGTAACATGGTGATGTGGTCACTTCTTAATTCTAGTACAAAGATTAAAGGACAAAAGTACTGAAAACCTCTGTAGCTCCAACAATTTGTTAGTGGACACAAAATATAAAAAGATATAAATGGTGACATCAAAAAACCTAAAGCGAGGAGGGTAAATAAGGATAGGGTGTTTATATGTGATCAAAGTTGAGCTGCTATCAGTGTAAAATAGACTCCTACATATATGTTTCATGTGAGTTTCATGGTAACCACAAAGCAAAAGCCTACAGCAGCTTCACAAAAAATAAAGATAAAAAAATCAAAGATACTACTATGACCACTCATCAATCCACAAAGGAAGACAAGACAGGAACGAGGGAACTACAAAACAGCCAGAAAACATTAAATGGCATTAGTAAGTCCTTACCTATCAATAGTTACTCTAAACATAAATGAACTGAATTTTCTAATCAAAAGACAAAAAGCTGGATGATTTAAAAAAAAATAAAAACCCACAAGATCAACTATATGCTGCCTATGCTATAAGAGACTTGCTGTGGCTTGAAGCACATACATAAGCTGAAAGTGAAGGAATGGAAAAAGATAATCCATGCAAGTGGGAACCAAAAGAGAGCATGGGTAACTATACTTACAACAAACAAAAGAGACTTTAAGCCAAAAATGGTAACAAGAAACACAGATGGTCATTATATAACAGTAAAGGGATCAATTAATCAAGAAGATATAACAACCACCTGAAACTAATATAACACTGTATGTTAATTATGCTGGAATCAAAATAAAACAGAGGGGAAAAAAGATATGATCATAAATATACATGCACCCCACATGAAAGCAGATACTAACAGATCTGAAGGGAGAAATAGACAACAAGACAATAATAGTAAGGGATTTCAATAGATGACTAAATCAGATAGGAAATGAACAAGGAAAGGTTGGATTTGAACCATACTTTAGACCAAACAGACCTAACAGACATAAAAAGAAAAATCCATCTAACAACAGCAAAATACACATTCTTCTAAAGTATATCAACATTCTCCAGGATAGGTTATATGATAGGTGACAAAACAAGTCTTAGCAGATTGAAATCATACCTAGTATGCTTTTGCACCACAATGATATGAAACCAGAAATCAGTAACAGGAAGAAAACTGAAAAACTCCCAAATATGTGGAAATTAAGCAACACACCCTTGTACAACCAGTGGGTCAAAGAAGAAATCAAAAAGGAAATCAAAAAGTATCTTAAAACAAATGAAAATAGAAGCACAACATATGTAAACCTTTGGGAACCTGCAAAAGGAGTTTAATAGGGTTTTTTTGGTTTTGTTTTAGACAGCAAGAGAGAGAGAGCAGTGGGGGTAGGGATGGGGGTGCTGAGGGAGAGAGAGAATCCCAAGCAGGCTCCCCGCCCAGGGCAGCACCCAACACGGAGCTCCATCCCACAACCCTGAGATTATGACCTGAACCAAAACCAAAAGTCAGATACCCAACCAACTGAGCCACCCAGGTGCCCCAATAGAGGATTTTATAGTGATAAATGCATGCATTAAGAAACAAGAAAGATCTCCCTGATATCAACACCAGATAAGGATACTATAAAAAAAAGAAAGTTACAGAGCAACATCCTTGATGAATATAGATGCAAAAATTACCAAAAAATATTAGCGAACCAAATTCAACAGCTCATTAAAAGGATCATACATCATGACCAAGTGGGATTTACTCCTGAGATGTAAGGATGGCTCAACATACACACGTGAGTACTTGTTATGCAACACATTAAGAGAATGAAAGATAAAAATCATATGATCATCTCAAGAGATGAAGAAAAAGACAAAACATCCATTCATAATAAAAATTTGACAAACTGAGTATAGAAGGAACATACCTTAACATAGTAAAGGCCATATGTGACAAGACCATAGCTAACATCAAACTCGATGGTGAAGGGTTGAAAACTTTTCCTCTAAGATCAGGAACAAGACAAGGGTGTCCACTCTTACCATTCCTATTCACCATAGAACTAGAAGTCTTGGCCAGAGCAATCAGGCAACAAAAAGAATTAAGAGGCATCCAAATAGGAAAGGAAGAAGTAAAACCCTCTTTGTATGCAGATGACATGATCTTACATTCAGAAAACCCTAAAGACTCCACCAAAAAACTGTTAGAACCAATGAATTCAGTAAAGTTGCAGGATACAAAATCAACGTACAGAGAAAAATTGTGTTTCTATATACTAACAATGAACTATCTGAAATTGAAATTAAGAAAACAATTCTGTTTATAATTCTATACAATTCTGTATAGCAAAAAAACAATAAAATACTTAGGAATAAATTTCAGTACATGAAAAACCTATACACTGAAAACTATAAGACACTGATGAAAGAAATTAAAGAAGGCACAACCAAATGGAAAGATATCTTGTGTTCTTGGATTGGAAGAATTAATACCGCTTAAATGTTCACACTATCCAAAGTGATCTACAAATTCAGTGCAATCCTTATCAAAATTCCAATGGCATGTTTCACAGAAATAGAAAAAACAATCCTAAAATTTGCATGGAACCACAAAAACCCCCAATAGCCAAAGCAGTCTTGAGAAAGAAGAACAAAGCTGGAGGCGTCACACTTCCTGATTTCAAACTATCATTACAAAGCTACCGTAATCAAAACTACATGGTACTGGCATAAAAAGAGACACATAAGCCAATGGAACAGAATAGAGCCCAGAAATAAGCTCATGCATATATGGTCAACTGTCTTTGACAGGGTGCCAAGAATACACAATGGGGAAAGGACAGTCTCTTCAATAAATGGTGCTGGAAAAACTGGGTATCCAGGCAAAAGAAAGAAACTGGATCCCTATTTTATAGAACTCACAAAAATTAACTCAAAATGATTGAAGACTTAAACATAAGACCTGTAACTGTAAAACTCCTTGAAGAAAAAAAGGGAAAAAGCTCCCTGACATTGGTTTTGATATAATACCAAAAGCACAGTCAGCGGAAGTAAAAATAAACAAGTGGAACTGCATAAAATTAAAAAGCTTCTGTACAGCAAAGGAAATAATCAACAAAATGACAAGGCAACCTAGGGAACGGGAGAAAATATTTACAAACTGTCTTAGTCTGTTCAGGCTAGTCTAACAAAATACCAGAGACTGGGTAGCCTCCCCGCCCCTCTTAGTCATTATGGTTCACCTTCTGAATGCTTTGAGTGTTATACACACCTAGTTCTTCAGTGCTGAGTAAAGATAGTGACCAAATAGGCAAATAGGTTGACACTTGGACCGTGTATTTAAAATAGAAAATATGTCCAGGGCACAGTTCTTCTTATATGAAGTACAGCAATGTATATTCTCAGAGCCTGGGACCTACAGTCTGCACATTTGTAATCCCCCAAATCGACTCAACCCTGCCTTGTGGGTAACCCACACTCACCAACACCAAATGCTTAGGCTGCTCCTGCACGGGACAGGAATGTGCCTACATTTTCTAACTTACATAGAATGAAAAAGCCCACTGAAGGAAAAGCTCTATGATGCTGTGTCTTAATGCAGGGATAATTATGAAGAAGAGGCTCAGAATCCACACTCCCTCACCAAAATTTCAATTTCAGTTCATTCTCCCAAAGAAAATAAATGGACTATGTATTTTATCTTACCTTTATATACATGGAAAGGAGCTTACAGCTTAAATTATTAAGCTATACAAATACAACTTATTATTGTCTCATCTATGATAGTTTACTAAATAATTCTGTCAAGGGCTAAGCTATGTCAGGAGGAAAAAAAAACAAGCTTTTTTTTTTCTACAGAATACAACTAAAAACAATTAAAGTGGGGAAGGAGCAAAATCATCTAATCAGGAATCTTTCATTAAAATGTTAGAAAAGAATAGGACCGGGGGAAGAAAAAAAAACAGCTAATCAATTGTGGTTGAAAGGACTGGAATGGAATTATCTCCTACAAAGCAGGGAGGGATGGTTTGGGAGGAAGATAGGCAAGTGTTGAAAGTCTAACTTTTGGAGAAACAGCAATTGAGAAAGAAGATAAAACAGGACTGGGGAGAAGGTGGGACTACGCTGTAGACAAGTCAGAAGTGCTGAACGGAAAAGGGATGGGGCTAGGTAGAAGCATAAATGAGGAGGGCGGAGACTGCGTAAAAGAACCTGGTGGAAAGAGGAGAATGAGTATAAATGATTTATATAAGACAGGAGACGGAGCTGGGAGGGGGTAAGACTAGTGGGTCCAGAATAAGGAAGAGGAAGGAGGCGAGAGGGAATGATAGGCCTGGGGAGATGGGCAGGATGGGGCTGTGGGAAGGAGGACGAAGATGTAGGGAGGCTGATTGGGAGAAGGGGCTAGGCTGGGGGACTGAGGGCGGTTAAGAAGGGAGCTGGGCAGAAAGGGGTACGGTGTGGGAGAATGAGCTAGGAGAGGACCTAGCCAGAGCTTGGGAGGAAAGTGGGGGAAAACAAAGATCTAGAGGGAGGAGAGGCAGGGGCTAAAGGAGCAGGGCAGGAGGAAGAATGCAGCTAGGACGACGAGAACGAAGGAGGCCAACAGACTGCCAGGATGGAGTGAAAAAACTAGAGAGGATGGAGCGGAGGGCAAAGGCTGGGAGAGAGAGGGTGAGGCTGGAGGGGAGGACGCAGGAATTGTGGTGGCGGACAGAGAAAAGGTGAGGACAGAGGACGGGGTCTGAAGGGAGAGGGCAATCTTGGGTGGAGGAGGCAGGTGCACCAAGGGGCGAGCCCTCCGAGGCCGCCCGGGGGTGGGGCCGAGAAGTCCTCACCGTGAAGTCCTTAAAGGACGTGCCCGGGAGAAAGGGCAGGCCATGCACAGGGTTGGACACCATCGCCGCCGCTTTCGGCGCCGCCACCTGGGTCGGGTGTTGGCCTCCCGGGTTGCCCGGGCGACAAGCCGCGTACGCCGGCCTCGCGGAGCTCCATGGTAATGCCAAACATCCGGAGCGCCGCGCGCGGGGTCGGGGCCTGAGGCGCGGGCGCGACGGGTCTGCGCGTGCGCCGCCCGCGGGCCCAGCATTCTGACTGAGGTGGGAGCTGGTGGGCGTGGTGGGAGGAGGTGACTGCGAGGAGGCTCCCCTCGTCGCCTTGAGGTGCAGGGGTGGGGGCCAGCCTTTAGAGGGGTTACAGTGGAGGGGAAGGTGCTTCCTTCCGTCCACCCAGTCCTCACCGCTCCCCGCCCGCGCCGTGAGCTCGGGCCCCGCCTTCTCCCAGCCCTGGGAAAAGGGCTCTTGTCCCGGTTCACACTAAAGTGTAAACGGTTGGTTCCGGCTGAAAGTGGCACCTCGTGCCCGTGCTTGTTGGGGGCAGGGGCTGCGGATTACTCATGGTTGTATCTCTTGCTCAAGGATGTTCAGTGAACTAATGCAACCGTCTCGTCCCTGATCTTCCCATTGCTGCATTATCATTTTCCATCTTCGCCTCTCCTTATTCTACGGGTCAACACCTGCCGCTCTGCAGCCTCTCAATTCTTGAAGGCCTGGGCCTTGCCTATTCACCCCAGGACACTCAGTATTCGTTGACTGTAGAGCTATAGGGTGCTTATCTCAATTCTCTTGATCTCTATACCTATCTGCCGCTGCAGTGCAAAGATACGACCCACAGGGGGAAATGCATCTCCTTCGAAGAGAAAACTAAGTCATAAAGACGCAAACAAGTGGGGTGAAATAGTGTCAGGATCGTAGGTATTCTCGCCTTTGGTGATTTTTATAAAACTTGTTTAAATTATTATGCCTTTAAAGAAATATAATCTCGTTCATGAAGCATCTTCAGGAAAGAAAGAAAAAACCTATCCATCAGCACTGAGGAGTTTAAAAATAAAAACAAAAAACAAAACCCTGGTGCCCAGACATGGGATTCATTAGGTCTGAAATAGAGTTCAGGAATCTGATTTTTATAACAGCTGTTCCTGATAATGAGCCAGTTTAGGAACATGATAGAGTAGCAAGCCTGCCACAGGAAGCATAGCTCCACGTCATGGGTAGTTTAGTGCTAATGCAGACAGCAGCTTTAGTTTTATTGTTGCTTGTCAGAGCAAATCCCCCTATTGGGCTTCACTAATGGGCATGAAGCTCAGGGGGTGAAGGACATGAATCCACTGATGGCACCTGAAGCAGTTATGTGGCTGTCTACCACATCCTGCCCAGTTTATTTTCCGCTAACCTCTCCTCTCTCCTTACTACTTCTGTTTTCCTGTTTTTGTCCCCTCCCCCCCCCTTTTTTTAAAGATTTTATTTATTTATTTGACAGAGAGAGACACAGCGAGAGAGGGAATACAAGCAGGGGAATGGGAGAGGGAGAAGCAGGCTTCCCGCGGAGCAGGGAGCCCGATGCGGGGCTCGATCCCAGGACCCTGGGATCATGACCTGAGCCGAAGGCAGACGCTTAACGACTGAGCCACCCAGGCGCCCCCCTCCCCTTTTTTTACCTTTAAATTTTTAAAAATTTTCGATTAGTCTATTACTTTAATGCAGGCATTTAATGCTTTAAAAATCGATGAATTACCATTGTTGAATTTACTGAAAACTTTAAAAGCATCTGTCCATTGCATTATATCTTAGCCACTGACCTAGGATACAAGCCAGCTACTGGAAGAATACTTCAAAATGGTAAGTTCAACCTTTAAAGAGGTTGAAGATGCCTCTCTCACTTCTCTCCACCTCATTGATGCTGAGTATCCAGAAACGCTGGTAGCTATAATCCTTGCTGACTCTTGATAATAACCTTTAACTCTTACCAGTTATACGATCCTGCCCTCCCCCCTATCTTAATAAAAGTAAATCCATGGCATTAGGATACACTTGAAAGAGCCCTTCTGGACTAACTGCATGGTTGCACTTGGGTCTATATTCCCTAGTTTGGGTAGGGAAGGAGTCCATGGGGGCTGGAAAGGGTAAGTCATGCCTAAGCCTATTGTCCATTGTGTCATCTGTTTCTATTTGAGGAGTGGCCTCTGCTCAAATGCCTTTCTGTTCCAGAAGAACACAATAGTTAAATGGCTAACCAAGTGTGTTTTAATACTTTCAGACCCTAGAAGTGCATGGTGAGGAAAACTTTTCTTGGTCTATATTCTCCTAAAAATGCCATCACCCCTGAGGAGAGGAAGCTGGTCCGTGTTGCATCAATGCTAAAAAGCACAGGGACAAGTGTGTAAAGAAGGGTGGGGGGGATAAAAAAAAAAAAAAAGGTAGGGCTTCGGAAAACTGCTTGAACCCTGAAGTTTGGTATGATTAGGAGTTTATATCACAGGGCGCCTGGGTGGCTCAGTTGGTTAAGCTGCTGCCTTTGGCTCAGGTCATGATCCCAGGATCCTGGGATCAAGCCCCTCATGGGGCTCCCTGCTCAGCGGGAAGCCTGCTTCTCCCTCTCCCTCTCCCCCCACCGCCTGGCTTGTGCTCTCTCTCTTGTTCACTCTCTCAAATAAGTAAATGAAATCTTTTTTTAAAGAGTTTATATCCCGTTTCTCCCAAACATGACTACTCAGCATGGAGCAGGCTTCAGTCTGCACTCACCATTTTCCACTTGGTGCAATATACAGGAGAGAGCAGGAAACTGACCATCCCTGACAGCTCAAGTAAAAAGTGCCACGGTCTGAAGGCTGTGCATAAAGCCTGGACTCAGAAGACCACAGAAATATCACATGACTTTAGCAGGTGTTTCACAACGTGGGGAAAGGAAAATATGGAAAGAGCAGTCTGCCAGCAGACCAAACCCGAAAGAGGGCCTCATGCTGGTTGATGACTCCCAGGAACTGATGGGAGATAGCAGACTGGCAGAGGTTAAAATAAAGCAGTTGCCTAAATTAGGCATCTCCTTTTTCAGGATTTTGCCCAGAGCGCTGGCTTTATCCAGAATTTGTTTGCAATCCTGTGATATTATTCTTCAGTACCTAAAGTCACAGGACATATATCAAGCAGGCGTGTGTGTGTGTGTGTGTGTGTGTGTGTGTGTCTCATAGATATTTATGCAATGATTTTGGGTGCTCTACTTCCCTCTGCTGGATAAAAACGGTACAGCATGGTTTCTGAAAAACTCAATTCTACACCTGTAAGTTTGAAGTGCTGGGGGTGTGGCTAGTGTGTGACCATCGTGGTTAAGACCTTGCAGGGGAGTGTCCCTCAGTCAGAGTGCTATCCAGCATTCCTTTCCACTGCTCACTCCTTAATTTCTGGAATCTTTTATCCAAGAGTGCCCAGTCAAGCCACCTCGATCTTTGCAAAGTATGGTAGAAGGAGAAACATCATCAGGGATTTCCAAGTAGTTATAGGGGCACTTTAGGTCCTAGATTTAGGACCCACAGAAAATCTTCATTTGACACAAACTCATGCAATTTGGGTTTAGTTTTGGCCTTTCAGTGGTTTCCTGCCAGGGGTTCCGAAAAACTTGTGTTTCTGCTGCTTTTTTCTTCCTTAAGTCAGACACATTCTATGACTTTAGTTGATTCAGATGGCATTCCCTTCTCTCTGAAAAAGCCTATCACACATCACCTCACAGAATCAGAGATTTCACAGGCTATAAGCATCATAAAGATAGGTTCTTTGTTTTGCTCACTGCCATTTTCCCGGATCCCAACACAGTGCTGACACCTCATAAATACTCAATAAGCAGTTCTACAATGATTGACCAACTAAGTGAGTGAATGACTTTTGAGTCACTGGAATGACCCAGTATTTTTAACTGCCAGTCTCCATTAGGAGGCGGTAAAATCAACTTAATGGATTGTGACAACAGTCAGAATTTTTCATTAAAAAAGGGAAGAAATAGGATATAAATTATCAGGATGTATCCCATATTATGTGGGTAAGAATAATTTACTGAAAAAGTTTTCAAAAAATGTACATACACATTCATATTCCGGGTATTTTTTTCATGGTCACAATCAAAAAACTTGGAAATCGATCGACACTATCCAGCCCACTCATTTTACTGATGAGAAATCCCCAGCCCAAAAGAGATTAAGAAACCATCAGCTAATGACTGGTTCCCAGCTGAATATTTCTTACACTCCACCTCATCTTCTCTCAGATGGAAAAGATACTCCTCCTTCGGCATGTGAGGGATCATTGACCTTGCAATCCTGCTTGTCAGTCATCTCTGATCTAAGAAGGCTTTTAACAGTATGGACAAAGAGAAATATAAGAGTGATGTGGCAGTAATATCCACTATAGTTGTGGATTCCAAATGTGGACAGGCAGGTGGAGTCCATTAATTCAGGTAAATGGTAACCTTGAAACAATGGGGAAATGCCTTTGATACCCCCTCTCCCATTGCACACCTCAAACAGTCTTCCTTTTCTCCTTTTATATATGCAGCATGGAACAGAAAATGAAACACCAGGTTGGGGTCTTAAGAACCATAGTCGTGTCCTCACTGTGTTATGAATATTTGTGTGAGCTCAAACAACTTACCTACCTGCGATTCTGTTTTTTTCATCTCTAAAATGAGAAGCCTGAACCAGAATTAATGATCACTAATTGTTTGGGGGTCATAGGGTCATCTTGAAAACCAAGTGAAAGCTATGGATGAAAAATATGCAGAACCTTAGGAAAATAAAACATGTATTAATTTGTTATGAGTAGAGAGAAATCCTTCCCGAGGACAGAGAGCTCCCATTCTTGGAGATACCTCCGAGAGCCCATGGAAAGGGTGGACACTTCTGTATAGAACCCACAGCACCCTGCTCTGCATAAAGTGATAGAAATAATAATAATTATGACAATGATTGCCACTAGTACTTATTGAATGCGAACTTTGTGCTGAGGTATTTTTACCACAGTAAAATTAGATTCCAAAATGACTTGTTCTTGCTGGAAAAAAAACAAAAAAACACTGAGTGGAGATGCTTTGCATGTTTCCATAGTTGTCTTTGAGAAAAAGAAAGTGCGTTAACCCAGAATAGTGCTCAAGTTCACTTTAATGAATAATAGGATATATTTAACAGGTCCTGAAGATAAGGAAGGATTCACTAGAGAAGTGTAGGGAAATAATCAGGATAGTCGGTGGTTCTTAAAGCTGGTTTGAGTCCTCGAAGTTCTTCCAGACGGTCACAGATGGCTTCTGAGACTGACATTTGTCATGTGACTAGGTCTGCATTGGATTCTAGCACAAAAATACATTTAAGAATTTTACTATCGGTCCTGCTTCAGCAGTAACAGCCTGAGGACTTATGCTTGGCTCAAGTGTCTAGAAATGAAACAAGAACTGCGTCTTTAGGTTTATTTCATTTATGAGGGCACACACACACACACAAAAATCCGTATTACCTTTCCTTCCCAATTCTACACTTCTATTTCACACAATTGGCAGTGGGGAAGTTAGACCAAAAGACCTTCTACATTCACTTTGTTTTGGTTGTTACGAATACGGACTCTGGATTCAAAGTCCCAAGTCTCTGTGAGATTGCATTACTTACTAGCCAGGTAGCCCAGGACAAACTTACCCAATCTATCAGTTTCCTCATTTGTAACATGGAGGCAACAATAACATCTATCTCATAGGGTGGTATGAAGGGTTAAATGAAAGAATCTAAGAAAACAGCTCGGCTAAGGACTTGGCAAGGAGTGAGCACTAGCTAATGTAAACTGTTAATGTTATCATTATTCCTAGTTTATAGACTCTGCCCTGGGCGTTTCATTGCATTTTTGCCCAGAGGATTACCTAGAGTACAAACCAGTGTCTGGAGAACAAGGAAACATTCAAAGCCTATCTGGGAAGTGGAGGTCAGTGTTCTGAGCACTTAAAAAAAAAAAAAAAAATGCCAAGAAGAATCTGGGAAGAATCCTCCAGGCACCAGAGTGTGTCCACGGGAACCGAGTCCATGTGGCCAGGCCCACAGATGGAATCACTTAATGATAACCTGGTTTTGTGTAGATTGAAGGGAACAAGATTTACTCTGTCTTCTATGGGCAAGGTAATGTGTAATTAGTAATTAGTCCATGTAGGTAAACAATGACCCTGAATTTTCTCGAACAGAATTCTTCCCCAGAATACCCTGTCCTGAAGTCACAGTAAGAGCCAAAGTGCTTACAAGGCTCTCACAATCTGCATCTCCTACTGCCCTCCCTCTCTCCGTTCATGCTGGCCTCCTGCTATTCCTAGTGTACTCTGGCCTCAGGGCCCTTGCACTTCTTCCCTCTGCCTGGGAGAGAAACAGAGCCAACTCCCTCACCTCTTTCTGGAGTCTTCCCTGATCCTGTTTACAACTGCACACCCACCCTGCCCCTCTGGCCTATTCTTCCTTGCTTTCTGTTTCTTGGCACCGTCGCCTTCTAATATTCTATATAACTTACTTATTTGGTTCATTGTCTGTCTTACCCCTACCTCCAGCCCCTGAATGTAAGCTCCCCAAGGGCAAGGATTTGTGTGTTTTGTCCATTGCTGTATTCCTAGAACAGGGCTTGGCACCGAGTGGTGGTCAGAGTTTGTGGAGTGGCTGCCAGTGAATCCGGATACTCACCAGTTCAGCAGGTGAGGCCTCCCCTCCAGTGAAGGTCTTTCTAGCAGGGCACTCTCAGAGGGCTTGAGTCAGGAGAAGCATTTCAAAGAATTCTTTCAACACAAGATAACGTACCATCGGCTTTGTCGTGTGAGCCAATATCTCAGCCACGGCATCATCAAATTACCGACATAGTGTAATGTCAGAAGGGGGTGTAATGTAACTATCTTGGTATTCCCGTAAATCGAGCCAGAGACCGTTGATTTTGTACTTTGTAGAATGAAAGTATTAGGTTGCTTAAAATTTCTCGTTCCCAATTTCTGTTTTTCTTCAGGAAGCATAATTTTATGTGACACTAGCTAATTTACCTATCACTGATGACATTTCACCATAGCCTTATTTTTCCCCTGGAGAGATTTATTTTCATGATGGGCCCGTGGATTATCTTTTTCCCCCCATTTTTCTGCATTTTCTTTAATTAGCACATATTACTTGAAAATGAGAAATAAGGACTTTTGGGGGACTTTCTGCTAAGTCTGTATAACTCTTTTATAAGGCAGAGAAGAATTTTTTTTTTAAATCCCATATTCAAAGTCATACCACTTGTCAAAGTCCCTGGGAGAACGGATTGTTTGAATAACTGACAATCCCTAGGGAAAGAGGAGAGGGAGGGTTTGCATAACCCTGGCAAGATTATCAATACCAGATGAATTTCTTATCCAAGGAATCAAAGTATTTTCAAGAATCTGTGACTGGAGAGTGAGATTTGACGTCATACTCTAGGCCAGCAAGGGCCTGTCGCCAATTGGGCCTGTCGCCTTTGGGCTCTAAGAAAACTGTGAGGTGCAAAGAATGCTTTATTTGGCATCCAAGGACACAGTGTGAAGTAGGTCACTTCAACCTGCAAAGAAACAATACAACCCCCGCTATTCATGAGGTATTTAGGAACAAAAGTTAAAATGAGATTAGGTTAAAGTATGCACAATAGTAAAAGTGCTTACTTTTACTATTTACACACTGTAAAGGGCTCTGCAAATATTTGGGTGTTGATGTTTCTGATTAGCTGACCCTTGGATTTATCTGAAGGAAAAATGCGTTTGAGTTTAAACATTACAACGAGTTATGTGACTTTGAACCAATCATTCCACTTTCCTAGGGTGTTTCCTAGTTTAGTGGAGATCTTTTTGGCTTTGCTTCACATGATTATTTAGAAGCTTGAATGGATGTGGAAATGTTTTGGAAAGCATAATGCACGATGAGATCTGAGGTGTTACTCTGTAGCCTTTGAATTGGTCAAGGCCTCTTAGAGTCTAAAATACAGTGCGCACCTCTTCCTATGAGATCCTGTTAGGTAAGAAAAGCCCTTACTTTAGATAGATATGCTCTCAAAATTAATGTTTAAATGAATTTTCCTTTTATTGCAAAGCTTTTCCTTCCATATTATTTTAGTAAAAGTTCCTTAAGGGATAAGATGGTTATTTTTGTTAAAGGAGACAGCCAGAGTGTAACATGCTGTTTCCAATTTACTAAATCAGGAACTTGTACTCAGGTTGAAACCCTACATTCCCTGAAGGATGGCGCTTTAATTACCTGGGACTTTAACTACTGCCTGTGGAAATATAGGGCTACTCTGTGTCCAGATGGTGAGAAGTGTGTCTGAGACTGAATTAAACACTAGAGGACAGTGTAAAGGGCTAGAGAAGCAATGGGAGTAACAAGGGTTGAGGTCTGACCATAGGTGACAGCCTTGCTGGTGGGAGAGATATTTCTAGTCTCTGGGGGGCAAAGGGAGAGATCTCAATCCTTTTAAAAATGTTCCGGTACAGAGCAAGTCCCAGCCTCCCCTGGGTTTGGCTGGCCATCTGGCCCTCTGGTTGTGACTAGGAGACCAAGACCTAGAGGGAGATCCTGTGATGGCCCAACGTGGGAAGATGCTGGTTCAGTTAGCAGTCTGAAAACTCTCTGTGGAAGGGTCCCTGCTTTCTTTTCCTCACTGTGGTATCTCCAGAGCCAACATGGGTACCTGCCACCAATAGGTGCTCATAAATACTTGATGAATCAATAACTGAAGAGTGGTTAAACTATTAATAGTGACAACAGAAGCATTTGCAAGCTGCCTACGGCCCCCATGGGTCATAAAAAGGGTTAGGGCAAGAGGGATATCCATAATCCTATCAGTGGTGCCTCAAGCCAGACAAATGTTGTCTTCTCACTGTTGTGACAGTACTGTGGCTTGAAGCTGGAGCAGTCTGGAGAATGACTTTTTTTTCACAGCTATTAAATATAACAGGCTACAAAATCCTTTGGTAGATAGGTGCCACATTTCACAACACATTCATTATGGTAGCTATTATAGTACAATTATAATTCATAAGTTTTGTATTTTAAAAATGTAGTCCATCAATTCAAAATTTTGAAAACATTTAACACTATTTCCCATGAAACTAGAAGTATTTATTCAATTAGATGGAAATCCTCAGAGAAATCAACTCCATACCTTTTGTGGGGTGGGGGTGGCAATATGATCTTTTCACAAGTGGGGATTTAGGGTGTGTGTGTATATTTGGGGGGCTGGGGTATGGAGATTTTTAAAGATTTTGTACTTTCCTACTTCTAGGTGGATATAAAGTGTCCTGACCTCCTCCTCCTGGCAATGTTTGTCTAGATAAAATCTTTCTTTAAGGTAGGCCTTGTCAAAGAAACAAGATAGTTGTTGACAGTACAACAATCCATATATACAAAATCTGTTTAATGGTCACTCGTGTAAGTAGATTTATATTAACAGAAAATATCCATTTTTTCTTTGCCAAGCAATCAAGCAAAACACTAGGACCCATACAATTAATAGCCCAAAGACTTGGATACAATAGCCACGCCGAGTAAGACATGAGCGCCATCTGGAGGGTCCACTTGAACCTACAGTGCAGCATCTGAAGAACCTGCTAAGTATTAAGGTACCATTTGTGGACAGGAGTCAGGAATGAGCGACCTTCGTTCCACAACCTCAGCTCCTACTATTTCAGGCTTCCAACAGAGGACTGAGAATATTGTTATTCAGTGAAGTGCTTTTAGCAGAGGTGGGAAATGAAACTAACATCTGAGGAGTACTGACGTTAGCTCATTAGTAAATATAAGTCAGAAAGTACTAGGCAAGAGGGAAATAGGCAAATATGTCCCCAGTCGGCTGTGTCCAGATGCCCCATCTCCTTACCTTGAGTAGGGCCTCATACAACTCCATCAGAATTTTTATTCACAAGATGTAAATGACTGATAGTTTAGGTTTTCCAGAGGCATTTACGTTTTAATATAGAGAGAACTGGCAGAATTTCCAGATGTCAACTGTAGGGGAGGCTATGGGGGAGTAAAACAATCATCTCCTTTATCAAATACTTAATTATTTCTTTTAATAAATTAGGTCTGTTCCTTGCTGATACACTCATTTTAATGAAAATGTTCTAAAAGGAGTATTTAGTCCCTCAAAAGTCTGAGTAACTTAAAACATTTGCATTTCTTATGCTTATATATTTCTAATGAGACACTGATTATTTTATTTGTTTGTTTTTTATGACACTGGTATTTTAATTCGATACCTAGTCCCCAATGCTCTCAAATATCTCTGGTGAAAAACTATTTTTTAAAAATTTCCTATCACTTGAGGGACCAATACCTGTGTAAATTAGAGTAATAATTTCATGGCAATATCTTAAAGAGTTTCATCTATCTGAACTTGTCACAGACCGTTTAGAGTGGGTCAGCTGACCTCGGTCTGTCGACTACAATTAAAGATCGCTGTTGCTGCCCTATTTCTTATTTTCTAAAAAATACCTGCATTTGGCCTGAAGATCTCTGTCCAGCAGGACCACCGCCATATTCAAGAGCCTGACTTACACTTTCCTCCCAACTTTTAGAAGAATATGGTCTTTGAATCCATAAAAATGAACATTTCAAACATTTTCTAGTCCCCATTTTAAACTGACCTTCTTCTTGCAATGTGTTTGTACAACTCCCCCACTCCCTTGTTTAGTTCACCTGGCTTCAGTTCTGCCAACTTTATTTGTGATGAATTTGGCCTAGACACCAGAAGCTTAGGTAAGACACTTGGGTAGCACAGAAGTTCAGGTATTTAAGGATTAACAGAGAAATCCATCTAGGAAATCCATGTAGCAGACAAGGCATATGCTTTCTTGATATGAAGATTATAGGAAAGCTTCAGTTGAGGCTGTGTTTTTTGTTTTGCTTTGTTTTGCCAAATGCAGACTGATAGTGTCTTCTTTTTTTTGTTTTTTTTTTGGTTGACAGTACCTTTTGATTTATAAGTAATTCTGGTTTTCTGACGTTTCTTTCATCCACTGGCTCAAAAGCAATGCATTCTTTTTTTCTTATCCCAATAACCCAAAACTGAAAATTCCACATGGCCATCTATTAAGTGTTCATATGTTTCCATTTATAAGGCACAAAATCCACAAATCGCTCAGAGAAAGGAAGAAAACAAAGACCTGAAGATAAAATAACCTATTAACAGAAGAGATTCATCCAACTGGAGTGAAAACAAAGTACTTCTCTTTGTAGTAAAAGGGACCTTATACTGATAGGAAACATAGCCTCTGAGAAGACTTCCATGGCTCCTCCATCAACACAGCCCCCTTCACTGGATTAGTACATAAATCGGTCCTCAGAGAGGGCTGTGTGACCAGAACACATCAGTCACAAGTACCACTTATTCCACAGAAGCTACTGGGCAACAGAAAATTCTAGCTACAGGGTATCTGGTTCACCATTCTTACCCAAAGGAGCCTTCAGGGACCAACCCACAATGATCACACATGCTCATCTGTCCTGGGGTTTGATTATTTTAAGGATTCAGCTCTAAGTTGGGGCATAACCTCCAGCCTGAGGACCCTGAACTAGGGTAGTTATGTGGGTCCTTTACATGGCAGCATCTAGTTAAGAGGCTGGACCTTGGGTTGATCCCTAGAAGGACCAGAACCAATTCACTCTATTAGGGTTTTTTTTTGTTTGTTTTGTTTTTTGTTTTTTAAACATGCTGGTCCGAATCTGGAGAAAACTCCCTAGCACAAGCCCCAGATTTTCTGGCCTGTAAGGCAGCCCTGATAGATCTCAAGTACTGCAGTCCACAGGAATAAAACAGAAGGGTCTCATGACACGAAACAGTATCCATGCTTGTTGGCTGGGCCTCCTGCTGGCTCTTGGCACTGTACTTTCTAGTACCATTTAGTAGTATATGAAAATAAACTTCCTGAATGTCCACATGGATCCAAGCATTTCCTGGAAATATGACGACTTCATAGTCCTCTATATTACCATGCAAGGTACAGATGGGAGTACACTGTAGAGAAAACAGCTAGGCAGACGTCATCCTGAGAAAAGGGTCAGTGTCAGAGTGGGCAAGACAGGGGGGACCAGAACTCAGATGAACCGAGTAATTCATTATGTCTAAGGGTTTCATTGAATCATCTTGAAGATTCTGACTTCTCCACCCTGGATCATCTGAAATCCAAATGAAATCAAGTTCTTGGGTCAGTTTACTCAATTACCAAAAACCATCATAGTAGGATGGCCATTCCAATACGGTGTGGACCAGCCACGTACTTACTTTCCAGTCCAACTTTGTTCTCCCTTTAGCTCCAGGACTTGCCCCTGCAGGCCAAAGTCAGAATTCCACTAAATTTTCAGGCAGAAAGATTGTCCTTAATTCAGTGTCCCATGAATCCTAGCGAACGTCCCTTCCTTTCCTGTATCTTGTAAGGCTATGACACGGAGGGAAAAGTAATACTCCTTTTATTAGCAACAACTATTAACAACAAAATTCTTGAATCCTTTGGCTTTCCAATTCCATAGCATACCCTTGGAAACTTGTGTTAATTTGAAAGCAACTCTTAAAAACAAAAAGTCAACTCCTCTTGTTGTACTGAGTTTTCCCCAAATCAGACAGCCTGCCTCCACACCTCACCCCACCTGCCAGTCTCAGGAATCTTTCTTTGTCAGTCTGGCCTTGACTCTGTGTCTCAGGAGGGCTGCGGTGGCAGCGCTGCAGGCCGCCAAGAAGAAGAACGAAAGACAGGCCATGTAGACAGACAGGGGGCCATGGCGCTGCAGAAAGATCTCCTGCCGCCCCTGGTAGTCCAGAAGGATGGCCTCCAGCTGGGAGAGCGTACAGACAGACAGAAAGGCGTGGAAGATCTGATGCCCATGGCCCACAATGTCACAGGAACCCGGGAAGTACTTCTCGGGAACCGGGCAGGAGAAGAAGTAGGCGCTGACCAGGAAGAAGAGGATCTGGAGGGTGTGGTACCAGGCCGCCTGCTCCTGGCAGCCAGCCAGGTGGCACAGGGCCACGCGGTGTGCCACGGGGCTGATGTCTAGGACGAAGGCCAGCCCTGCTGGCACCACTTGACAGATCTTCCTCATGACCGGGTAAGGCCTGCGGTAGCGGTACTTGGCATAGCAACAGCCAGCGCAAGACAACCAGCCGCAGAAGGCAGCTGCGGGCAAGAAGAAGAGCCAGAACAGCTCGTACCAGGCCTGGTCGGAGCTGTAGAAGAAGTGCGCTAAGGCACTGCCGTACTGGTAGACGCTCACGCCCACGTAGTCCACAAAGTAGAAGGTGTAGTGCGAGAGCTCCGACTTGGACTGCAGCAGGTGGGCCAGAAGGCTGCACGTGAGGTAAGTGATCGACGACAGGATGAAGAGGAGCAGGGGCAGCGAGCGCGTGGAGGCCCACGGCAAGGCCTCGGCCTCGGCGAAGGCCCAGAATCGCAGGAGCACGGCCAGGGCGGCCAGCAAGTGGGTCCACACGTTGACCACCTCGTTGTGCTTCTGAAAGAGGCTGAAGAAGTAGTAGCGCCACTCGTGGCCCGTGGGGCGGTAGCCGGTGTGGATGTAGGGCTCCCGGAAGAGCTGGGGCACGTCGGTCTCGGGGACGGTGCAGGGCATCTTGGGAAGGCCGTCCTCCAGGAGCTTAGGCAGGCGGCGCAGCTGCTGCCCACTCACCGACAGTGTGCTCAGGCGCTCCAAGATGGCGGTCGTCATGGCTGCCGGCGGGGCGGACGGCGGGGCGACCTGCAGAGAACACAGGAGAATCGGCACACCGGGGGACAGGCGCTCGGAGGCGCGGCGGCAAGGGCTGTGGGGCTGCTCAGTGCTTCTAGTGGGAGCCGGGGCGCCGCAGACAGTTTCTGTGAGCCTCATCTTTGTCTCACCGGTACGCAATCGAGTTGGACCAAGACCCCCTCCCACCCGAAGGTTCTGGTTTCGTCTCTGCTACCCAGGGCGGTGTGAAGCGAAGTCCTATCTAGTAAGATGTTGTAATGACAGCCACAGGGTAAGTAAGGGTGCCTTTAGAGGCTTTGAAGTTTCCTAGATGTTATTACAACGTAGTCATCAGGCTCTAATCGTATGAGGTATTATATGGAAATATAAAAATTATAAATATTGATGTTACTGACGATAGCCTACATTTCTTGAGCACCTAATCTTAAAATAGCCACTAAGTTCACCAGTAACTTGAAATTCTGAGATAAGCAATAGTTAACTTGAACTTCAAAGTAACGACAGGCAAATGAGTCATGAATTTGGTTGGTAAAGACCAATACATAGTCTGGGAAATACTTTAACAGTTAAAATTAACACATGGCCTAAACGTAACATAAAATCTAATTGTAAAGATTGATTTTCTTTTCAAATTATGCTCTGGAAGATAAGTAGTTTTGGATTTGTCTCTCCTGGGTACCTAAATCAGTACTCAATGAATTTCAGACCTCAAAAATGCTTACTTACCCTACACTTGGAATTTCTACATGACACAGATGAACCAGAGCATAGAAATTATTTCATAAAAAATTTCACAAAATAGCTGCAAATTTTCATGTGAATTTCTTGGGTAAAGAAATGGATTTTCAGCATATATACAGCTACCTTCTGTACTTCGCATTTCCCAGCCTCTTTTCTTCAGAGAAGTTCAAAACTTGATTGATTTATCTAAATGGCCCCCTCGCTTCAGAGACCTTCTGCTGGGAGAGATACAGCAAGTGCTTCTCAAGGCACTGCTAATTTTAGTGAAGAAAATTTAATCTTCCTACTCACATTTCTTAATCAATATTGAAAAGCAAAAAATATCAGGTCTAAAATGTAGGGCATGAAAATTAGTAAGATGGAAAAAAAAGTTCAGGGAGACGTGGACTCAGTCCTTGGTTTGGGGCCATTTCCTGGGTAACCTTGGGCAAGTTATAGAGCTATCTAGGCTTCAGTTTCTTCATCTGTAAAATGGGAGTAATAATTCTACATACTGTATGAGTGGTTGTGATAGTTAAATGCGAGACTCTAAAGTATAACATGCTTATTAAGGATTATGGAGTCAGAAGGACAAAAAGAGAGGGGGAGTGAGAGAAAGAAAACAGTCATCAGAATACCTTAATTTATTAAAACAGAAAAAGAGAAAAAGTTAAGCAGTGCTTCCGCTGTCAGCCAGCAGGGGGAATCCAAGAACCTGGGAGTTAAGTTCTAGATGGAGACTCCTCCAACTGACCTCCTGTGGCTGTTCCTGACAGAGCACAGCAGGGGTAAGGGTAAGGGAAAGGGACGGGAAGGTGGGAACAGGTGGAATATGCTGGCCCCAAAATCAAGTGGACCCACTGCATGACTGGGCCTGGGACATGGGACGATGTTTCAAGTTGTCCCGTGGCTACTGGCTGAGAAGCGTGTGGCTCGGGGGAGCTGGGCTTTGTTGGAGCTCTGGGGAGTTAAAGAGCTGTATTCTTTGGATATAGGCACATCTCTTGTGAAGTGGAGAGGAAATCAGATAGAAATATTGGTGTGATTTTGTGGTTGGGAGAAACAGGTGAGTAACTGGGGGATATGAACTGTAGAGGAAGGAATCCCTAATGATGCTCCCGGGTAGGCCCCACCATAGCATTGCCATCTAAGATCAAGGGTGTTTCCATCATCTCTGGGTGACCCAACCAGTTAGAGACAATTCCACATCCAAAGTTAAATAACACATGACTGCACGATTTCTGCTCATGTTTGTCTCCTCAAAATAGGGTGTCTAGGACAATAGCTGGTTCTTATACACCAGTAACACAAGCGCATTTCTAAGGACTGAAAACTTGGGTTTTGGTTGTCTAGTGGTTGGAACCGAGCACAGTGCAGACCTGGGAATCAACTGGCATCTGTCTGTTCTGAGGGAGAAAGGACAGATCATGATGCTACTTTATTGTCATTTTCCAGAAAGCTCCATCTGCAGAGCTCTGACCCCAAGAGTTCCTCCAGTCTTCATATCACCAACTTCACCTCATGGCTTTATGTTGACAAGTTCTTTTCAGAAAATTATTTCTACATCTCTCATACTTACGGAAAATAAACTAGGAGAGGTTGCTTCAAAGGAAAGGATGCACAGGAAAAAAAATTGGCAGAATCATTATTTCTCTTGCAAATGAGGCTTTCTTTTCCAAGGATCTTTAAAATGCCGCCACACCAGCCTCAGGGTCTCCTTAATAACTCCATCCTCTGGAGTGTGCAGCCCAACACCCACAGAGACCGGTTGTTGCTGGGACACTACGGTAATGGCCTCTGACTCAAGATATGATCCCTTATCTCTCTCAGTGATGAGAATGCTACCAAGATCTAGGTCATCTATCTGTGGGTGAAAAGGACCTAAATTCCTCTTTGGAAGTGCAGGTCGTGAAAAATTCTAAACTAATGGTCAGAAAGAGAGGGGATTATTTCTTTGTCCTGTGCTTAGCAACTGCCCCTTCCCCTGCCATAAACTCTTCCCTTCATCTGAGAGCAGCCACCACAGCCACAGCAGTGGTGATAGGGTGTAATTTTTGTATCATTAACTTCAGAAGCTCCTGTCCAGTGGCTACCCCCATAGACAACACTACTTTCACTGGGCCAGAGTGTGCTGTGCTTCTAGAAATAGGCTTCAAAGGCCCAGCTGTAAAGTTTGAGAGCCTGTCTGGCCTCAGGATGTTGGTGCAGGCACACATCTCCAGCCTTCCTGGTGCTGGCTCTGAGTAAGGGTCTCCCCTTCATTCCTGGCCTCTGTCCCCATGCACTCCTCCCTGAGCTGATGTGGCCATCAGTCAACCAAGATGTTACCTTAGAATGATCTCTTGTGCACAGGGTATGCCCCAGCTCCTCTGCTAAGACAGCCAAAATGTCATCTTCCTGAAGAATTCTCATGAACTGGCTAAGCTCAAGTCATATTTGGATCAACCAGAGAGCTCTTCCAGAGCAAAGACAGTCTGCTCAACAATACCGCAGACTACAAAGGCCACGAAGGAAGAATAAAAATAAGACCCTTACCTCAAACAGCCTACAAGAAGATTCACACTTAATGAATCTGTAGCCAGTACCACCAGACTGCATATAATTGGGTGTCAAGTAGAGTGAAATACAAACAAGTCTCCAGAGCAGAGCACTCGGGGCATGCTGGGGCTGAGACACGTGACGGGGTGAGGAGCAGGGCATTCTGGGAGAGGGGTGAATATGAGTGAGGGAATGCAGGGGCTTCTTTGTGGGTCCATGAGCAGAGGGGCTACTGGGGAGTAATAAGGTCGCGAGTGGGGTAGGTGCCATGGCATTAGTGAAAGTTTAGATTTGATGTTGCAGAAAGCTGCTAGCTTGATCAATCCTTGTCTCACCTGTGCTGTGGCGATTCATACTGCTGACCAAGGCCCCCTCTCTTGGCTTAAGTGATACAGTGCTCTCTGGTCTTGCCTGTTTTTTTTGTCCCACCACCCCTGTCAATTGTGGTGTTCCCAGGGGTCCACCATCTGCTCCCTTTTCCATATCCACAGTCCCTCTCACGCGGGTACTTCTCCCACAGCCTTGGCTTCAGCTAGCACCTGTATCAGATGATTCCCACACATACATCTGCAGCCAGATCTTCCCTGAAATCTGGATTCAATTATCCAGTGGCTCTGGATTTCCAACTGAATATTCCCCAGGCACTTCAAATTCAACATCTTCAACTTCTTCAACCCAGATTTGACCCTTCGCCTACATCTAATCAGTCATTTAGGGTCGGTTGATTTTATCTGAACATTTCTGGAATCCATTCATTCTTTCTATTTCTGCTGCTCTCTCTTTAGGCCTTCAAAATGAACTTATGCAGAGGATAACAGCAGTGTCATAACTGACCTTTTTTTCTCAAGTTCCCCTGCCTCATGTCCCCCAGACCCTCTCTTCTCCAAAGCACTTCAGGGTGATAGTTTAAAAATGGAAATCTGATCACCACTCCCCTCCACCTATCCCCTAGCAGCTCAGCATTGCTTGTTTACAACACAAACTCTAAGCCCCTAACAGGCCTACTTCTGTTGACCTCCTTCCACTCCCAGCTTCCTCTCCCAGAGAGGATCCACACGCCCAGGCCACAGTTGATGGCCTGGATGGTAATACTGGGAGTTTTTCAGAAGTGCCACACTCGGGGCACCTGAGTGGCTCAGTCGTTAAGCGTCTGCCTTCGGCTCAGGTCATGATCCCAGGGTCCTGGGATCGAGCCCCACATCGGGCTCCCTGCTCCGTGGGAAGCCTGCTTCTCCCTCTCCCACTCCCCCTGCTTGTGTTCCCTCTCTCGCTCTGTCTCTGTCAAATAAATAAATAAAATGTTAAAAAAAAAAAAAGTGCCACACTCATTATCTCCAGTGCCTACTTCTGCACACAATGACAACCCTCCAGTCCAGCAACCCCAGCTCATCAACGTTCTGCCCAGAAGCTCGCCAGGAAGTCTTTCCTAACCCCTAGGCCAGGTTTAAGACTCTCCCCAGCAACCATCTACCCTGGCCTTCCTCCCCTAGCACAATTCCGTCCTGGGGTCCTGATCGTTGGTTTACTCCACTCACTCCCCCATTCGTGTCCAGCTCCGTTCTGTGTAGTGTACAAGTTCCCATGTCTAAAATGATACGCAGCATATAAAATATTTATGCACCTAATCATTATTTACTGACTGAGCAGTTCTTTAGGCCCAGAGGTATGGCACCAATTTCCTTCTGTTCAGCAAGGTTAAGGGAAAAGAGAATGGTCTGGGAGTCAGGGGGTCTGGCTGTTCCATATTTGCTCTCCTCAATTAGCTGTGTGGCCATGCCTGATGAGGGAACAGAAGGCTGGCTGAAGACAAAGCATAAGCCGACACCCTGCAACCTCCCCCCAACCCCCACTCCTGGGTGGGACATGTGTGACATTCTTCCAGGAAGTTCTCAACTATCGTAATGTCAATGCCTTACTAGAGGGGTAAACAACCTTGACGATGGCAAGGCCTCCGGTATCCTGTGAGTCTTCTTTAACATACAAAAATCCTTTTGAAACCTCCCTTTTCCTAACCTTCCCCAACCCCATGGTATATAATCAGCCACCCCTCATGACCCTGGGCCAGCCCCTCTTTCTGCCCACAGGTCCTGTCCTTGTGCTTTAATAAACCACCATTTTGCACCAAAGACATCTCAAGAATAGGGCTTCTGTCATGAGTGGCACACGTAGGGCAGCTCCATTGCTCTTCGTGTGGAATCGACATCAAGAGTTCTTTCTTAGTCGTCGGCTCTGGACTCCACCCTGTTGAACCTCACCTATATCCCCAAACCCCATCATGCCCAAGACATTAAACTACTCATTGTAATTTTCTTCATGAAAAAAGGTGGATGGGAGGTGATTTCCTGACTTTCCATCTCTCAATATAAAAAGAGGATAAATACAAAAATGGACAGTAGTTGGACCGCGCTTTGAAGAGAAAAAACATGGACATTAAAGTACTAGTAATATTTTAAAAACTCACAAAAGGATTCTAACTTAGTAATATATATTTTTTCTGCCTTATATTTGATTTTAATGCAGACTTTGAAAACTGAAACGGAATTTAAGATTTTTGGTTCATTTCTGGGAATCCTCATAATACCTTTCCCAACTGCTTTATAAAGTTTTAATTAGACTCAGGTTACAATGGAATTGGAATTTAAAGTTCTATCTTAATATGAACTATTATTTAACTCTATTTTAATAATATGAGTATGATATCTGTACCATGAATTCAGGTAATGTTTATATAAGAAAGCGTTAAAAATGTTACATTGTGTTTTGGACTATTTAGGGGTCCAATCTTAAAGTTTTATTTCAGATGCTCCTTTAAGATGATTTAGAAAAATTAAAGATAATTACTGTAAGAAAAAATAGAGAAGAACAGGTAAAACCTACATTATAGCAATAATTTGACATTTTAGTAAAAAAATGTATATTTACATTTTCTTTTTAAAAAGAAATCACAACCAAAGTATGCATTTTTAAGGTTTGGTGTTGGTTACCTAGTTTTGATGGGTGAAGACTACCCAGAATGCATCTCCTTTTCGGTAATGTTAAATAAAATAACGAAATGACCTGTTTCTGTGAGTGTTGTGGTCCCCTGAAGCATACTGCAAACAATGTCAAGTGTCCATAAGTAACCATTTCACTTTCGGAGAGGAGCTGTATGGATGGATGAGCAGTGCGGCGCCTGGGCCAGTCTCCCATCTCCTAGTACCAGATGTAACTGCTTATACCAGGTATGCGCACTGCCCTTCCTGCTCCTTGCAACCTCCTCCACCTGCTGGGTTCCCTCTCTGTCGGGGCTCAGAAGTGGCCTGGCCACTTCCTACTTTGGGTGCTCATTATCTCCTACAGGCACCTTTGTAGGATACGGGAGGCCTTTCCTCTGGTCCCTACCTGTGTGTCTCCATCACTATTCCCAACCACCGCCTAACCCTGCCACTTTTTATGTATTCCATTAATGCTGCCATTCTTTCAGGCCTTTGTGCTTGTGTACATGCCTGGAATGCCCACCACTGATGCCATTGGCCAGCTCCTCTTCATCCTTCGTGCCCCAGTTCAGATTTCCCCTGGGGAGCCTTTCCTTTCAGGCGCTTCTTTATCTATTTTTTTTTTCTCCAGATTTTTATTTATTTATTTGACAGAGAGAGAGATAGCGAGAGCAGGAACACAAGCAGGGGGAGTGGGAGAGGGAGAAGCAGGCTTCCCGCGGAGCAGGGAGCCCGATGTAGGGCTCGATCCCAGGACCCTGGGATCGTGACCTGAGCCGAAGGCAGACGCTTAACGACTGAGCCACCCAGGCGCCCCGCTTCTTTACCTATTACACCACTGCACTACCCCCCACCATAGCACTCTCCTTTCTGTACAATTACAGTGTCCTGGTTTGCATTACAGCCATACCTTGTTTCACTGTGTTTTGCTTTATTGTGCTTTGCAGACACTGCTTTTAAAAGATTTTATTTTTAAGTAATCTCTGCACGCAACTTGGGGCTCAAACTCACAACGCCAAGATCAAGAGTTGCATACTCTACTGACTGGGCCAGCCAGGCACCCCCAGATACTGCATTTCGACAAATGAAGGTTTGTGGCAGCACTGTATCTAGCAAGTCCATCAGTGCCATTTTTCCAACAGTGTTTGCTCACTTTGTGTCACATTTTGGTAATTCTTGTAATATTTCCAACTTTCTCATTATTATCACATTTGTTATGGTGATCTTTGATCAGTGATCTTTGCTGTTACTATGGTATTTGTTTTGGTACCATGTACTGTGCCCATATAAGACTGCAAACTTAATAAATGTGTCTTTTGATTGCTCCACAGACTGGCCAGTCGCTGGTCTCTCTTCCCCTCCTTAGGCCTCCCTGTCCCCTGAGACATGACAATATTGAAATTAGGCCAATTAATAAATCTACAATGGCCTCTGAGTATTCTGGTGAAACATCTCTCACTTTAAGTCAAAAGCTAGAAATAATTAAGCTTTATGCAGAAGGCATGTTGAAAGCCAAGACAGGCCCAGAGCTAGGCCTCCTGCACCAGACAGCCAAGTTGTGAATGCAGAGGAGAAGTTCTTAAAGGAAATCAAAGTACTACTTCAGTGAACACACAAATGAAAAGAAAGTGAAACAGCCTTATTGTCAATGTAGAGAAAGTTTCAGCAGTCTGGATAGAAGATCAAACCAGCCACAACATTTCCTTAAGCCAAAGCCTAATCCAGAGCAACGCCTTAACTCTCTTCAGTTCTTTTTTTATTTTTTTTTATTTTGAGAGAGAGAATGAGAGACAGAGAGCATGAGAGGGAGGAGGGTCAGAGGGAGAAGCAGACTCCCTGCCGAGCAGGGAGCCCGATGCGGGACTCGATCCCGGGACTCCAGGATCATGACCTGAGCCGAAGGCAGTCGCTTAACCAACTGAGCCACCCAGGCGCCCAACTCTCTTCAGTTCTATGAAAGCTGAGAGAGGTAAGGAAGCTGGAGAAGAAAAGTTTGGAGAAGAGGCTGGTTTTGAGGTTTCAGGAAAGAAGCCATCTCCGTAACATAAAAGTAAAAGGTGAAGCAGCAGGTGCTGATATAGAAGCTGCAACAGGTTACACAGAAGGTCTAACTGAGAGAACTAATGAAGGTGGCTACACTAAATAACTAAATAAATTTTCAGTGTAGATGACACAGCCTCTTGGAAGGAGATGCCATCTAGGACTTTCGTAGCTACAGAGAAGTCAGTGCCTGGCTTCAAAGTTTCAAAGGACAATCTGACTCTCTTGTTAGAAGCTAATGCAGCTGGTGATTTTAAGTTGAAGCCAGTGCTCATTGACCACTCTGAAAAACCTAGGTCCCTTAAGAATTATGCTCAGTCTACTTTCCCTGTACTCTATAAATGGAATAGCAAAGCCTGGATGATAGCACATCTGTTTATAACATGGTTTACTGAATATTTTAAGCCCACTATTGAGACCTACTACTCAAAAAAAAAGGTTCCATTCAAAATATTACTGCTCATTGACAGTGCACTTGATCACCCAAGAACTCTGATGGAGATGGTTAATGTTCTCATGCTGGCTAACACAAGATCCATTCTGCAGCCCATGGATCAAGGAGTAATTTCAACTCTCAAGTCTTATTATTTAATTCTTAATTAAATTCCATAATTTAGGGGCACCTGGGTAGGCATCTGATGGTTGGGCATCTGCCTTCGGCTCAGGTCATGATTGATCTCCAGGTCCTGGGATAGAGCCCCATGTTGGGCTCCCAACTCAGTGGGGAGTCTGCTTCTTCCTCTGTCTCTGACTCTCCCCCTGCTTGTGCTCTGTCTCTGCCTCTCTCAAATGAATAAATAAAAAATCTTAAATAAATTCCATAATTTATAAATTAAATTATAAAATTTATAACATAAATTAAATTAGATGTTATTTAATTCACATTTCACAAGGCCATAGATAGTGATTCCTCTCATGGCTCTGGGCAAAGTAAACTGAAAACCTCCTGGAAATGATTCATGATTCTAGATGTCATTAAGAACATTCATGGGAAGAGGTCAAAATATCAACACTATCAAACAGAATCACATACTACAGAGAAATCCTTCATGAATGGAAGAGTCCATTGATGAGGCAAACTTCATTGTTATCTTATTTTAAGAAACCGCCTTTAAGAAACCCCAGCCTTCAGCAACCACCACCCTAATCAGTCAGCAGCCATCAACACGGAGGCAAGACCCTCCACCAGCAAAAAGATTACGACTCACTGAAAGCTCAGATGATGATTAGCATTTTTTAGCAACAAAGATTTTTTTTTTAAATAAAGGTATATACTTTGTTTTTTTAAAGACATAATGCTATTGTATACTTAATAGACTACAGTATAGTATAAATACAACTTTTATATGTGCTAGGAAACAAAAGAAGTCATTTGACTCATCTGATTGCAGTATTCACTTTACTTGGTTGTGTGGAACCAAACCTACAGTATCTTTGAGGTGTGCCTGTTATATTCTCTGCCCACTAAACTATAAGATCCTTTGAGGGCTTGAGAATCTTTTATCACCTACCACTGTGCCTAGCACATAGGAGATGTTCCAATAAATTGTTGAATAAATGACTGAATGGAATGAAAATGTCAGAATAATAACAAACACTTACATGGTGTTTATCACATGCCCAACAGTATTCTAGGTACTTTGCAAATATTAGCTCATTTAAACTTCCTAACAACTATCTGGCATTAGTACTATTATCATTATTCCCATTTTACAGTTGAGGAAATAGAAGCACAGAGAGATTAAGTAACTTGCCTAAGGCTACACAATAAGTCCCAGAGCCAGCAGGTAACCCAAAGCAGTTGGCCCTAGAGTCTGGGGCTCTTAACCATTATGTCCTCAAAAACTGCGCTCTAGGGCGCCTGGGTGGCTCAGATGGTTAAGCGTCTGCCTTTGGCTCAGGTCATGATCCCAGGGTCCTGGGATCGAGTCCCGCATCAGGCTCCCTGCTAGGCGGGGAGCCTGCTTCTCCCTCTGCCTCTGCCTCTCTCTATCTCTCTGTCTCTGACTCTCATGAATAAATAAATAAAACATTTTAAAAAATAAATAATTTAAAAAAACTGCGCTCTAAGTCCAAACCCAAAAATGATGATATGCAACTTCAGATACACTGCTATAAAACTGCTCTGCTCCATTAACAAAGATAATTTGCAGTTGGCCTTACAAAAGCCATCAGTATCACAAAGCTCATTTCTTTGCCACTGAGTTTATTTGTAAATCAGATTCCAAGAGAAGAAAATGTGACTTCCAGAAAATCTGATTGAAATCTATCAGACAATCCAAGTGGGTCTAGAACCCAGGTGAAGTGATCATAAACCCAGTGGGCCTGTTTCATCTTAGAGACATACCATTTGTTATGGCTGGCTTTGCAGAACTGGTGTGGTGAGACATTCCAATCATAAACCTAAAGACCAAGGTCATTTATCAGCCTGTTGGAGGAAAGCACACCAACATTGAGAATAGTCACCGAATTCTGCTCTGTCTGTAGCATGCTATTTAAAAAGTCTTTCCCTGATTAACAAAGTAGAGAATTAAATGAAAAGCTCCATATTTGGCAAACAGAGTTTGGTACTGATGATACTGTATCTGGAGGCCAAATAGAAGTGCTTCAAAGCAATGATGTTCCCTGGTCTATTACCTACTTTAATGGAACACAATCTTGGAATAGCTGATTCCCTAGAAAAGCACCAAATGAGGATGCAGAAATCCCAACTTCTAGGGGTGCCTGGGTTGCTCAGTCAGTCAAGCGTCTGATTTTTTATTTCTGCTCAGGTCATGATCTCAGGGTTATGGGATAGAGCCCTGTGATGAGCTCTGTGCTTAGCATGGAGTCTGCTTGAGATTCTTTCTCTCCCTCCCTTTGCCCCTCTCCCCACTCATGCATGTGCTCTCTCTTTCTCTTTCAAATGAATGAATGAATGAAATCCCACTGCTTGTTCCAGCTCTATCACTAACTATGGGACTTTAGGCAAATCACGCAACGTCTCTATACTTGGTGTCCTTGTTCATAAAATAGGGTTGTAATCTCTAGAAGCTATAAAATCCTGCACTTCATCTGGGCTATGTTTTGCTTTGTATGGAAGATCAAGCAGTGTGCTGAAACCACCAACAAACAGATCCTATGACATCATCTCATGTCACTGTGTGGGGGGCTCACACAGATGGCAGGAAGGTGGCCTGCTGGTTGTTGGACAGAGAACAAAAGAGTGGCAATTTCCATCAAAGAGAGCAGAAGAAATGCTTCCAGAATCCATAGAAGCCCAGCATCACACATCACTGCATAACTATAAAGGGTTGAGAAGAAACAACACCAAAATGCTAAGTTAGGGTCCACTTATAAGGACTGGAACCTTGCTTTGAGCAGCCTTTAGCCTAATGGAGACAGATGTGAAGTTGCAAACAGCCTGAAACACCTCCAGGATCTCCAGGCACCCTTCAAATGAGAGGCTGCTGGGCCCACATTGGTCTTTGTAGCCACATCTGCCATGTAGCATATCAGTGTTTATAAAATCATTTTAAAGTGGCACTACCAGCAGAATCCTGTTATTGGCAGAGATAATTTTGACATGAATTCAGATTCACAAATGGTCAATGCATAGTCTCTTCATATTTAAGAAAATCTAACAATCATAAATAACATCTCAATATCCCAAAACGGGAGATCTGATTTCATAAATTCTGATAAATCTATACAATAGAATACTATGCGCCTGTTAAAATAATTATGTAGATATTTAACATTGTTGTTCTAGAAAGATGCATGTGATATATGTGTGTTTTCCCGTTTTTTTTTTTTTTTAAGATTTTATTTATTTGCGAGAGAGAGAATGAGACAGAGAGCATGAGAGGGAGGAGGGTCAGAGGGAGAAGCAGACTCCCCGCTGAGCAGGGAGCCCGATGTGGGACTCGATCCTGGGACTCCAGGATCATGACCTGAGCCGAAGGCAGCCGCTCAACCAACTGAGCCACCCAGGCTCCCCTCCCTTGTTTTTTTCACTGCAGTGTCCCCTGCACTTAGAACAGGGACTGACTAGCACATAGTAGGTGCTCAACAGGTATTTACTGAATAAATAAAATGAGTGAAAGACATTGTTACAAGAAAGAAGCAAATTAAAAGAATATGTCCCATTTTTGTAAACATATACATGTAGCACAGAGTTAAGTATGAGATTCCATATAATCAAAACATTAATACAGACATTGTTAAGTGGTGGGCTTATGGAGAATTTTACTTTTCTTCTAGGGTAGATACTATCATTACAGAAGGTTTTTTTTTTTTTTAAAGATTTATTTTTGGGAGAAAGCATGCACGCGCATGCGTGAGTGGGGAAGGGCAGAGGGAGAGAGAAATCCTCAAGCAGACTCTACACTGAGTACAGAGCCTTAGGTGGGGGCTCAATCCCAGGCCCTGAGATCATGACCTGAGCCAAAATCAAGAGTCGGGTGCTTAAATGATTGAGCCACCAGGCGCCCCTCATTACAGTACTTTTTAACAATGAACATTTACTACTTTTGTAATTGGAGAAATGGCTATTGCTATTCTACAAATAGGAATATTTGACATAAGTATGTAAAACTTGGTAAAACATGATTTATTAGTACAATGGATCTTAAGACACTCTCCCTAATCTCACCCCCCCAAAATACCCCAGCATTACAAAGAAATAAACACTTACTTGCATTATTCTGTGGATTTTGAGCTTGACTAGTTAGGATTCCATACTAATAAAATTATTATTAGAAGCAACCTATCTGTAATGTCAGCTAATGGTCATGGAGGGTTTGAAGGGGAAAAAATGTATGTAACATCTACCGTTAAGGTGGCAATCATGTTCTCTTAGATCGGGAAAGGCAATAATATGCAATATTGTCTAAAGACTTAGTCACCGCACACAAATCCACATGGCCTTAATACGCCAGTCAGTCCCTGACCACGTGGGAACCTGACATGGCTGAACCCTGCCTGTAAAAAAGATGAGGTGCTCCTGTGTGCCACAGATATGCCAGAAACACATGTCATCTTCTGGGTTCAGTGGCCTTTCCACCTCTGAATCTCTTCCTCTGTGCATCCCCATAATATTGACAGGAGAAAGAAAAGGCCACATTAATTTGCTGCTGTGCTCTGGGGAAGACGAACAGAGCGTATTTCCTCCTAGTGCCTTTCTCCCTCTCCAGCTGGAACCCTCTGGCTGCGATTCCTGCATTTTCTTTATTGCTACTTCCTGTACTTCCCACATCTCAGGTCATCTCACTTGAACAGGTACTGTTTTCCAAATGCATCATTACAGACACAGAACACCCCTTCCACAGGCAGTAAATAGTATCTGTGTTTAATTCTAGTGGGAGGATTCCCGGGAGCTAGGAACAGTTTAGAACACATTGAACAGTCCGAAGTCAATCAACAGGTTAGCTGGGTGTGATGCTTTTCTTCAGAGACTTCTTGTTTGGGTAGAGGTAAGCTCTGCCGTCTGAAACGCCTTTTAATTAATGCCTAGGGACAGGAGTCCCCCCAGACTTTCCCTAAGAGTGTAACTACCAGCTTCATTAGGTATGGTCTGGCACAGTAACGCAGCCTCTCGGCTTGGCTCAGCCTCTCGCCTGCAGGAAGCTTCATCACCCACCCGCAGTCCTGCTGGGACTGGGGCCAACCCAGGTGAACCCTGAGGAGCACCACAGATTCCACTGGCAGGAAATCAATCTGGGAAATGTACTTTCCATAGCAGAAGAATCTGATAACAAATTAAGTCCAGGCTGGAGCAGGTTGTAAGGAATGCAGTTTCCCTAGCAATGAAAAGTTAACCCTTTTGCAGTCCACTCCGTTGGTAGTCCCAAGGCCCGGACTTCTTATTTGCTCCCAAGAATCAAGCAAGTCGGTTCAATTCTCAGTTTCTCTTTAGATATCCTCAAGGCCTTAATTCAATTCCACATTGACCATGAAGCCTTCTCCAGGCCACCTTGATTTCTTTTCTCCGTGAACACTTACCTACCTATTCCACAAGTTTGGTAAGCAGAACATCCAGGCTGAAGCACTATTTCACTGCTGTGTGTGTAGAAAGCCTTGTCTTTCCTCTGTATTGGGTTGCAAGCTCCTTGAGACATGAAACACTGACTTACTCATCCTTTCTCTCTCCTATCAGCAACTATCCGAGTAAAGGTGCCCCAGCATGTGTCAATAGATAATTGTTTAAGACAAAGTGAAATAAGATTCCCCTTTTGGCCCTTTTTGCTTCTAAAGGTAAAACGAGTGAGATCTTTGATAATGAAAATGTGAGGTATTTCAAAAGGAAACAATATTTGAGTTGGATGTTGTTTATCTGTGTGTGGTTCATCTATGTGTTAACTGATTTCCAGCCACCAGCTCACTTTTGGTCTATCTCTTCTTACCATTGGTACTTTTGTGCTCAAGAATGCCTAAGCAATATAAATGGCTTACAGACACATGAAAAAATGTTCATCATCATTAGCCATCAGGGAAATTCAAATCAAAACCACACTGAGATACCACCTTACACCAGTTAGAATGGCAAAAATTGACAAGGCAAGAAGCAACAAATGTTGGAGAGGTTGTG
>NC_138376.1:39978896-40073683 GCF_054177405.1 Leptonychotes weddellii | reverse complement strand
CATCAACATGGATGGGACTGGAGGAGATTATGCTAAGTGAAGTAAGTCAAGCAGAGAAAATCAATTATCATATGGTTTCACTTATTTGTGGAACATAAGGAATAGCATGGAGGACATTAGGAGAAGGAAGGGAAAAATGAAGGGGGGGAAAATTGGAGGGAGAGATGAACCATGAAAGACTATGGACTCTGAGAAACTAACTGAGGGTTTTAGAGGGGAGAGGGGTGGGGGGATGGGTTAGCCTGGTGATGGGTATTAAGGAGGGCACGTACTGCATGGAGCACTGGGTGTTATATGAAAACAATGAATCATGGATCACTACATCAAAAACTAATGATGTATTGTATGGTGACTAACAGAACATAATAAAATTAAATTAAAAAAAAAAAAAATGAATGCCTAAGCAAAGATGCAGGAAAGAGAGAGGCCAGGCAGAAAAAAAGGAAAGTAAAATAACATTGGAACAGGATTCACAGATTAGGAGACCTAGTTTTTTTTGTTTTGTTTTGTTTTTAATCCTTGTTGTATAGAAGTCAGAACAGACTGTCCTGGTTCCCTGAACAAGCCACACGCTTCGCCAGTGTTAACTGTACCCCTCTCTATGCCTGGCAAAGCCACATTCCGGCTCAGATATAACCTCTTCTATGCAGTTTAGCAACAGCCTCGAGCAGAATTCCGCATGTCCTGTGATACCCCCTCAGCGTTATGTTGTAACTGGTTGTACACACGTCTTCCTTTACATTAAATGGTGAAATTCATTAAATTGCACAAGGACATTATTCAAGACATTAATTTTATTTATTTATTTATTTATTTATTTATTTAAGTTTCTGTTACTTGATTGTAAGAGTAACAGGCACAAAGAATTTAAGTGATCTATTCAAAGCCCTAAACCAAATCAGCCCTTAAAGTAGGGGCAGGCCCTACTGCTTCTGAGTTCTGTGTCCCAAGAGCCAGCTACCCGTGTCTCAGAAAAAAAAGTCCCGCAAACATGAATGGAAAAAGAAGAGCTGGATGAGACGCTGAGTGCTTGTGTGTCTCCGACCTGATGACAGATGAGGAATCCTGGCTCCCTGTAACATCCTAGGTGTGTTATCCAGAGCCTCCTCTCCTAGGACTTTCCAGGAGGACTCTCTGAAGGGTACCCTTGAAGAGCCCTCTCCACTTCCCAATGTGACCTTTTCTACAACATGGAATAATAATTCATAATCAGTAGCCGGTGTGGTTAAAAATCATTAGTCATTCCAGAGAGGAGCTTCTGTTTGAAAAGTCTGAAAAGTTCATGGGGTGCCTGTGTGGCTCAGTCGGTTAAGCGTCTGCCTTCGGCTCAGGTCATGATCCCAAGGTCCTGGGATCGAGCCCCGCATCGGGCTCCCTGCTCTGCGGGAAGCCTGCTTCTCCCACTCCCACTCCCCCTGCTTGTGTTCCCTCTCTCGCTGTGTCTCTCTCTGTCAATAAATAAATAAAATCTTAAAAAAAAAAAAAAAGAGTCTGAAAAATTCAGATCAGTAACTACAAACTGTGCGGTAGTTCCAGTTTTCCTCTCCGTTACATGACAACTGCCCACTTGCCTAGATTGCAATTTCTACCAAGGTAGTGACTGTTTATCATTCAGGATGGCTTTAGCTCCAAGACCTCAGATTTGAAGCTCCTCCTTCCCGACCATAATACTCCCGACGTCCACCTGTATTACTGCCTCACCCTCTAACACGCTCCTCTGAACCTCTGGTCCCCCAACCTTTCTTCTCTCTTAGCCCACCCACCTCATTTGGTCCCACTGCCAGCCATTTCATTTCTACCTTGGCCAGCACCCTTCACCCTCCACGCTGGGTCAGCCTGCATAGCCCCACCTTGATTATACCCAATTTCTCTCTTTCCTTACCAGCTGTGTACTGCTAGAGACACTCATGAAATGTTATGAGACCATTATGAATCCTTGCCTTTTAACCTCCAAGACTTTACAATATACATCTGGATGTCCCATGTTAAGCATTTGTGTGTTTAAAACCAACTACTGATGTACCTAATGATTTAGAGCCGAGTGCAGATATTTGCCCAGAGCGGATCCGTGGGGAATGCCTGTAGAAGCCATTGAGCTTTCCTTCTTTGGCTACCAAGCACTGCTATCACCATCTAATGACACATATCTCATGACAACAGTATACACTTAATGGTTGCTGCATTCCTGTGCATTACCATTTCACCATGAGGGGAAAGAGAAGCCCATCACTACCATCAACACTGTATATTGGGGGAACTGGAGGTACAGGGGATATCTTGAGCTTGATAACTTTCTGGGGCTAAATGACCACAAGCAGTGCCTATGTATAAAGATCAAAGCAGATATATTCAGATGTAAAAGAAATCAAACATTGAGCAGATAAGCATGTGACAAATCAGTCAACCAATGCTTAGTGCCACCAGTGTAGGCAGGACTTAAGAGGGAATCCATTTCTCCTCCTTCTGCCTAGTCCCTAATAGTCCCTAGACCTCAGCAATCACTGCATGACTCCAGCCTGGGAAGAGAGGCACTGACTGTGTGTGTTTCCAATGGTTGCCAGTGTAGCTTCAGAATCCTTGACCAGGGACAGGATTGTGGAGAGGCAAGGTGCCTGTCCACCCACGGATGTTCATCTCCCCTCCAAGTTCAGTGGTGTGGCAATGAGGGCATCATGAGGGACTTCTTCCTGACTCCAAAGCAGAGATACATTCTCATTATACTTCTTTTGTTTTTACTAGACATGGAAAAGGTTAACAGATGAGATGTGGAAAATCAGTTCAAGAACTCAATGCTGCAAACCTCCATTTCCATTTTACTCATCAGCACAAAGTATTGGCTTAAATGATGGCAAGCTGATACCTGTTTATACCAGCCTCATAAATTACTAATAAAACATGTCCAGGTCACGGGATTTTTATAAGCAGCTCACCATTCCAAGCCATATGACCTACCAGAGAGACAGTAACTAAAATAAGTACTCTTGAGCTGCCCACCCCCTACCCCCCCAGTTATGGGTTGACAGAAAGGTCAGCTGAAGCCCTGAAAATCCTAGTCCTATGAAGGAGCTTAAAACTCATGCTGGAAATGGGCTAAACAACAAGACGCAAACTTAGGAGGCACTAAAAAATCCAACTCCTGATTGCTGTTTCTAGGTTATGGAGTTTGATTTTAGAGAGGGCCAAGTATGAGAACAACCATTTCTCTTTACTGTAACATGACCTCGAGTCTCAGATGACATCTGATTATAATCTGTGCAAGTGCCACCTGAGTGCCTGGATTGTTTTTCCAATTGAGTTGAAGTGCCCACGGCCACCATTTCTGCGTCAGCTGCCCGCCAACATAAGCTTTCCAGCTATGCACCACTTGGTCATGGCCTTGGCATAGCTGCACACCACCTGCGGGCCCTGGAAGATGGAGATTCCTCCATCTTCTGTAACAGCAGCCAAGAGACGAACAATTCCTCCAGTCCTCGTTCAAATGGCCCCTCCTCAAGGAGGCGTCCCCGCCACCCTACTGATTTAATATCATTTGCACCCTCCCCAGCCTTCTGGGGCCCCTTCCTCCGCTCTATTTCTTGTTTTCTGTGCCTTAATACATTACTTTCTTTCTTGTAAGTTTTTTTAATTGTGGTAAAATATACCTAATTAAATTTTCCATCTTAACCCTTTCTAGGTGTGCAGTTCAGTAGCATTAAGTACATTCACATTGTTGTATGACCAATATCCAGAACCCTTTTCAGCTTGCGAAACTGAAACTCTATAGCCATTCAACAGCAACTCCCCATTCTCCCTTTCCTCCAGCCCCTGGCAAACACCCTTCTACTTTCCGTCTCTATGAATTTGACTACTCCAGGTACCTCAGATAAGTGGAATCATGCAGCATTTGTCTGTTTGTGACTGGCTTATTTCACTTAGCATGATGTCCCCTGGATTCATCCATGTTGTAGCATGTGTCAGAATGTCCTTCCTTTTTAAAACCGAGTAATATTTCATTGTATGTATATACTGTATTTTGCTTATGCGCTCATCTGTCAATGGACATTTGGGTGCTTCCACACTACATTCAGTAGGGTGAATAATGTGGCTATGAACATGGGTGTGCAAGTATCTCCTCGAGACCCTGCTTTCAGTTCTTAGGGGTATAGAGTAGTCCCCCCTTATCTGCAGTTTTGCTTTCTGCAGTTTCAGTTTCCTGCAGTCAACTGTGGTTCAGAAGCAGTCAACAAGTGTTCAGAGGCAGATGATCCTCCTTCTGACGTATCCTCAGGAGGTCAGTAGGAGCCTAACGCTACATCACAGTGCCTGCATCATTCCCCTCACTTCATCTCCTCATGTGGGCATGTTATCTACTCACATCACAAGAAGGGTGAGTACGGCACAACAAGGTATTTTGAGAGACGGAACACATTCACATGACTTTGTTATAGTATATTGTTATAATTGTTCTATTTTATTATTAGTTATTCTTAATCTCTCACTGTGCCTAATTTATATTAAACTTTATCATAAGTATGTATGTAGAGAATATATATAGAGTTTACTACTCCCTGCAGTTTCAGGCATCTACTGGGGGTCTTGGAATGTAGCCCCTAGAGATGAGGGGGAGACTACTATATACTCAGAAGGGGAATTGCTCCATCGTTGATAATTCTATTTTTTTAAAGATTTATTTATTTATTTGAGAGAGCGAGATAGAGAAGTGGGGGGGAGGAGCAGAGGGAGAAGAAAATCTCAAGCAGACTCCCCACTGAATGGGAAGCCCTTTGTGGGGCTCGATCTCATGACGCTGAGATCATAACGTGAACCAAAATCAAGAGTCAGACATTTAACTGACTGAGCCACCCAGGCACCCCAGTAATTCTATTTTTTAATTTTTTGAGGACCTGCCATACTATTTTCCATACTGCCTACACTATTTTACAATCCCACCAATAGTGCATAAGGGCTCTAATTCTTCAGCATCTTTGGCAACACTTGTTATTATCTGGCTGTTTTGTTTTGGATTTTTTTGGTAGCCATCTTAATGGGTATGATGTTAATATATTATTTTTATTTATTATGTTTATTGTCTGTCCTTCCTGGCCCTGCTGCTAGGGCAGAATATAAGCTCCATTACCAGAGGGATCTTTGTCTATCTTGTTCACTAATGTATCCCTGCACCTAGAATAGGACTTGGCATATAGTAAGTGCTCAGTAAACATACACTGTAAGAATAAATAAATGAATCGGTGAAAGAAAGACACACTGACAGTATACTGGTCTTTAATTCCCTTGTTTCTATATCAAAATCTCAATCTGGCTATCTGTCTATCTGTCTATCCATACATCCACACATTACCTTTATGCAAGCTACTTAGCACCTTACGAAAGCAACTATTCTTTGAACAAATATTTGCTGGGTGTCTACTGTGTGCCATTATTATGTTCAATATTGTTCAGATGGAAATTCTGAAGCACATGGAATTCAGTTGTTTTTGGAGAGCTCACAAGAAATCCCTAAGAAAGCCAAGGAGAGAATCTGTAGTACACAGAAAGCTTAGTTCTTATCTGTCATATCCATTTATTATTGATGTCCATTTGAGATCTCTGCTCATTTGTAACACAGTACCTCAAAATGAACACAACTGAACAGAGCAGTGCTTCTTCCTCCACTGACCTTGCTTCTGTCCCATGCTCCTTGCATCTCAGTAAATGGCTCCCAGAAACCAGAGATATATATTTTCCCTCAGCCTAACCTGGTACTCCTCTTTATCCAGTTGCCAATAATAACTATTATAATGACTGACATATATTGAGCTCTTACTCTATGCGAGGAACACTTCTAAGTTCTTTGCACGTTATTAACTTATTTATTCCTCACAACTCTATGAAATGGAGTACAGGTCAAGTCTCTTGCCCAAGGGAAGGGACCACGCAGCTGGGAAGTGGGAGAGCCAGAATCCATACCCAGGTAGTCTTGTTCCAGAGCCTATGCCCTGAACTTCTACTTCCTTCTCAGGAAGTGCTGTTTCAACCTCATTTATTGAAAATCATTCTAAAATGTATTCGTTCACTTTCCTAAAAGCGTAAGTGAAAATAATTTGTATAATAAAGAACTGTGCAAGTTCTTCAGCTCCTCTGGATATCAGTGATCATTAGGTAGCTTGGATAACAGAGGTACCAGTGGTCAGAAAGATAGTGGACAGTTATCTATGGTGAGCCTGGAGCCTTACTGGGAAGTTGCTCTTAAATAAAAGTTCGTTTTGTTTTTTTTTTTTAAGATTTTATTTATTTATTTGTCAGAGAGAGAGAAAGCAAGCAAAGCAGGGGGAGCAGCAAGCAGAGGGAGAAGCAGGCAAGGAGCCCAATATGGGACTTGATCCCAGGACCCTGGGATTATGACCTGAGCTGAAGGCAGACGCTTAACTGTTTGAGCCACCCAGGCGTCCCTCTTAAATAAAAGTTCTAATAGGACTTTATTTTTCTGCTTTGATGGTTTTTTTTTCAAAGTGGAATGTGTCACTAGCAATTAGCTTAACTGAAGACTTTGATTAGTCAAAGCTATACTGTAGTAGATGCATTGTCATTAATGTAAACAGGGCCTATCCATTATATAAACACTATTAAAAAATGGACAACTTTTTCTACTTTGAGGTTGTATTGATCTTGGAGGCCAAGGGAGCCAGAAGGCAGAAGGCCCAAATCCTACTCAAATTAAATGAATCACAAACTTAAAAATAAACCACAATCCTTCTGGCACCAATAGTGCCATCTGTAAAGGGAGAATAATAAAGGCCAACAACTTGTGATTTCTGAATTAAAGTTGAAAAAAATAAAAAAAATGAATGTAATTATAAGCCTAAGACAAGATGATTGCAGGTCCAGAAAGTGTCACTTCCAAGTTTTAAGCCGATTTCGTGTGTAACAGCCCACATTATGTAAGTGCATCATCCATTTAACATTCAAATGAGATGCTTTTAGATCCGATGATTTTAACCAAAAAGGATGCACTTTAACATCCCCAGAGTGCCTTTAGAAAACAAAAGATGCAATACCAGCCAGAAGCTCTTCAGGCGAGTTGCACAGATCATATGGTCTTGGGAGGAGACAAGCACTGATTGTTACCAGAAAACTCAAGGTCAGTACTTACAGTTCCATTTCCACCACCCCAGCGCTCGCTTCCACAAAGGACGATAGTATCTACTGAAAAGTTGCAATTATTCCCCAGCTCGCTATTTCAGCCTCACCACCCATTCATCCCCGCCAGAGAATTCAACTACTTCAGACATCCCCAAATAACAGCAGCAAATGATGTTTTGGGGCCCTTTTTGTTCTACGACATCCAAAAAAGTGGAGAAGGTAAAGAATGTCGTAAACCAGAAGCGACTGCAGCTGAAGTATGATTTTTTTAGATAAGCATAGCTAGATAAAAGTAGGAAGCAGGGCTCTAAACCTAACCTGATTTTTAAAAATACCTTTAAAATACTTGTCCGGGGTGCCTGGGTGGCTCAGTCGTTAAGTGTCTGCCTTCAGCTCAGGTCATGATCTCAGGATCCTGGGATCGAGCCCCACATCGGGCTCCCTGCTCCGCCGGAAGCCTGCTTCTCCCTCACCCACTCCCCCTGCTTATGTTCCCTCTCTCGCTGTGTCTCTCTCTGTCAAATAAATAAAATCTTTAAAAAATAAAAAATAAAAAATAAAAAAATAAAATAAAATATTTGGCCAAACTAATGCTTTGTTGACCATGTGGTTTTTCCCTTCCCTGCCCTTTCCCCCCAACCCCCATATCCAGTTGAGACTTCTGAAATGGAAAAGGGCCTCTGCAGGTCCTTGCTAGTAAATCAGAGCATTCCAAAAAGATCCTTGGTTTGACTTTTGCTTGCAAAAGAATGTACTGTTGGGGTGCCTGGGTGGCTCAGATGGTTAAGCATCTGCCTTCGGCTCAGGTCACGATCCCAGGGTCCTGGGATCGAGCCCCACATCGGGCTACCTGCTTGGCGGGGAGCCTGCTTCTCCCTCTCCCTCTACTGTGCTCTCTTGCTCTCTCTGTCAAATAAATAAATAAAATATTAAAAAAACAAACATTCTCTTTAAAAAAAAAAAAAAAGAATGTACTGTTGGTTAAAACAAGAGAAAACCACACTTGAGAATGCACAGCCTGATCTTGACCACCCAGAGGGCTGCCTGGCATCCTCTGTCAATCTTCCTGGAGACACCCAGGCCTGGAGCAGCCCTCACAGCCTCTACCCACACAGTTTATCAGACGGTAATTTTTTCTGGTGACTACAGACTGGCCCAGGCCATTCCTACAGTCTAGTACATTATCTATAACATGGTAGTGAGTACTTAAAACATCTTCTGTCAAGGAAGTCCTGTTGCTTCACAGGCATTAACTTAACAACCTCCAAATTTCTTCAAAAGTTTTAAAAAGAATTGTGAGTCAGCTGAGAGTAAGTTAATTACAACTAAGCACTAAGTTTCTTGTTTTCACTTCTCATTCAACTACACTGAATCTAAATTCAGCTTAATACAACTGGTAGACCAGATTAGGAGCTTTTTTTTTTTTTTAACATTTTATTTATTTCTTTATTTGAGAGAGAGATACAGAGAGTGAGAGAGAGAGCACAAGCGGGGTGAGGAACAGAGGGAGAAGCAGACTCCCCACTGAGCAGGGAGCCTGACGCGGGGCTCGATCCCAGGACACCGGGATCATGACCTGAGCGGAAGGCAGACGCCCAACCGAGCCACCCAGGCGCCCCTCAGATTAGGAACTCTTAAAGACAAGGTCTGGGCTGCCATTTAGTTTCTATACCCCTTAAGCATTAAACATTCCATTTCTCCCATGAAAAGAACGACTTTAATTAGTCTTACTGACTAACCCAACAATCTACAAACACAACCTACTATGGGTTTGTGCTACGTAAATCCACACGGACCTACTATGGGTTGAAAAAGGATAGTCACCGCCTCTAAATCCTCCATGAACCATCAACATTTAAAACATTTTCCTCTCTCATCTGTTTTCCAGATGGTGGTAACATCTCCCTCCTCCCGACCTTTGATCTGATTCTGGCTGAAAGAGGAGAGCTGGTCCCTAGCTGTTAAGGACCTAATGTGACTGCAGGCAGAAAGGCTTAAGGGATTTTAGTGTGGGAAGAGCTTTAAAGACCATTTACTTAGGAAACAGCAAATAGATTTCAACCCTCCTGTCAACCTCTTTGGGAAGGGCTTCCTAGAGTCCTGTGCTGAGAGGCATTCTAGGTGTGGGCCAAACTCAGAGTGAAAGGTGCTGTGATTGATTTACTGCCACGGGCTCTTGAGGGACACCAGGCCCAGGAGGGAGCCTAGCACAGAGCCATGTATTTGCTATCCCTGAGTTGATTCTACAGTAGAGAGCTAAGAGACCTGCAGTCCACTGTCTTCCCCACTTGACTGTTTAAAAAAGTAGAAGTCGCAGCAATCATAAAAAACTATTTTGAAATATTCACGACAATAAATATTTAAAGAAAATCCATGCTCCCTGAAAAGGACCCCAGCCAAGGTCCTTGCTGGCATGTCCCAGAGAGAGCCAAAGGCGGAATGAATTTATTTACTTATTTATTTATTTATTTATTTATTTATTTATTTATTTATGAGAGCGAGAGAGAGCACGAGCAGGGTGAAAGGCAGAGGGAGAAGCAGACTCCCCACTGAGCAGGGAGTCTGATGTGGGACTCGATCCCAGGACTTTGGGATCATGACCTGAGCCAAAGGCACACGCCCAACAGACTGAGCCACCCAGGCACCCTATTTTTTATTTTTTAAAGATTTTTATTTGAGAGAGAGGGGGAGAGGGAGAATCTCAAGCAGACTCTGCACTGAGAGCCGACCCTGAGATCACGACCTGAGCTGAAACCAAGAGTGAACGCTCAACCAACTGAGCCCCCAGGTGCCCCCAAAGGTGAAATTTCTAAGTTCTTGCTCACCTGCACCCTGACAGGTGCCACCTTTTAGAGCTCCATGAGAGAGGGTTAAGTAGGAGCTGAGTAGTTCTCCAGCGGTTATGTAGCTTCTGTGATAGGACTGCATGGGGAAGGAGGAAGAAAAAAAAAAAGACTGAGGTTTGAGAGTCAAGTAAATGTCAGTGATCCCGAAGACAAAGGAGAGAATTAAGAGAAAAGTCAATGCGATGCTTGTTTTGATAGGAAAAATGGAGAATCCATTTCTTGAACTTGAACCAGCAAAGCTCTCATCTTCACTCAATCAATAGTATTTACTTGCTTTCTGTTCTGCTCTTAACACTGATGGACCAAGTGGGTGCAGACAAGGCAAACGACATGGTTCTTTTCATAGCCAGCTTATATAATCTCTCTCCTCTCCCCTGAGGTGGGCTTGTATGCCAGAAGCCAAGTTAGCCCTCTGGAGAGACAGAGTTGGCCTCCGAACATCTACTCTGTGTTGTCAGCCAACTGGCTCCCAGGTGAGGAGAACATTTTTGGCAGTAACTGTAGTACAAAGCAGGCAAGAGACCTTAAGAAAAGGAAGGGAGAGGAGGCAGGCATGTGATTCTGGAGACAAATAAACACAATTAGCTGTGCTAGAAACAAACTGAAAAGCCTCAGTGGGAAGACTAATTCCCTCTGCCAAGAGAGAAAACCGAAGGGAAATTCATTTTAAAAGAAACCTTTTACTTCCCTTGGCAGCCATGGCCCAGTGACGTCATATTTTCTGTCAAGTCCTTTTACTTGTGGGTTTCTCTAACATCTCAAATACTATGGCAATGATGGTGCTTTACCAGGTTTGCTGATCAGACAGAATCCACTCATGTTTCAGGCTGGTCAGGTCATTCATGGAGATGACAAGTCCAAGCCTTTCAGAGCTGTTCTGTCCCTCTGTACCTAAAGTGACTCAATTTGCAGCCGTGGTCAGGTGGTAGAATTCACAGAAATCATAGTCACATCCCTGGACATCTGTTCTTCCAGCAGATCCAGTTGTTGTGTAGGATTAGCTACAGCAGAAAGGTCTAGTGGTAACCACCTAGCATGGCGGTTAACAGGACAGGCTCTGGAGTTAGGCAACTTGTAAGATCGCCACTTACAAGTTGGGTGACCTTGGGCAAGTAATTTAATCTCCTTGTGTCTCACTGTCTTCATCTATAAGGACATAATAGTACCTGACTAATAAATAGGGTTGTTGGGAATTTTAAAGAATTATAATAAAGGAGTCCTTATCTTTCTAAAATGCTCACAAATAATAATATGAATTCTGGGATTTGCTTCAAAATCATTTGGAGGTAAGGTATATATACAAAAAAGTTGGCCATGAGTTGATAATTGTTGATACTGGGGGATGGGTACACGGGGGTTTATTATACTATTCTGTGCACCTCCGTCTTTTTGAAGTATTTCTATAAAAGGAAGTTTGAAAGAGAGAAAGAGAAAAGATAATATGTGTAAAGCTGCTAGCACACAACATGTGCTCAATAAATGTAATCTGTTATAGATCAGACAGGGTCTTGAAGGCACTCTTGCTAGGTCAAAGAGGCCCAAGGACAGCAGCCTGCCTGTCTAGAGACATGGATGGGTCCTGGGGTAAGGGGGAGGGGGAAGTCAGACAAGCCCTGAACTTCACTGTCACTCATCCATTGTTGCCCAACCATTTCATCATCAAACCTGTTTTAAATTGATTATTATTTGTTCCCTATGCTTTGAAAGTTTACTAAATCAACCCATCCAATAAATATTCATTATCTCATATCTTTTAGTTAGATACACAAGTCAGGGTTTGAGTCAGCTTTAGATGAACTCGTGATTGGCTCCGAACTGAGCTGCCATCACCCCAGCCCAAAGCAAAGCACTTCCATGCTGTAATGGCCTGAGCAGCACACATATATGCAGTTCTGCAGGCATAGGAGTCATGAAAAAATGCTCAATGTACACCTCCACCACCACCTCCCACCCCCTGCCACCAGAGCTATGCCTCCAATAGGTTCAGGAAACTGCATATATACATTCAGAGTCAGTTCCAGAAACTCCCAGCTCCTGGAATCCCTTAGATAGGGTGAGGAGCTGGATGGACAGGAAAATCCACCCTGGATTTTCATTTCACCACTCTAAGGGAGTCCTTAATTAAACTCACACTCATCTGCTCCATGCCCTCTCACAAACAAGGTATCAGCCCCACCAGCTCTGACACTTACTAACCATAAAGGCCTTGGGCCAGCCATTTCATCTTTGTCTTCTCCTTTGTAAACCGGGATTATCTCCCTTCCAAGGCTGTTTTAGGGATTAGAGATAATGTAAATAAACTGCAATGCACAATGCCTGGCACATGGTAATTCCTCGGTACATAGGAGCTACTTTGTCTCTCTATGCCTGTGTGTATGCATGGGTGTATTTTTATTATCTCCTTTGGAATTTGGTTAATATTTAGACCCAGTGGTTCCCCAGGCCATGAGACATACCAAGACCACATAATTATAGTTTAATATTTTCTTTCTCTTTCATTTGACAAAATTTTGAGGCAGCTGCATTCAATCTCCTTCACAGAGCTGATGTATAAGTAACTATGTTACTGTCATCAATACCTACATGCCCTCTCCTGCGTGATTCCCTTTTCTCCTTCCGTAAATATCTTGTGACCATATCTTCTAATTAAAAAAAAAAAATTACAAAAAGTAAAAAGGAGAAAAATGTGGTCCAATTCAAGTCTAGCAAGGCCGTTCTTATTACTATTGTGAAATGCTCGCTGAATGTCCACCATATATATATATTATACATACATATGTATAATATATATATGTGGTGGAGTCAATGGATGAGATGAATATAAATAATAAAGCCTAAATTCCATTAGCAAAGACTTCAGGCTTCTCTAGGGAAGTTTAGGGCTAATCGGAAATCTTTATCTTGTCCTTAACCTCACCTAAAACCAGCACTCTCTTTCCCCTTATCCTGAGTTATTTTTCTTCATAACATTTTTCACTACCTCAAAGTATGTATTTCCTGATTTACTTGTTTATTGTCTGTATCCCCCCAAGAGAATACATGTTACCTGAAAGCAGGAATCTTGATCACGTCTGTATCTCTAACAACACTGTAGAATGAGTGCCAAGCACGGAGTAGACCCTTGAAAAATATTTTGTGGGGCGCCTGGGTGGCTCAGTTGGTTAAGCGACTGCCTTCGGCTCAGGTCATGATCTCCGGGTCCTGGGATCGAGCCCCGCATCGGGCTCCCTGCTCGGCGGGAAGCCTGCTTCTCCCTCTCCCACTCCCCCTGCTTGTGTTCCCTCTCTCACTGTCTCTCTCTCTATCAAATAAATAAATAAAATCTTTAAAAAAAAAAATTTTGTAATGATTTCATTATCTTTTCCTCTCTCCAAACACCCAACGACAAAAAGGCATCTAGATCTGTAATCCTGCCCTATGTATTCCTCACATGGCTGACCACTGGGACCCAGTGCAGAAGACAAGAGTGTTATGAAGTGGTGCTATGAGAGGTGAAGAAAAATGAAGCAGAGGAAGTGATTTCCTCAGGGCCTTACATGCACCATATACAGGTACCATTCTGATTTTTGCCCCTGTGCTTTTGCTTAAGCTGTTTCTCCCATCAGAAATACCCACCTCTCTACCTAAATGTTATCCCTCTTCCAGATCTCACTCAGGCTATTTCTCCTGAATTATATGACTTTAAGAGCTCACAGTGACTCTGCCCTTTGCTAAACTGAGGGGAACACCCCCCCCCCCACCGTGCTCTACAGCCCTGCATGTAACTATAAGCAGTTTAGAGTTTTCTGTCTTTTTCATATGAGAAAAATTTGATGCTCCAAATGTATTATAGGCTCCTTAAGCACAAAATCATGCTTTATGTTTCTCTTGAATCCCTCAAAGTAACTAGCACAGTGTTAGGCACTTACTGCGTAGTCAAAAAAATCCCCACACGTGAACTGACAGATTTCCCATTTGAATCTCACCTCTGCTGCTCTGGCAAGATGCCATTTACTCCCCCAAGAATGTCTGTTTCCTTTTTCTCCCTCATCCTTCCAAGTACTCTCTGTTAGAATGACTCTCCAGCTGCAAAGATCTAAAATATGACCATCTCAGATGAGACAAAAAATTGTTAAGGACCCTGACAGCAGCAACTCAGGAGGTGACATTACGGTCCAGAGATGTAAGCCATAAACAAGTCATCATTCAGAATGTTTTCAAGAAGAAAAAAAAAAGGCCACAAAACCTAAGAAATACCTACAGCACCTCATGAATGAACCTGAACCCTTCACCAAGCTGAGATCTGAGGAGTCAGTTTCTACCTGAATGCTGCCCAGTTTCAGTGACATTCCTGCAGCTTTACCTGAACCTGGCTGGGTGATGTTCTATTACTGCAGCCCATTCCAAGCTCAGCATCAGCATATGCAGGAAACTAACTCCACATTCTGAAGTGCTCAGGGTTCCTGGCAGCTCAAGAGAATAGCATCAGTGCCTTTATTTTGCTTAAGTGCGGGAATAAAAAAGCTAAGATGGAACTCTTGAAATGAATTCTTTGGACAGACTTAAATATACCATGGAGAATATAAATTTTCTAATTCAAGAGCCATTACACCTCAACATTGATTTTACATCATCATCCCTTTTCGTCCATTTTTTTATTCTTTACCAATCCTCTGCAGAGTCTAAAAGAGAAACGAGAAGGTAGTTTTCACCAACAAAAGTTTTATACCTCACAAAATATGATCTAGAAGCCATATTCAGCAAAGTATGTGTGTTTTAATTCCATCTTCAATTGGTTGGGGTAGGTGTAGCCCTCCTCCAGTTTCCCACCTACAGACTTATCTTTAACCTTTTGGGTATTCTCTTAGACTCCAAAGAGCAGGTGTCAAGGATAAGACAAATGCAGTTTCAAGCTACTGATGAAAAGCAACAAATTCTTTATTCCTTGAGAATAGAAACATGTTTTCTTCTTTGCTTTTCTTAATCTTGGACTACATCACCCTAGAAAGATAAATGTCACTGCCCTTAATACTAGCTACATCTCAAGACCAACAAAAACTCTTCAAATCAGTAACCTTTGCTTTGATCTTCAAATCCTAGGACTGGGAATTGGTTAAAGTCAGATGTCAGCTCAGCCTGGGGGCTGAACTCTCCAACTCTCCCAAGGCGGGGGAGCTAGCCTTGGTACTTCTCTGGGTGTATTAAAACTTTTGAAGTCTCCAATTGCTTCTATTATATATTAACATTCATCATAATTATTATTAATTCACTCATTCAACAAATATTATTCTGATAAAGTACTGAATCCTCTTCACATAAAAAATACTAACAGTTTATTGACTATCTAGATGGCTTGGAAGCTTATACCTTCCCAGATGTGCAGACAAGAAAAGTCTTCCTTAAGCCCTAGGCTTTTTTAACATTTTATTTATTTATTTGAGAGACTGAGCACGAGAGAGAGAGCACGAGCAGGGGAGGAGTAGAGCGAGGGGGAGAAGCAGATTCCCCACCGAACAGGGAGCCCGATGCAGGGGCTCGATCCCTGGACTCGAGCCAAAGGCAGACGCTTAACTGACTGCGCCACCCAGGCGCCCCAAGCCCCGGGCTTAACTCAACCTGATCATCCAACCCAGTTGATTTACAACAGAGAGCAGTAGTTCCCCACTTTTGCGGAAGTGTGGTTTCTGAACGTCATGTAGGATAACGTGAAGTCTAATCTTCTACTCAAAACTTGTCAGTAGGTAACCAACCAGCCCCCTCCTATTTACACTTGGCCTGAACTTTGCTTTGGTCTGGTCATTTTAGCCCTGTGTACAGGTATTAGAAAGCCATGATTAACACTCCCTCCCCCCAGTCTTTAAAGGGAAGCGTCATCTCTAAAACTTACCTGCAAACTGTATCCTCCATTATATTTGATGAATGAATGAATGAGTCCGTAATATTTGATGAATGAATAATGAATGAATGAGTGCATGCATGAACAAGGTATCTTTTGGTTTCCACACCACTGAGAAGTCCATCAAGATCTCACTCCACAGGGTTAGTGCTCAGGTTCCTTCTCTGCCAGGACTACCAAAGCCCCATCATGAATTTCAGCAATTCATGGCACTGAGCATCATAAACAGCCTGAACAAGGATGCATAAAGTAGATTAGGCAGCTGAGAGGGCTTTCCTCACTTTATCACTGTGGGGTGTGGGCTTCTAGCCACATACACAAGGAAAGCTGAGTGGAAGCTTCAAGTACTAGACGGAGTGTTTGTGTTCCCCCCTAAATTCTTATGTTGAAGCCCTAACCTCTTGTGTGATGACTGATACTTGAATGTGGGGCCTTTCGGAAGTAATTTGTTTAGAGGAGGTCATGGACTGGGTCTCCATGATGAGATTAGTGTCCTTATACATAGAGGAAAAGAGCTCTTGCTCTCTTGCCCTTCCCCTCCATCATGGGAGGACACAACAAGGTGGCCATCTGTAAACCAGGAAGAAGGCCTTCACCAGGAACTGAATCTGCTGGCACCTTGATCTTGGACTTCCTAGTTTCCAGGAATGTGAAAGATAAACTTCTGTTGTTTAAGCCACCTAGCCTATGGTATTTTGTTATGGCAACCTAAGCAGATTAAGACATAGGGCCATTTCCCTGTTATTTAAACTCTCCCTGGAGGCAGGAATCAAGAAGAGAAATGGCAACAAGCCAGTACTGGGGCAATAAAGAGCACCCATAAAGAATGTGGGCTTGCTGTCAGGGCCCAGCTCTGCTCCTTGGGCAAGTCACAACCTGTCTCCTCATCTGTGCAATGGGCTCATCACAGTACCTATCTCATAGGATTGTTCTGAGAATTAAGTAACACAAACATACTCCCTGACGCTAGCAAGTGCTCGGTCAACGGTTATTATTTTTACAGTGCTGAAGCCAGACACATGCTCTGGTTGTAATTCTTTCTCTTAGGGTCTGCTAATCAGAAGAAGCAGAAAGATGTGGTAGACGGAGCCATGTAGCAGTAATCAGAAGCCCTGGAAGTTTGAGTCCCTGTTTTTGACATTTTCTCACTGTGACTTTGACAAATGCCTTACCCTCATCAACCCCAAGTTGCCTTCATCTGTAAAAAACAAAACAAAACAAAACAAAATATGATGATATCTGTTCTCTAGGCCTCCATAGGATGGTTGCAAAAGTTTTATTTGACAAGGAAAATAAAAGCACTTTGAAATCTGTCCAGCAGATGCTCACGCAGGAATACTGGAAGAGGTGAATTTGTCAATATTAATTAAATACCTCTAAGGCTCTAAAACAATGTTTTCAAACTTTTTGATTGTAACCCATTAAAAGAAATGTATTTTACATTGCAAACAGGCACACATTCATCACTAAAGCAAAAGCTTAACAAAATAATTCTTTTTTTTTTTTTTAAAGATTTTATTTATTTATTTGACAGAAAGAGAGAGAGCACAAGCAAGGGGAGCGGCAGGCAGAGGGAGAGGGAGAAGCAGGCTCGCCGTTGAGCAGGGAGCCCAATGCAGGGCTCGATCCCGGGACCCTGAGATCATGACCTGAGCTGAAGGCAGACGCTTAAGCGACTGAGCCACCTAGGTGCCCCTTAACAAAATAATTCTTATGTTTGTTATTTTTAATTAGAATCTTTCCCTTCCTTCCTCCCTTCCTTCCTTCCTTCTTTCTTTCTTTCAATGCAGGTCAGTAATTGCACAAGGCTTGGTCCTAACTTCCAACTCTCACTAGGCATCAGAATAATTTTAAAAATCTGATGCCCACGCCCTACCCATTGAAATTCTGAATCAATGGTTTATGGTGGGGCTGAGGTGCATTCTTAAGAGAGCCCCAGTTGATTTTATTGTACAACACAACTAATGGTTTCTAGCTCACAGCTAAAAAAACCACTGTGTTATTTATTTACATCTTGGTCGGCTAAATACTCTCTGCATCCAGAAGGGCTGCCCCACCCCCACAGGGCCGAAGCTCTGCTGCTGACAGTGAGTGAGTGCATTACTCACTCCGTGGCTCCAGGGTGCACGAGGTAAACACAGAAAGGCAAGATCAAAGCAGAGCCTGGCCTTTATGGGAGGTCTCCTATCTCCGCACAGATGGCTGATAACTCCATGCAGAGCAAAAACCGGAGTGGATCTGGATGATTCTTTAAAAAGTAAAGGGACCCCTAAAGAACTTGTTGCTTGAGTAGGAAGGGCTAAGGAAAAAAAAAGGGAAACTGCCAGACTTTGCTCATAGCCTGCTAACATAGCAGAGAAAGCTCTGACCCTGGCATAGACAAGGGTCTCAGTAGATTCTGGAGATTAGCTCAGTTGGAGGGGGCTTTCCCAGCCTGGCTATCTCCTTCCCAGTTTAGCCCAGATGAAACCGAAAGCTCCACCCCCAGCTCACCGTTGGTCCACACAAGAGAAATGTGGGGGATTGACTGTCCTGTTCACCTGGCTGGAGTCATCTTCAGCCTATACTTGGCTGCCTAGCAGAACCAGGGCAGAACCTGGGCCAGAATGCAGAAGGAACCACGGGGGCGGAGGTGTCTCTGCCCTACTATCAGACACACAGATGGGATCAGGAAGCCTGGATTGGTTCTGTATACAGTGAATTAAATAACCAAAGCTGTCTGTCTGAAGCCTAGTCCCTGGATTTACTAACCAGACATAATACTAAGAGACTAAGAGTTGCCATTTACTGGGCACCTTCTGTGCATGAAGCACTTTATATTCATTATCTCATTTAATTCTACAATATCTCTTCAGACACGAGTTATACAAAATCTCAGGTTTAAGGAACTTACCCAGGGACATGCTAGCATGCTAATGCAGGTTGATGCCCACTCCAGATCCCATGCTCCAGTCCAGAGTGTCTTAGCACTACTGACATTTCAGTTGGTCATTCTTTGTTTTGGGGGCTGTCCTTTGCATTACATTATGCTTAGGAGCATCTCTGGCCTCTACTTACTACATGCCTTAACATCCCTCTCCTCTCCAGCTGTGATAATAAAAAATGTCTCCAGACATTATCAGATGTGGGGAGGAGGGGAGGGGTCACTACTCTAGTCTAAACCACCACTGTGCTTGTCTTGTTTCCTGGTACTTTGTAAGTACATAAACAGCTCTTCAGAAGAGAGACAGAGCTGGAACCAAACACTACTATGGACGTGATAATCAGAAGACTCTAGGAAAGTATTGTACAACAATAATACCACCTTATGCTACGGTTATATATCATTTACAATTCACTAAGTACTTTTATAGTCATTATCTCCTTTCATGGCATATGACTGCACAGCAGGATCTAATTCCAAGAGTTAATCCACCTCAAAAATATGAACACTACTAAGAGATCCGTATATTTAGCCTTCTCCAAGAAATTGAGGGAAAAGAACATGTAGTGAAATCCACATGAATTCTTAGTGCCATAAGCCATTAGGAGAAAAAAACTTTTGCACTGCATGGTCCTAAGGGAGCACCTTATGTGAACTCTTGGAGGACGAGTCTGTTTCTACCTCTGTCTCCTGCACACACCTGCCTAAAACAGAGAACTCTCACTAAATGTCGAAGATTTCACAAAACATCTATTTCACAGCAACCTCTAGCTATTTGATTGATTAAAACTAAGATAAAATTCTTTTCCCACATTTATACATCTCCCTAATTTATATTACAATAAAAATCATAGAATCAGAAAAAAAATTAATGTCAATATTTATGAAAGAGCCAAGAGCTTAGTGCCAAGTTATTCTTCCCTGTCATTTAACAAAGCAGATCAAAATTTCAGTTTAACTAAAACAAATGTGCACCAGAATCATCCCTTTCAATACATGCCAAGAGAACGGTAGCTATTTTTTTTTTTAATTTTATTTATTTATTTGACAGAGAGAGACACAGCAAGAGAGGAACACAAGCAGGGGGAGTGGGAGAGGGAGAAGCAGGCTTCCCGCGGAGCAGGGAGCCCGATGCAGGCTCGATCCCAGGACCCTGGGGTCATGACCTGAGCCCCAGGCAGACGCTTAACGACTGAGCCACCCAGGCGCCCCGAGAATGGTAGCTATTACATTAGAATAGTATTCGACCGATTAAGGAAAAGAATTATAGGAGCAGCTTCGGATTTTCATCGAAGTGTTATACCTAATATACAATAAAAATAAGAATGTTCATTTAAAAAACATCTGAATTCAAAATAAAGCAGCTAGCAATGGTTGTTTTTTAAGGTCACTTTAAAAATTCCTGAGAAGCTAGGAGAGTAAAAACAAAATGTTCCCATTCACATATTCATTTGCAAAGCCCAGCAGAAGGAATATCATTATCTTGGAAATGGTAAATTTTTACATGGTGTCAAAGAAATTTTAATATAAACCTATCAAGAAACAGTATTAATAACAAAAATAGCGAGACTCTCTTGAGCACTTATGTGTCAGGCACTGGATTCAGTGTTTTACGTGCAGAAATCTCATCACAGCCTCGTGGAGTGCACACTCATTAGCATCTTCATTTTAAGGTAAGAAAACTGAGTCTGAAAGAGATGAAATCACTTGCGCAAGATCACAGATCAACATTCAAGCCCTGGGTGTATGAAGCTTCATGTTATATAACCTTAAAAAAAAATTGGTAATTCAGGGAAAAAATGGAAAAAGGATATGTTAATTTTTCACACTCTGTGCCATGGAGTCCCAAACCTGAAACACATTTGCAGAACTCACTCTCTTCCCTTACTTCTATATGGATCCTTTCACATAAAAACTCAAGTACCAGGCATTTCTGGGTACCTTTGTTTGGTGAGAAAACAAGTCTTTTTGTTTGTTTTGTCTTCTGTAAAAATGCACAGTGATGGAATCTGCCTGGTAAAGAGCACCTTGAAAGAGAAAAGAAAGGCTTATTTTCTCCAGCCCAATAGGCCATAAGGTATAACAATAGGTGATGGGACCAATTCTTTTACATGCACATGAGAGCATATACATCCAAATAAGGGTTGCTTCAAAGCAATTACTTTCTAATCCTAAACACATTTGCATACCTGTACTGGATGCCCCTTTTAAAACTGCCAGTCCTGGGGCGCCTAGATGGCTCAGTCGTTGGGCGTCTGCCTTCAGCTCACGTCGTGATCCCAGGGTCCCTGCTCAGCGGGGAGCCTGCTTCTCCCTCTCCCTCTCCCCCTGCTTGTGTTCCTGTTCTTACTGTCTCTCTCTGTCAGATAAATAAATAAAATCTTTAAAAAAATAAAATAAAATAAATAAAACTGCCAGTCCTTCAAGAGGACTTTCATTACTTTAATAGGCATACTTCCTATTACAACCTCAATTCCTCACCTCAGAAACCAGAGTTGATCCCACTTGGTATTTGGCTGTTTCCCAACTGAGGAAGGTTTGCCATCATGGAGGCAATTCAGTAAATGTGTTACAAACTCTGAAGGTAACTCCAAGGCAGGAGCTCCAAAATTATGCTCAGCAATGACAGCATCAGTAGAATCAGTCCACAGCTTACCAAGATGAGTCTCCCGAAAGGGAGAAATACTCATTTGAATGTATAAATACAGGCATATTTATTTTAACATTTGGATAAAGAATTGAAAGAATCAGCTAGCTATGTCCAAGTAAATAAATATGCTGTGCAATAATGATAATGCGGATTTTGGTGCAAGGTTCTGACCACCCCCTTAATGAAAAAAAAGCATGTCCTGAAATGATAGTTGCAAAATGAGTAAATCATTTTTCCGTTAACTTGCATGATTATTGAAGAGCTTTCCTTTTCACGAAGAAAAAAAAGAGGCCCAACATAAACTAGTTGCCAAAATAGTCTTTGGTCCTCCCAGGAAGCTTAAATCTCAGTGTGTGTCACAATATGGACCTATTATCTACAGCAGAGAAGGAAAGCAGTGAGCATCATCTCTCTCCCCCTGCCTCTCAAAGCCCAGGAAACTTCCCTGGGAGAAATCCACTCAGTAGGATTCCTGGGGCCCTGGGTAGTCCTGAATTAACTGTTACATGAAATAATTAAACTAATTACCATACAAAACCAACCATATGGGTAAGTTAATACACAATGTCAGTATTACTTAACTAATTGAAGGGAGCTGGATACTCAAAATTAACAACAGGGAAAACAAACAAACAAACAGAAAATGTACTGGTCGTTTGTTCACCTTTGGCACACATTTGGCTACCCATTCACTGAGGTACGAAGCAGCCTAGGGTCCTGCCAGTGACCTGGTCAAGGGTGTAGCAGCACAGGGTGGGTACCGGCTGTGAATATCTTAAGAGGGTAGTCAAAGGCCGTCCACCTCCCATGCAGCTAACTTCCTATTAACTTCAGTAAAGGAAGTCCATGCCAACACAAACAAGCCAAAACTGTACAGTATTTCTCGTGTTTACTCGGCTGCGGAACGCAGTGCATTTGTGGGCGGTGTGTGTCGGTGTGCGCGCGTGCCTGCACGCCCCCCACCCCTTGCTGATTTTCCTCCAGTTTTCACTCAGAAACAGCTTCTCACAGAGGATAGGAGAGTGGGGAGCAAATAACACAAGTGGCTCTAAGAATTAAACACACCTTTATGATGAATTGTGCCTAACGCACACACACAGGTAGAGTTTCTCTGCACATTGGAAATCTCACTCCTTAACTACTCTTTTAAGCCCACACTGTTCTCAATGGGTCCCTAGGCAAAATCACTTCTAACCCAGCTTAGAAATAGGAGATGCAGCACAGACCCCGTCCAAGCCCGCGGATCTGCCCTCGTCGGTCTGTGCTCCAGGGCCCACAGATGCACTGGAAGCTGCGGTGCCCCCGCTGCCTTCAGGTCCCCGCGCCAGTTAGCGAGCTGCGCCCCTCCCTAGTCCCTCCCGCCCCCCGTCTGTGGTGGCCTGGTCGTGCTCTCCGGAGTGAATGCCCTCTCGAGGTTTCCATGGCCCCATTCCACGGAGAGGGTATGTCCCCTAGGCCGAGACGTTCCGCGAGTCCCTGCCCCCTCACCCCCGCCCCCAGCCACCCGGGATCCTCCGCCGCGGCGTTCCATCCCTCCGACCCCCTATGCTCCACAACGTATCTCCCGCTTCCCGCACAACTCCGCTTCCCGCGCCCCCTCTAGGAGATGTCCCCTCCCTCCTTCCCCCAAGAAGCCACAAGCCTTGCCACCCCCCGACCCTTTCCGGGGCTCCCCTCCCGCCCCGCCCGCCTCGGGCTCCCTCTCCTCCACACTCCCCTCGGGTCTTCAGTTCCCCTCCGCCCTGCGGAGGGCGCCCCAAGAATGCCGACAGGACACCCTCGTTCCGGCAGCGGGCTCCGGGAGTCCCCAACGTCTGGATCCTGACCTGCCGCCTCACTCTCAGGGCTCGGGCTCTGAGACTCCCCAGCACCGGCGCACTGTCCCCCGGTCCCCGGGCTCGGGTTCCTCAACGTCGCGATTCTGGACACCCCTCGGGGCTCGGGGTCTGGGGCTCTCCAACCTCGCTGTGCTGACATTCCTCCCCACCAACCCCGTGCTCGAGCCCGAGGGCTCCCCAACGGCGAGGTCCTGACCCCCGCCCCCGCGCCTGCCCGCCGGCTCGGAGCCCCCGACTCACCGGCAGGGGCGGCGGCTGAGCCCGCGAGCGAGCCCAGCCCAGCCCAGCCCGCACTCCGGCTCGGGTTCCCGGCTACCCGCTTCCCGCAGGCTGCTGTGACTGCGGCGGGCGCAGCACAGGGGAGCGGCCCGGGGGAGGGGACCGCCGGGGGGCGGGCACCGCCCGGCTCCGCCCCTTCCCGGCCGGAGGCGGGATGCGCAGACCCGTGCGCCCACCGCGGCCCGGGTGCCGCCTCACCGAGGAAGTTGACTGACACCTCTTCCTTCCACCCGGGGTCAGACCCACACAGCCCCCTTTCAGCTGGGGAGGCCCGAGCGCTTGAGAGAGAGACACGTTAATTACTGTCCTGTCGGTTCGAAGAACCCACTCCAGGGGGCCGTTTCCGAGGGTTTTTTGCTCTTTGGTTTTTTTGGAGGTGTTTTTGGAGGAGAGAAACGGCAACAACAACAAACTTCATCTTCGATCTCAAGACCGATTCATATTCTGGCCTCTCCCCCCGCGCTCCTGTGACTTATGCACCACACAAACACACCTCTTACACTGACATGCAAGGAACCGACGTCTCTTCCCCTATATCCTCAATCCACAGCTCCCTAGCCAGTCCCCAATATCAATAATCTGCACTTACAGGGGGACAGGGCAGGAGAGGAGATTCCACATCTGGTCCCAGACTTGCTCTCCTCGCCCACAATGTCTGTATTTCACCAGGTCAAAAATACACTTAAGATGTAGGAGCATCAATTAACAAATCAAATTGGCTTTGCTATTAAACAGCAGTCTCCATTATCTGGAAAAAGAAGAAAAACCGATCAGATCCTGAAAAGATGGCCTGAACCAATGCTCCTGGAGGAAGAATATTTGATTCATGTCATTACTTTTCTGAGACACTCAGGCCTAGCTCTGGATTGTTGAAACCTGGCACTTTGCCATTAGACCACCCCTGCTCCTGCCACATGTTTAACAACACCTCACATTTGCACTGTGTTTTCACTTTTCAAAACATTTTAAAATCCATTATTGTCTTTATCTTCAGCAAAACAGCATGAAGCAAAGATAGTAGGTTTTCCAACAGGGGTTATTTGAACTTCATAAATAAAGACTTTTAGATCCAGCAGTTCAAGGGCCAGGTTTCAAGCCGAGTCAGGATTAGGAAAGAGTAAAGGGCCTGGTCTTCAGGGCCACTGGCCTTCCCACAGAATCACGGGCCCAGCACACATAGATATTAGTGGAAATGTCACAGTAGGCCTTTGGTAGATTTGCCCTCTCTGTCTCTGCTTCACCCCAAAGATGTCAGGGAATTCTCCCGTAGTCACAAAAACCTAAGCCCTCAATATTAACAGGCATTTATTTTTCGGCCAGAGATCATAAATGTACAGCAGAGCTGACTGACAGGGGATAAAAAGTCCCTTTTTTTCCTCTCTCTGCCACTCTAGAAACAAAATTACAGGTCAGCAAATATGAAGGCCCAACCATGGGCTCAGTCCAACTGAAGCAGGCTGTCAGTGAGAGCTGAGGACCCTTGTGAAATGCATGTTGATTATGTTTGCAGCTTTTCTTCTCCCCTGAGAGTCCCTCCACCTGGAGCGTGGAGAAGGGTTCTCTTGTCTTAAAAGAAGACCAAGAAGTCCTTTAAGGCTTTCTCAGTGTCACAGTAAGAAAATGGTAAATGGGGACACCTGGGTGGCTCAGTCGGTTAAGCATCTGCCTTCGGCTCAGGCCACCATCTCAGGGTCCTGGGATCGGGACAGAGCCCGGAGTCGGAGTCGGGCTCCCTGCTCAGCAGGGAGTCTGCTTTTCCCTCTCCCACTCCCCCTGCTTGTACTCTCTCTCCTCTCTGGCAAATAAATAAATAAACTCTTAAAAAAGAAAAAAGAAAAGAAAAGAAAAGAAAATGGTAAATGTTCCTTTCCTATGAACCTCTATCTAGGGGGCAGGCATGAAAGTGCAGACTGAAGTGTAATGGGCGTCAGGCATTTTTGTCTGGGGCCAGAGAGTTCTGTTTACAAGTGGTGCCGTCCAGACCCACGAGATAAGAGAGGTGGTTTCTCATTCATCTCACCTTTTTTTCTTTTAAGTGTGGTAAAATACTCATAACATAAATGTTACCATCTGAACCTTTTGAAAAAACTTTTAATTGTAGTAAACACAATATAAAATTTGCGACCTTAACCATTTTTTAAATGTACAGTTCAGTAGTGCTAAGTACATTCACATCCTTCATGCCTTTTAAAACTACTTGGATCTCACACTAGCTTCTTCCATTTTTTACTTGGAGGTGATGGCCCACTTCAGTTTGGGCAGTACAAGTGACATTTTGATAATTCTGGAAAAAAGAGTCCTAAAGTGACCTTACTATTTTTGAATTAGTAAAAGCCTCCTGGATCTTTCATAAAGGATAGTAAGTGTGGCCTTTAGTATATAGAAATTCACGGCCAACCTCCCTCCATGTAACACTTTCATCTGGCAACAACATTTTGACTTGTGTTTTTTCCAAAAGCTGGAAACAGGCAAGATCTGGGATATTAAAGAATTTCCTCAAAAAAGAGAACGCTAAACTGCTAACCCAATCAACATTCTATCAGACTCATTCCCCGTTCAGATTGCCCTTGAGAGCCACAGACACAACCAATATACGGCATAATTAAAAAATAGATATGCAAGATTAAGGAGCTATTTTTGTCCCAAACTCTAACAAAACAATTTGGTCCATTTTATGTTGTATACATACCACACTGACACTGTTTTTCTATTGCTTTCACAGTGTGTTTACATAGCATTGTTTTCCAAGAAGCTCAAAGTGCATGCGATGACATTGTATCCTTAAACTTCACATATTTTATGTGAAGTAGGAAGGAGATAGGAACTGTTAGCTTTACAGTGACATGGAGAAATTGAAGTGTGCTATAGCTAAATCATCTGCTGGAACATCTATACTGGTTTATACTGGTCTATCCTAAAAGACCTACTCCTGAAAACTCATACAAGGAACAGCATTATTTAAAAACACTAGTTATTTTTGTTTTCTCTTTACATCTCATGGACAAACTGAGGGCTGTGAGTTTTTTCACTATCTTGGCAGAGAAAAGGAGAAGCACTTTGCACCACTAACTTATACCATACACAAGAATTAACTCAAAATGGATTAAAACTTGAATAAGACCAGAAACCATAAAAGTAGTAAAAGAAAACATAGGTGGTAAGCTCCCTAACATGGCACTTGGCCATGTTTTTTGGATCTGACTTCAAAGGCAATGGCAACAAAAGCAAAAATAAACCAATGGGACTACATCAAACTAAAAAGCTTCTGCAAAGCAAAGGAAACCATCGACAAAATAAAAAAGCAGCCTACTGAATGGGAGAAGATATTTGCAAATGATATATCCAATAAGGGGTTAATATCCAAACTACATAGAAAACTCATACAACTCAGTAACAACAACAATATCCAAAACCCAGATAATCCAATTTAAAAATGGGATTTAAAATGAGAAGGTCTGAATAGGCATTTTTCCAAAGAAGACATGTACATGGCCAACAGGCACATGAAAAGATTCACTAATCATCGGGGAAATGCAAATTCAATTCACAATGAGATACCATGTCACACCTGTCAGAATGGCTATTATCAAAAAGACAAGAAGTAAGAAGTATTGGCAAGGATGTAGAGAAAAGGGAACGCTCATGCGCTGTTAGTGGGAATGCAAATTGGTGTAGCCAATATGGAAAACAGTATGGAGGTTCCTCGGAAAACGAAAAACATAATTATCCTATGGTCTAGCAATTCCACTTCTGGGTATTTCTCCAAAGAAAATGAAAATACTAATTAGGAAAGACATATGCACTTCTATGTTCATTGCAGCGTTATTCACAATAGCCAAGATATAGAAACAACCAAAGTGTCCATCAGTGGATGATTGTATAAAGAGGATGTGAGATACACACACACACACACACATGCGCGCACACACACACACACAATGGAATACTACTCAGCCATAAAAAAGAATGAAATCTTGCCATTTGTGACAACATGGATGGATCCTGAGGGTATTACACTAAGTAAGGTAAATCAGGCAGAGAAAGACCAATAGTGTATGATTTCACATATATGTGGAATCTAGAAAACAAAACAAATGAACAAACAAAAACAAGCAGAAACTCATAGGTGCAGAGAACAGTTTGCCAAAGGGGAGAGGGGTTTGGAAGTAGGTGAAATGGGAGAAGGGAGTCAAGAGGTGCAATTGTCCAATCATAAAATAAATAAGTCATGGGGATGTAATTTACAGCATGGTGACTATAGTCAATAATATTGTATTGCATATTATGTAACTCTATATGGTGACAGAGGAAGCGACTTATTGTGGTGATAATTTTGCAATCTACACAAATATCAAATCATTATGTTGAACACCTAAAAGTAATATAGTGTTATACATCAATTATACTTTAATAAAAAAAAGTTTGGGCTTGAAAGTCAGGCCATCTTGAGTCTGAGCCCTATTACCATCACTTAGAGCCTTTGGTACTATACTTCAGGCGCCATATCTGTAAAATGGAAATAATAATTATACCCGCTTCATGTATTTATTGCTAGGATTAAATGAAATAACATATTGAGCACTTAGCATTGTGCTTATCACATAATGAGGGCTTGATAAATGTGGGTAAAAAAAGCAATGGCTTCATGTAAATGGTTGCTTGTAGGATCCTTGTTCTAATACTTTCTACTTGAAGAGAAGATATACTTATTCCAGTTGACTGCATCAGAGTAATTTGGAGAAACTTGAATATATGTATTTTTAACCCTGAAGTCAAATCTATCCATTCCTTAACATTCCATCATCAGACATACACACTTAGCTCTTTCTCCCTCTCTTCCTTCCTCCCCCACCCCCCTTCTCTTTCTCTCTTTCCCTATTTCTTTCTTTCTTTCTTTCTTTCTCTCTTTCCCTATTTCTTTCTTTCTTTCTCTCTCTCTCTCTCTTTCTTTCTTTCTTTCTTTCTTTCTTTCTTTCTTAGTAGGCACCACACCCAGCATGGAGCCCAACACAGGGCTTGAACTCACAACTCTGAGATCAAGACCTGAGCTGAGATCAAGAGTTGGACGCTTAACCGACTGAGCCACCCAGCTGCCCCCACACTCAGCTTTTCTATTTTCTAAACTGTCAGCTGGCCAAGTGGGGAAACAACCATGATACTAATTTCACACACAGGATTCTAATGAGTTGTGGTTGAATAAACTAAAAATAAAAATAAGAATAATGGTTTTCTTGTATTATGTATCTCCATTATCTTATTTAACATTGGAATGGTAGGGGTTCATTAATTTGATTTCATCTGGAGTGGTTTATTCCTTTTTTTCCCCATTTTATTTCTTAATGATAACAATTAACTAACAATTCAGGAAGCAAACCAATTAACACATGTAGACAAGCGAGACAAAATACAGAAATTGCTCCTGGGCATGTGTGAGGTTGTGTGGTCTTGCATTTGACCTCCCACTCTTTTGCAACTCATGCCTGGTCCAAGAGCTTCAGATGGGAAACTATAAGGATGAATGATAAAATGAGCAACGAGTTGCCCTTTATATAATCAATAAAATAATATAAATTCCTACATTCCAATGACATTTGATGTATATAAGTGTTAATTTTAACATTTGTTCTAAACAAGACTTAAGTTTAGAAGATACAGTTTAAATTGGGTCATAATAATTGAATGGCAAATAGAAGTGTGGCTATTAAAATATGAGGCCTTTGCTTATTCTTTAGAAGAATGAAAAGCCTCAGAGTAAATAATGGGGTTGTCCTCCTCTTGAAAGGTCCTAATAATTAAGTTTCTTCCCTTCACTTTGCTCCTGATTCTTAGTCATTATATCCTGAGGGAGGGAGGAGGATGGGCAATCCCTGATCCTGGGGAAAATCAGAGGAATTGAACTTCCAAGACTGAGGTCAAAAATTTGGGGAAGTAAACATTTTTTAGTCTGCCCAACTCCAATTCAATCTGGACTGTGTTCTAAAGGGAAATTTAGGAGGGACCTTTCTCAGCTTTAGGACTAGAGAAAAAGAGTCATGTGAAATCACCCAGGATGGAAAACTGAGGCTTGAACCTCTGGCCTTTGCCAAGTCCCCCACTGGTGTGTTGCAGGGGGCAGTATACAACCCCTTCTAGCTCATTTCTGTCTATCATCTATCATCTAAGTCAGGCTGATGAGCAAAGGCACAGACCATCCTCTGTTAAACAGTCGTGGGGTAGGGCCAGAATCCCGTACAGTGGCAGAATGTTCCATCCATTGCCTTTTAGTTGATGCCTGTCTGAAAGAGACTTATCTTGGCTCTCAGTTCTTTTAAAGAGCGTGGAAAGATGAAAATGGCAATCTTGGACAACATGACTAACAATTGCATTATTCATGCTTGATTCTGGCTTGATTTCAGGGTTTTAATGATTTTAAAAAGAAAAAAAAATCAATGAAACAATTGACCAGTTTTTAAGCCAGCTCACGTTCACCGAGTCTGTTTTTACTGCATAGTGGTAAGGTAGGGAGCCAGAACTGGCCCGTCCATGTAGCCATCTGGAGATTTAGAGCTATAGCCAAAGAGGAGTATGAGGGAGAAGAGGGGAGGTCTAGGGCTACCCTAGCCCAGACCTCAGGAGTGGAGTGGATAAATTGGAGTCTTCTCTAGTTCATTTATATACCTCTCTGAATGAGCCCAGTGACCTGAATGTTGAGCCAAGTTTAAAGTTGTAAGTTTGGTCAAAAGTGACCTTTGGTCTAATGAGATAAAGCATCTTGAGCTGACCTCTCTTACACCATGACATCATTTTGTAATTCCATATGCTCTACTCGACTGTAAGCTTCTAGGTAGCAAGGTTTGTGTACATGCCATTCATTGCCACACCCATATGACCTAGCACATAGTATGTGCTGGAAAAAATATTACCGATTAAGTGAACAAATAATGTGAATGCTCTGCATATTTGGAATCCAGTGAGCCCAGGAGTCCATGATCATCTACTCCAGATCCCTTAGAGGATGGTAGAATGATCTAGAAATGGACTAGAAAAGACTATGCCCCCAGGGTGGAAACAATGAGGACAAGGAAAAGCAACTGAGGAGAAGCATGTTTTCCCATTTGGGAGAGGGGGAGAGAGAAGAAAAAAGAATGAGCAAGGGTAATTCTGGGTCCCCAGCGGGACATGCTACAGAAATAGACCACTCCATTTTTTTTAAGTCAAACTGAATTGAACTGAATTAAACTGAGTTGCAGGAATTCAGCCTATGGAGGGGGCATCCTGAAGAGTTCAAACTAAAGTAAAATTCTTGGGGTGCCTGGCTGGCTCAGTCAGTAGAGCACGTGACTCTTGATCTTGGGGTTATAAGTTCGAGCCCCATGTTGGGCATAGAGATTACTTAAAAATAAAAATCTTAAAAAAAAAAAACGAAAGTAAAATTCTCCCCCTCCTTTATTCTTCCTCTCAATTAAATTAAATTTCTCCGGTTACTCTTCCCACTAGACCATGATTCTCCAACCCTGAAGACACCCAGGGAGGAAACTGGAAACCACTCTGTGCATAGAGATCCAATTTTATTGGGTCTTTCTCCCCAAATGTTCCTGAGGGCCTCCAAGAATTACCTAACAGCCTGGGTATTTTGACCAGAATCTTAGAATCCTGTCGATGCCAACAGGGAGTTTCAACAGGAAGCTCACAAGGCAAATAGTCTTTGGGGTAAAATATGATGACTGAGTCCTGACCGAATTAACTAGGGTCCATGCATGAGATGGAATACTGTACAGTCTTCAAAAATGGTGCAGACCATGTGGCATAGAGAAACCTGCAGTCTGTAGTTCTGTGGTTTAGTAAAGCAGCAGGTTATGCAGTGTGATCCAATTTTTAAAAAAAGACATATGGGGGGCACCTGGCTGGCTCAGTTGGTGGATCTCAGGGTTGTGAGTTTGACCCCTCATTGGGTGTAGAGATTACTTAAAACTAAAATCTGAAAAAAAAGAAAAAGAGAGAGACATCTATGCACCACAAGAAAAAAAAAAGAAAGAAAGGAAAAGAAAGTTGTACACTCATAATGGTTATTTCTAGAAGGTGATATTTCAGAAGAACTTAATTTTTTTTAATATTTGTAACATTTTTAAAAAATCCTTAATAAAATAAATACATAAACAAATGGCTGTTGTTCATTGTTCTCAGTATAATTCTAATGGATGATAATTACTTGTAGATTACTGTATAATAAAAATATAATGAAGTTAATTATAGCAATTGTGATGTGTCAGTGCTTCTGAGCTCATAACAACAACAAAGTATCTTTATTCTCTTTTTAAAATAGATGCTAGAAGAGGTAACTAGCTCAAGGCAACCATAAACTGTGTCAGAGTCACTCCACCATCAGTGGTACCGGGGAAGCGGGTGGCAGGAAGGTCAAAATCAGCATGCTTAGATTCCAAGAATCCGAGGTTCTTGGAGGGGACACTGAGTGCAATAGGCAATGTGCCCCTTCTCTTAACAGCCACTAATGGGCATGACTGGCTCCTTCGGCCAGCTCCTTTGGATCTAAACAGTTTCCCTCCTCCTGTACTCCTCTTTAATGGTGCATTTGACATCTCTTGTCCCCTCTATTAAATCAGGGCTGCAAGAGAACTGTGCTGGCTGATCCAGTTTTACTGAGATTGAGTCCAGTAAACTTTGCAACAAGATGAGGCCTGACTGCTTTAAGTCTCTCTCTCTCTTCTTCTCTTCCTCTTTGGACAAATCCAATTAGCCCTGATCTCTCTACATTTTTGACAAGGGGTTCAGCAAATCATTTAGGTCAGGAGGGAAATAGCTTACTTGGATGCTGTGAGGACACTAAATAAGATTTAGTCTGGAGGCAAAGGGACATGTGCCTATTATTCAATATGCAGTAGTCTGTTATTAATTCTTTCATCTATTCAGAAAATATTTATTGAAGACCAGCTAGGTGCTAAGAGCACTCTGCTAAGACCTAAGGATAAAGAGATACACTTGCAATCCCCATTCTCCCATCTAGTGGAGAAGACATTTATACAAATAATTATGATACACTCTGGCAAGGGCTGTAAGAGACGGATACTGGATGTTTTTCCCTGTATGGAAAAACAGGGAAGGAACCTCACCTAGCTCCTTAGTCACCTGGCTATCGAGTTGGGAGGGTCAGGAAAAGCTTAAGGTAAGTCATGAAGGATGAGGACTAATGAGCAGACAGGAGAAGAGAGAAGCGTTCTGGCCTGAGGGAAGAGCAGGTACAGAAGCTGAGAAGCACACAACAGTACCACACTAGCAGGGAATGACAATGGCTAGTGTGTAGGGCACATATGGATGCAACTGCTGCTTACAGCCCTCAATAAGGAAGGAAGAGACTTAATCACACACGTGCAATATTAAAGAAAGTAAAAGCAGTCCTTTACTTTGGGTTCAAGTGGCATGTTCCAACTCATATAAAAACCTCAGGGGAAGAGATACTCAGGAGCAGCTCCTTTTACCCCACAGGTTCCTCTAACTAGCACCAAGACTGAGTATCAACATTCGCAGTGGCCATGTGATATGTACCCTGAGTAAGCCAGGACAGGAGAGTCATCTCTCCCCTTTGAGCTCTCTCTCTGTCTTCTTTCTTCTGCCTTTTTTCTTTGGTACTTTTAAGCTGTTTCATTCCCTCCACTCCCTGCTCTGCCCAGCATCCCACCTCTTGTGATCAGTCTTGGGGAGGCTGTCAGTCACTCCATCCACCTCTGCTGCTGGACTGGGTCAGGGCTTCAAATCAAGTGGGTGGGGGATAGAGCCTATGAGCTGGCCTTAGGGTCAAATACCTGAAAGATCTTCAGACCTTTCATATGGACTCATTTATCCATTTGCTAGCAAAGCATTTATGAATTGTTATATTAAGCCTTTCAACTTCTCTGCCTTGGGGAGCAGTCTCAGCTTGGTGATATGTAGACCATGGGGATGGGAAAGTTGGAGAAAGAAAATCCATCCTACCACATGAGAGGAGCCATGGCAAGGAGAGATTGGAGAAGGAAGCGGGGGTCACATAATAAAGGACTACGCATGTCCCAGGAAGGAGCTTGAACTACACAACGATTCTCTGCCAGAGTTGGGGATTGGTGGGGGGAGAGCAAACCCCTTTCATGTCATCAATCTCTGCTGTCGTGGGCTCCTGGTCTGATGGGAGCATGGCACACCCCCCAGGTATGTTGGGTCACTACAGGAAATGAACAATTATAAACAAGGAAATTACGCGAGACATTTTTGTTTTTGAAAGATCTTTTTGGAGGCAACAAGGCAAGGAATTGAGACTAGCGAGGCTGGAGGCCTGAGAAACTGGGACAAGGAGACTGGTTAGGAAGCAGTTGCAGTCATGTCGGCATGAGCTGTTGAGGGCTTGAAAGAAGGCAAAGGTATATTGTGAATGAAGAGCAAACACGAGGTTTAAGAAGTATTTAAAAGGTAAAATCAAAAGCATTTGGTGGCTAATCGGAGGTAGGAGGTTGGATCCCCGTAGCTGTGTGCTTGCATACAGATGTACATCCCTGTGTTTCCCAGGTCATAGCTCTCACCTCACTGTGTTGGAATTCTTGATTAAATAGTCTTCCCAGAGTCCTCTGCAGAGGCTAAAACCATGTACATCTTGTTCCCAGCACATAGCACCTGCCTGATACATAGCAGGTCTTTAAAAAACATTAACTGAAAGGATAAACAAATGAATGAATGAATGACATAAAGAATGACCCACACGTGAATGGCTTAAATGACTGGGTGGTCAGGGAGCTATCATCTAAGGGAGGAAGTACAGGAGGAAAAGGAGGGCCAGGTCCAAAACTGCAATTTTATTTTCCTTATGTTGGGTTTGAGATGCCTGTGGGATCTTTGGGGAAGATGTTCAGCTACAGTGGGAGCCCAGGGGAGGGTTCCTTATCTGGCATTATAAATTAGGTAGTTGTCAGTGAACAGATAGACATTCACAGCATAGGTATAAGGAGGACAAATATAAAGAGGGAAGCAAAGAGGGCTAAGAACAAAGAAGTTATTTCTAACCAGAAGGCTGGTGGTTTTTTGTTTTTCTTATTGTTTGCGTTTTTATTAAGATATAATTCACAGGGCACCTGGGTGGCTCCGTCAGTTAAGTGCCCAGATCTCGGTTTCGGCTCAGGTCATGATCTCAGGGCTGTGAGATCGAGCCCTGCTTCCGGCTCCGTGTTCAGCGAGGAGTCTGCTAGAGATTCTCTTCTGCCCCTCCTCCCACTCGTGCTCTCTCTCTCTCTCTCTCTAAAATAAATAAATAAATAAATACATAAATACATAAATAAAATCACTTTTTTAACAAAATATTTTATTTATTTATTTGTCACAGAGAGAGGGAGAGAAAGAACAATCAGGGGGGTCAGGAGGCAGACGGAGGAGCAGGCTCCCCACTGAGCAAGGAGCCTGATGCGAGACTCAATCCCAGGACCTGGGATCATGACCTGACCTAAATAAAATCTTAAATGTAAAAAGATATCATTCACATACCATACAGTTCACCATTGTAAAGTGTGCAGTTAAGTGGCTTTTAGTGTATTCACAATGTTGTACAACCATCACCACTATCTAATTCCACAACATTTTCATCATTCTCAGAAGAAACCCATACTCATTAGCTGTCACTCCCCATTCCCTGTCCCCTCCAGCCTCTGGCAACCACAAATTATCTTTCTGCTTCCATGGATTTGCTTATTCTGGATATTTTCTGTAAATGGAGTCATCTAATATGTGGCTTTCATGTCTGGCTTCTTTCAGTGAGCATAACGTTTTCAAGATTCCTCTATGTTGTAGCATGTATCAGCACTTCACTCAGAAGGCTGGTGTTTAATCTTCAGCAAAGTTTCTTGCGCTCTCATCTTTGATTTATAAGGCTCTCTTGGACCTTTTGAGTACATCCCTCAAAGTCAAGATGCTGGGTCCCTTCATTAATCTATAGAATTTGCTGAGAGGAGCCATAAAAAGCATCCTCAGCTACTCCCTGAAGGCATCCCTGACTTCTCTAGCCCACAAGGATGTCTTCTTTTTCTGACTCCCAGGGCACACACTGGGCACTATGCAATTAAATGCCTGCTTCTGTACATTTCCCCTGTCTTCCTTCTCAAATCAGAGTGAAAGCTCCTGGGGGCTGATGGTAGGGAGTGTCCTGTGCTATATTTTTCTTCTGTTGTTTGCAACACTTAACACAGCATCCTATGGAATTATTCCTACAATCAAATAGAAACCAAAATGGCACTTAAATTATCTCTCTAATTGCGAAAGAGTTTCCAGGGACACTATTCATTTTTTTTTTTTTTAAAGATTTTATTTATTTATTTATTTGAGAGAGAGAGAGTGAGAGAGAGAGCGCAAGAGGGGTAGGGTTAGAGGGAGAAGCAGACTCCCCGCCGAGCAGGGAGCGTGATGTGGGACTCGATCCCGGGACTCTGGGATCATGACCTGAGCCGAAGGCAGTCGCTTAACCAACTGAGCCACCCAGGCGCCCCGACACTATTCATTTTTAAAATGGATTTGACTATTTTTTCTTCGACTCTGTGATAGACCGCTCTTGGATAATTGTCTAGTTCGTGATTATTTCCCATTTTCTAGAAACTGGTCCTCTTCTGCCCCTATCCCAGGCTGATAGCCAGCTAGAATGCCCTTATCCAGCTGTACTGGTTCTTCACGGCTGGTGTTCATTCTCAGTGGTTGATGCTCATCCCATAGCAACTATTAAACATTTTCAATACCACTCCTGTGCTACTATTTACACTGTAGCCACAATAGTATACAGCAGGGTTGTTTGTTTGTTTGTTTTTTTCCAATATGCCTATGCCATGCTGGTCACAGCTACGTGGCCCAGGAAAAGGCACTTGACCCAAGCTTTGCCAATTAGTCCCCCTTCATGAAAAATTTGGGTTTGGTTCATCCTTAATCTATGTGATGTTTTGAACAAGAAAAAAGTAAATTCAGGAGATATTGGCAACATGCAAACTGGAAAACTAGACAAAGCCAGTTGGAGCAAATGAGAGAAAGAAAACAGTGAGGGAGTCCTTCCTACAGAGAGGAGCCTGCAAGAGATGGATCTAGAGTCTTAATGTCATCCAAACCCTTGATTCTAATTCATCCCTGTAGGCTGTCTCTTTCTCTACCCTTGAATTCTGTTAAAAGCTTATGTATCTTTATGTGTTGAGTTAATTTATCAAGGTACCAATATTCTTGTTTTAGAGGAAAAGAGCTGGAAAAGAGAAGAGCTACTTTTGTCTAATACTCTTTTCCCCTCGCTCCCCCGTTTCACCAGCTCCCAACCCCATCCACCCAGGCTCATGTTCGGCTGGTATGCATCTTTGTGGTTGTGGCTCTAGTGGGTATTAAATATTTTGTGTATCATCTTGCTCCTCAAACCCTCATCCCTGCACTCTCACACACCCTATCCTGCAAGTTCCTGCAGTCACAATGGGATGAAGGATCAGAATCAGGTTTTGTTTGAGTCAAAGGAAAGACACTAATGTGCCATTCCTTGCACACTAGAGTTCCCAACAAATATCTCTTTTTAGCTTTACTAGCTCTGGTGAGTTTCTGTTATTGATAACCAAAATAGTTCTAATTGAGAATGCTTTTATGTTTTTATTTTTAAAAAAGATTTATTTATTTTAGAGAGAATGAGAGAGAACACATGCCCACACGCAAGGGGTGGCGGGGGGAAAGGGGACGGAGAGAATCCTCAAGGAGATTGCCCACTGGGGGCAGAGCCCTTGTAGGGCTTGATCCCATGACCCTGAGATCATAACCTGAGCCGATATCAAGAGTGAGGCGCTTAACCAACTGAGCCACCCAGGCGCCCCAATTGAGAATGTTTTTAATGTAAACATTAACATTTTTTTTTTAATGGAGTTAGGAAAGACTTTAGAAATCACTCCATCATTTGACAGATGAGAAAACAGATCCAGAAAGCCAGAGAGCTTGTCTGGCATCACACAGATATGTGAGATTGGAGGCTGTAGGTCTCCCTGTATTCACTCTGGTTGTCTTCCCCTTCAACACTCCCTCTCCTTCTCTGCCTCACACCCCTGGAATCATGCAAATATGGAAGGTGCTTGCATCATTGAACGGCAGAAGAAATTAATCAGTGCTTGTATTACTTGCCCTGATAACTATCACTAATAAGGAGACTACAACTGCATTTTAGGGGGTGTGGGCCACTTTGAATCCATCAACAATCCTTGTTGAATTGCCGGAAGATCTTGGCTATGGCTGACAAGCAGGAATTGAGGCACACCGTATGGTGGTTTAATTCAGTAATTACCAAATAAAGGCAGCACTGAGCTGCCTGGCACACATTAAGAGGATTTTCTGCTCTTTGCTTTGCTACTGCCAAGCTCTCTGACCATCCCCACCTGATGGCACCACCATAGCATAACACACCCTCTTCTCCTTAGGATTGCCACGTCCACGTTCTGCATCCTCTGTCCTAGTCTACACTTGGCACAGGAAAGTGAGGAAACCTAGAATCTCTCACACCATCAAGGATGTCCTGTATCACTGGCTGTGAAATGGTTCTTTGATCGGCCCAAGGCCCAGCCCGGCTGCAGGCAGCATGTGCACTGCCCGGCACAGCAAAACGCCTCACGGCTAGCCAGATGCTTTGAGCACGCCCATGGGAAACATGACCACAGTCTGTAGACACTCGGCACGTCTGCCGGGACGGAGTACCTCTCATGTTAGGGCATAAAACACCAAGCTGGAGGGACTCACGAGGTTCAGTCCCTGCTCCCACGGTAGCAATCCTGTGTTTTGACCCCACTTTGGTCACTACTTTCAGTACAGCTGCAGATACATCATTTAAGTCTTCTCCATTTATGTTTGTTTATGCAAAAGTATACCACTGACTTACTTCTGAGTCTCTGTTATTCAGAATCTCATGGCTTTGTCCGTGCTATTTGTTTTGTTAAATATTCTTTCATTTGTTACCAAAAGAATCACATGTACCCAAATAACCAATGTCTACCCCAGGCTGTAAATTTCTTGAAGGCGAATACTGTCAATTGTTTTGTATATTGCCAGGAGAGCAGCATTTACAAATCCATTAAAACCTTGAGTATAGGGGCACCTGGGTGGCTCAGTCTTTAAGCGTCTGCCTTCGGCTCAGGTCATGATCCCGGAGTCCTGGGATCGAGTCCCGCATCGGGCTCCCTGCTCGGCGGGAAGCCTGCTTCTCCCTCTCCCACTCCCCCTGCTTGTGTTCCCTCTCTCGCTGTGTCTCTCTCTGTCAAATAAATAAATAAAATCTTAAAAAAAACCAAAACAAAAACCTTGAGTATAACTACTTCATAATGATACTTCAATTCAACTTAGCAGCAATGTAATGACTCTCTTCTGTAGTGGCATCTGTTTCTGCCTGCATCTTTTCCTTTGGGAACTCACCCTCCCCCATATGGCAGTGCTGACAATCACATTGCACCCCTTCCCCCGGCCAGTGAGTCAAGAATGGACCCAGGGTGGCCAGTCAGAGTTTCCTAAGCCCTTGGCAAGAGGCATGCTTATGTAAATCAAACTGGACCATTTGGTGTTTTCTCTGGAACTGGCAGGAATCATTAGTAAAGAGACACATATCTGCTTAGGGAGGACCATTCAAACCCAGTACTTGAGAGACTCCGCCTAAGAATGAAATCATAGACCTAGTTCTGGCCTATGCAACTTAAAGAAAACCTGCTGGACTTGGCTCTGGAAAAATTTCTGTTAGTGAATAAGATAGGCATGGTCCCTTTTATTTTCCTCCCTTCTGAATTGAATGCATATGTCATGGCTGGAGCTGAAGCGGTCATCTTAAGACCATGAGGGAAAGGCAAAGAGAATCACAAAGGTGTCAATCCTGACATCTTTGAATCCCCCAAACAATAACTAGCAATTACCTTACTCTGGCCAAGCACTGGCAAACTACAGCCCTCAAACCAAATTTGTGTTTGTATGCCTCAGGGGCACTCTCTAAGCAGGCTAGCATGGTAAGTCGAGGGACCAAGCCAGGGTATCCTCCTCTGCCCCTACTTCCCCTCTCTGCTCTTGGTACTTGGCTCCTTGGCCAACAGGCAGCTATGCATCACCAGTGTCTAGGGTCCAGCTGACCACCACCAAGATATTAGGGACTCCACTGCTGGCAACAGATGGGCACTGAGTAGTGGACTCTCAGTCCGGGGTTTGGTGACCATGTGAGTCCCCTTGTCTCTGGCCAGCTGCCCAAGTTGATATGCTGGGCTCACAGGAGTATATGATGCACAGGACCCTGGATATCACTGGGGCAGGGTGAAATTAACCAGTGAGGTAGCCATCCCTACTACCTACCTGACCAGGCCCCTCCCACTCAAGCCAGTAAGCTCTCTTTCCCAAGAACGTCTGCAGCAGAAGACAACTGCATGCAAAGCATGCCCACAACCCACATGGCCCACACCAAACAAATGGGGCAGGGCAGGAGTTTTCTCTCCTCTTATAGAAGGGCCTACATAATATCCTTGATTTTACTTTTACAAAGTCTAAAATGCTTACCATTTATTTTTTGGCCCACAAAGTCTAAAATATTTATTATTAATAGTATGGAAAAAGTTTGCCAACTTTTTCTATAATATTAATAGTTTTTTTTCTATTGCTCTAGGCAATACCTGTTATGACAGAGAGAAAAAAAAATCCTGTAGTCAAGTTTCTTGTGATTTGTAGCCAAATGCATGCCTAACTTATTCTAGTAAGTAGGACTTCACTAGACAAAGATGTTCTAAGTAGAGCATTTGGGGCACAAATGATAGCCTAAGCGAGGTTAGAGAAACAGGAGCTCATTAGCTTTGTGTGAGGAAAGCAAGACCTCTAGTGTGGCTCAAGAACAAGGTTAGTAGTAGGGCCAAGGAACTGAAGACATCTTTTAAAATTGTGCGTCAACCAATTAATGGATTATGACATCAATTTGTGGACTGCAAACAGCATTTGTTTAATTTGGTTTTATTTTTTAACAAGTGTTCTTAGCAGCTTTATTCATAATAGCTAAAAACTGGAAAAAACCCAAATGTCCCTCACCAGGGAATGGTTAAATAAACTGTCATACATCTACATTATGGAGTACCACTCAGCAATAAAACAGAATGAATCATGGATGCAGGCAACAGCTCGAATGGATCTCAAGGGAATTATGTTAATTAAAAAAAATCACAATCTCAAAAGGTTATACACTGAATGGTTCAATTTATATGACAGTATTGAAATGACAAAATCATGGAGATGGAGCACAGATTTGTAGGTGCCACAGGTTAGGGCATAGGGGAAGGGCAAGAGCTGGTTGTAGCTATAAAAGGGTGGCACAAGGAATCCCCATGGTGGAATGTTCCTTATCTTGACTATGGTGGTGGACACACGAGTCTACACCTGTGATAAACTGTATAGAACTAAATGCACACACATGCAAACAGGTGCACATAAAGCCGGTTAAGTTTGAACACGTGGGTGGATTGCATTCATGTCAATATCCTGAATGTGATTTTGCACTCTAGTTATGCAAGATGTTACCATTGGGGGAAACTGGATAAAGGGTATATGAGATTCCTCTGTGATATTTCTTACAATTGATGTGAATCTACAAATATCTCAAAATAACAAGTTAAAAAGTACATGGAAAAGAGGTGGTAGCTTTAGCTTGGCAGGGCCTATCAGAAAACAGGACAAGATGTTGAGGAAGGATGGAAGAATGTGTTCATAACAGAAGTTGGGAGTGCTGAGAATCTGGATATGTGGCAAGCCAACTCATTTCAAATGGAACTTGTTGTATCAACACTATTGCAAACTTCATTCATATTCACTTAACTCTATTTCAAGTCTTTGAGGACTTGTTATATTTCAGGCAACTTGATAGAACATTTTCTACTGGCTTCCCTTGAATTAAATGATAAAAATGAGCTCTTCTTGGGGAAAACGTTTAACATACAACTACACTGATTTATACTGAATATGCTACTTACTTTATTTCCTGCTCATGTATGTAGAAGACAAAAAAGAAACTTTTCTAAAAATATTCAATGTCCGTCACTAAACAAGTGATTCTTGGAATTAAAGACAAAAGGGAACCCCCATTACTATCATGTTTCTCAAGGTAAGGTATGTTCTCTTAACATTTTTGCATCAATTGAATATAAAAGTTTAAAATACTCCCATAAATCAGTCATAAAAAGTAGCCCTATCTCAGGGCCTTTCTTGCTTGAAGAAGCTCAAGTTTTTGTGTTTTTTCTACCTTAAAATACCTAAAATACTGTCTGCCAAGGGAATATTGGCATTTTTTAAGATGACAATAGTTCTTATTTGTGGTCTATATAATGGCTTTCCTATGAACTTCCAAATTTTTCAATTATTCTACTACACCACAGTTAACTATAAAGTAGTGATTTTAGAGGACGTTAAATACCATGAAGAGAGTGGGGGACATGTTTGTGTATTAAGATGTATTTTCATGATTACTGGCTTGAAAATAAAAGAATCCCAGAGTGATATAGTGTAGCAGTACATAATACATAAAATGCTGTCTTCACTAACGCAATGTACTATGTTCTGTTTTACATGCTTTGCAAAGGTTCTGCCTTTTCATCTTCATCTCGTCCAACAAGTCACTGAGTCTCTTGTTTGCTCTCACTTGTGATTATTGTACATGTTTATCTTTCTTTGCTTTCCAATCTTGCTCTCTAGTTCAAATGGGTTTTTCTACTCAGGTCGTCAAAAGTACACTGTTCCATCATAACTTCCTTAAAATGCTGCCGGGGAACAGAAGAGGGAGGGTGGGGTAGATGCCTATGAGATGAGGTCTGGTTCTCTGCCGCTTTGGAAACTGGTCTTCACAGGGAGATTCCTAGACTTCTCCTTCTCGATGGATTCTTTTCATCCAGGATTGTTAGGAGGTTTGTGAGGAGCAGTTATTCAATGTTTGAGCATCTCAGCATGCCCTGGGGGTCGGTCCAAGAGAAGCTGATTGAAATCATCCCCTGCTCCTTGTAATCCATTTTTGAGCCATAAGGGTTTACAGTTCCTGCCAAAGGCTCGGGCTCATCCTCAGCAGCAAACTTCCTAAATCTGGAGACAGGAAACTGGGTTCTAGATTTGCTCCCTATGAGAAAAAGCCCTGGTCTTGGGGCTCCTCATCATAGCATAGAACATCTCGAACCCCCTATAGCCACAGCGACTGCAGCCCAGAGCACAAAGCAACTGTGTTTCTCACTCTGGTGAGAAGGGAAGCACGTGGGCTGCAGGCAGCATTTTAAAAAAGAATCAGTAGAACAGAAAAGAAGGAAAGACAGTGTATTGTAGACAGTAAGGATAAGAATTGTTTTGTAAAATGTTTGTTTTAGGGGCACCTGGGTGGCTCAGTCATTAAACATCTGCCTTCGGCTCAGGTCACGATCCCAGGGTCCTGGGATTGAGTCCCACATTGGGCTCCTTGCTCAGCGGGGAGCCTGCTTCTCCCTCTCCCACTCCCCCCTGCTGTGTTCCTTCTCTCGCTGTGTCTCTCTCTGTCAAATAAATAAATAAAATCTTAAAAAAAAAAATAAATAAAATGTTTGTTTTAGTTATATTTGTATATATATGTGTTAGGTCTTAATATAAAACACACATACATATATTACATATATACTATATATAGTATATAATTTTAACATTGTTTATACTATAATATGTGCTATAGTATATATAGTATTATAGTGTGTATAGTATACAATCTTATATATACTATATAGTTATATATGTATAATATAAGCATTTTTTACATTTGACCCTATCTATATACATAAATACACACAACTAAAACAAACATTTTACAAAACAATACTTACTCTTACCATGTACAATATGCTTTTTTCTTTTATATAGTATATATTTTATATGTAATTTATAACATATAATTATTTATTATAGAATACATAATTTATATCATTATATATTGTATAATTATATTCTACATTATAGTTCTTTTTAAAGTATATAATATTTATTGCAGGTTATGGTAGAAGTGGAAAGTTCAAGAAACCCGTAATAGAAGATGGTGAAAGGCAGGCCGGGGCTAGATTATGAATGTTGGTCTGAGGAATTCTGGCTTAAAGCTGCCTTCCAGGAGGTGCCCTGGGGGGTTTTCAGGAGGGAAATGGCATAATCAGATACAGAGAAAGAACAGATTAAAGGGTGAGAGAGACCAACTGGCAGGCAGTAAATTAGGCAGGTACTAGAAGGGCAGAAGAGTGTATTAGCTGGGATTCTTACAGGGCAGGTGATAGCAATTCAACTTAAACTTGAGTAAACAAGAGTTTATTCTTGGTTGGCAAAGGTAAGAAGAATGTGAGGTTATTTTATAGAACCAAATGATAAGGGCTACAGGAAACCAGAGCTTGGGGGCAGCATGGGACTCTCTACTGCTCTGCCTCTCCCTCTCTCCATGAGTTTGGCCTCGCCCTTTGCTGCACAGAGCCCCTCTGAAAGTGGTGGGATAATGGATCCCCTCTAGCAGCCTGGGATCCATTTCCTCCTCCAACTTAGCAAGCCTGCCGGGCTTTGTCCAGAACCTGGACATCAATCCCAGTGAATGACTCTAAAAGACCCTGTTCCCATTCCTTTTTCTGGACCTTTTACAAGGTTTCAGTGAGAGTGCTCTTACCTGGGAGCTATGGAATACCCATTTAAAAGTAGTTTAAATAATGAGGATAATCTAATATTTTGATTACAAGAAGTTCCGAGTTAGTTAAGATAGTGGTTCAATGAAGTTAGTTGGGGTCTCAGGTGGCTTCTCTGCTCTTCTTTTGATTTTCCTTTCAAAGTCAAGATGGCTGCTGCATTTTCCAGAATCATCTTGTCACATAACAAAGTCCTGGGCAAAAAGAAGCAAGTCTTTGACTTGTATCCATATTTAGAGTGAGGAAAGCTTTCCAGGAAATATCCTCTTAAGTTTCATTGGTTGTGATTGTGTCCTACGTATGCATGTTTAGCCCATCAGTGGTGAGGCAAATGGGATAAACAAGACTGGTTAAGACCAATCAACCAATACCCCCTAGAGTTGGAGAGGTACCCATGCAGCACACAAATGCCCAATCTCTAAAACACAATTAGTGTTCTGACAGAACAATGGTTAGTAGACAAACAACTAGCATATCTACCAAGCAATGAGAAGGAAACACTGTATTAGTTTTCTATGGCTGCACAAAAATTTGCCAGCAACTTAGATTAAAACAAGACAGGCTTCTTATCTCACAGTTTCTATAGGTCAGGAGTTTGAGGACAGTATAAGTTGGTTCCCTGCAAGGCTGCAGTCAAGGTCAGACAGCACTAGGTTTTCATCTGGAGGCAAAACTTCTAAGCTCACTCAGGTTGTTGGCAGAATTTATTTTATTGCTGTTGTAGGACTAAGGCCCCTGACTTGTTGGTTGGTGACTGCCTTTGGCAACTAGAGGCTGCCCCCAGTTCCCTACCAAGTGGGCTTCCCCAACATAGCCACTTACTTCATCAAACCAGCAGAGTAAGTCTTCTAGCAAGAGGGGTCTTATATAATATAATATAAACATGGTAGTGACACTCCATCACCTTTGCCATAGTCTGTTGGGTAAAAGCAAATCACACATCCTACCTACACTCAAAGAGAGGGGATCACACAGAGGCATGAACACCAGGAAGTGGGAATCATGAAGGGTCACCCTAGTATCTATCTGCAGGATTCCATGAATAGCCAGGCCTTGGTCATATACCAGCTCAGTTACCAGAAGATGGGGGATGGGAAAGCTTTCTGGAAAATTAAAGATATAGCCTTCTTTTTTTTTTTTTTTGATTTTATTTATTCATTTGAGATACAGAGAGAGAGAGAGAGAAAGCATGAGCAGGGAGAGAGGCAGAGGGAGAAGCAGGCTTCTCGCTGAGCCAGGAGCCCGATGTGGGGCTTGATCCCAGGACCCTGGGATCATGACCTGAGCCGAAGGCAGACCCTTAACCATCTGAGCCACCCAGGCGCCCAAAGATATAGCTTTCTAGTTCACATAAAAATGAAAGAGACATTCTGAAAATAGATTGCTGTGATATGGCAACCATTGAGTATGGTACAGGAAATGGAAGAGAGAATCATGATTCAGGGTTTTAGAGCCAGTGGGGACTCAAGCAGAATGACAGAGAAGGAGGAAAATGAAGAGATTTATTTGAGGTTCCCATAGGACGTGCACCTGGAGCTCAGGACAGAAGCTTGAGACATAGATTTGGATATCATCAGCCTAGGAGTAGATGACATTAACAGCTGTGGGAATGGATGGCGCTTTTGTGTGTGTAACAGTAGGTGGTCATGGCCACACACTCTCCTGCTGAAAGCCTTTCACATTTCCAAACCAACTCCTCAAGCTTGCAAGGTCCTTCATAGTTTTATTCTTGCTTACCTCTCTAGACTCTTTCCTTAGAACACTATTTTACTTTTTACAGGTCTCCAAAACGTCCTGTGCTCTGTATTTTCTCTGAGCCCTTTCTTGCCATTTTCCCACTGCACAAAACACTCTTCATCCCTCTCTACATCATTGCCTGGCTATGTATCCTTTGGGTTTCCATGCAGATTATGCTCCCTGGAAAGTCTTCCATCATTCCCTGAGCCAGTGTAGGTCTCCCCTCTTTGTGCTTCCAGAGCAGGCTATAAAGCCCCTTTCTGTAGTTCTAATGGCACTATATTGTCTTTTCTTCCTTCCTTGTCTCTTAATAGCTTACTGAAGGCAGAGATGGGTTTCACTCACAATTGTATCTCCAGTTCCTAGTACAGTCCTTTGTACACAGAAGATGCTCGATGAGCACTTGTTGAATAAATGAGGACTGAATGTTAACATATTCCTCTCTTGGTTAAAATTTATTTACTTATAAGTATCAGAAAACTCAATCCAAAAAGGGATTAATGCTTAAGCAAAAGGGGGACTTAATGAATAAGCAGAGAAGTCCTGATGTTATGTTGTTTTTAGGTGTGATTTGGTACAGAGGTCCAAATGATATCACCAGGACTAGTTTTCTTTCTCTATCCTTTGGCTTTCTTTCCTCTGGCTTAGCTCTATTCATAAGCCGTGTCTCCGTTGTGATAGCAGGATGGCTGTACTTGCATCTGGTGTTATATCTTCATACTTTCAAGCCCAGTAGGAAAAAGTGCCTCACTCCCAGAAGGCTTAGCAGAAATCTCCTGGAATCTTAGTGATTCTGAGACGAGGTCTTCTGCCCACTCCTGAACCAATCACTGTTTGTCCAGGAGAATGAAAGTCTCTGCTTGGCCAGGCCTGGGTAACATGCCATGCTCAGATCTGCTGGAGCTGGAAGTTGGGAAGGTGTAGACTCTCCAGACAGAAATCTTGGACTTGCCCTGGAATTTTGCAGAGGAGATCCCCCCCAAAAAACAAATTTCCATGAAAGCAATGCCTATCATTCAAGGTATAGGGAGGATAACTATCCAGGAAAGAAATACTAAGTAAGAGACATAGGCAAAGAACTAAAAAGAATGTTTAGTGTCATTAAAGGAAAGGAGACAAATAGTTGTTTAACACCAATCACACGAGAGAAACTTTTCATGCAATATTTCCACCTAATCCTCACAATAACCCTGCTACATAGACTTTTAAAATTCTTGGTTGACAGACTCTCTGGATAAACTGAGTCTGAGAGGATATGTGACTCACCCAGGCCACCCAGCTAGTAAGTGGTGTAGCTGGAACAGGAACTCTCTATCTCCAGAAAACCAGGTTGTAACAGGAGTTCAGCAAGATGTCAAATCCAGCAAGAGGGCCGAGATGAGTGAGCGCCATGATGAGGACTGGATATTTGGAAATAGGAAGTTCCAGCAGACTCATGATGTCTATTTCAGAAGAGCTGTGAGGGCCACAGGGATTGAGAAACAAAGCGGTGGCTCCTCTTCCAGGAAACTGAACAATGAAAAGAGGGAGAAAGGGGGCACTAATATATACCTGTTTAAATGTGTCTCCCCAGCCACAAAATGCGCTCCTCAAAAGCCAAGACTTTATTTGTTTTTATGTCTCCAACCTAGGAGAGGCCTTGCCCACACTGTCCATCACTAAGCCTTTGGGAAATTAATGAGTAAATGACTGCATGAATGGGAAGAAAAAAAAAAACAAAAACAAAACTATACCCCAAGAGGAAAGGAAGATAGAGAAAGAAATGTAAAGATAGATTTGAATGTGTTTCAAGGGCAAGTGCAAAGAGGTTGACAATGAGAGAAAAAGTTGATGAATGAAGCAAAGTCCCTGTGTGGTTCAAATCCCATGGAGGAATAAGCCTTACATAAAGGTTTCAATTTTTCTTTCCCCAAGGCAAGGGAGAGGGAGGAAAGTATAGGCTATGATCTTCGGAAAGTCTAGGATAGAGGGGAGAAAAATCAAGAGCACTTTTATCTACTTCCCTCAGTGTTCACTGTGAAATAGTCAAGGTGCTTATCTCTCTAACTCTATTGAATGTACCTTCAAGGCAGTCCCAGTGTTTTATTTTTTTTTAATTTTTTTTTTTTAGATTTTATTTATTTATTTTTGCAAGAGAGAGAATACAAGCAGGAGGGGGTAGGGGGAGGGGCAGAGGGAGAAGCAGACTCCCCGCTGAGCAGGGAGCCCAAGGTGGGGCTCAATCCCAGGACCCTGGGATCATGACCTGAGCCGAAGGCAGATGCTTAACCCACTGAGCCACCCACGCACCCCCTCTTTTTTTTTTTTAGATTTAGTCCCAGTGTTTTAATTCATGTCTCACCCCAGAGTGCCAGGCATAGAATAGGAGCTAAAATAAATGCATAAATCTGGGTGGAATTGAATAAAATTAAATGATCTTTTATAAGAATTTGAACACGGCCTACAGAAAGTTCAGCCACAATACAATCCTGATGTCATGGCTTGTGGGGGCTTCGTAGGGTGCCGTGGCAACATGGAGGAAGGCAGTACGATGTGTACGTGTGATCTGCTCTACAGAATGTATTTGCTGGGGCAATACCTCCTTATCGTTTTCCTTTTATTTTTATTTTTTTAAGATTTTATTTATTTATTTGAGAGAGAGAGAGTGAAAGAGAGAGCGCAAGAGGGGGTAGGGTCAGAGGGAGAAGCAGACTCCCTGCCGAGCAGGGAGCCCGATGTGGGACTCGATCCCGGGACTCCGGGATCATGACCTGAGCCGAAGGCAGTCGCTTAACCAACTGAGCCACCCAGGCGCCCTCGTTTTCCTTTTAAATACAAGCTTACGCCCCACGTCTTCAGAACATCTGGGCTTGGGCAGTGATGACTAGGTTGAGCATTTATAATCACAGACTGTTGATTTGTCTGTTTGGGGAAATTATAAGACGTGAAGTCTCAGAGGCTTAGCAGTCAGGAGCGATTTCCCAAGCCTCTTATGGGCCAGCACCAGCCATCCCTCTTAGCGGACTGAGTCAGCCAGCACTGACACCTCTTCAGCAGGCCACCCTGTCTCTGCCCACATGCCCCTGCTGCCCACTCCTGAAGGGTCTATGATAGCAGTCAAGCAAGTAAAGCCAGGGCTGCCAGGGGGGCCTCCAGCTGCAGAAGGGAGCCTGACCTTGAACTCTAACACAGCTTTAATTCTTCACCTTGGGCAGAATGAGTTAACAGGGAGAATGGATGATTGATGATTAGACCAATAGTGAATGGAAAAAAATAAAATAATCCATGGTGAAAAACTCACTCTCCTGGCTGTGTTTAGTGTCTCATAGGAATAAGGAAAAAGCCAATGGATGGGGTGGGGTCGGTGTATCAGGAGGTTCCTTGGCCACTGGTAGGCGCCTTTATGGCTGGATTCCTGTGGGGAGGAACAAAGAAAGGGTGCGGCGGAGAATGGCGTGTAATTCCACCTCTTTGCAGTAGTGGAGAGCCAAGAGTAGGGCTGGGCAAGGCGGGGAAGCAAGAGGAACTCACCTGCCCATCTCCAGGGATTTCTGGGCTTCCTATGTGTATGAGCAGGCGGTTTATCTCCATGTACTGTGCAGAAGGCAAGAAGATTCAGTATGTCCATTTGCTAAAGGATCTTTTTTCTCTCTTTTAAGTTCTCTCACAGAGAACTATTTTACAGAACTAACAGAGCTGGGGTTACAGCCTTCTTGAATAAATGATGTCAGAAGACAAATTCCTACATCTGGAGGGATTTGACTGCCATGCTGGATTTTCAGGCACAGTAATAAGCATGAAATAATTTTCCAAATACCTGACAATAACACCTGACTCTAACTCCATAAACTGAGTCCAAATAAAATGGAAGAATCTCCTAAATCTCTTAGAACCTGGCTTCCTCCCCAACTATTGCACTGAAATTGGTCCCGTCAAGATTCCCTGTGACCTCCTGGCTGAATTATTTCACTTTACACCTGTATCCGTCTTGGCTGCTCTGCAGCCTTTAACTGCTGACCACTGGTTGAAACACTCCCTTCCCTGGATTTGGGGGCAGCAGTCTTTCCTGGTTTTCATCCCAATTCTCTAGCCTCTCCTCTTCCTCGCTCAATGGCTCAGATTTCTCTGACTCTATCTTGTCCTGTTTTAGGTACAAAGGGCAGAACCCACCTTGGCTAGTTTAAGTAGAAAGGGATAATTACAAGGTATTAATTGGCTTAGAGAATCAGTGGGAGAGTTGAAGAAGTAGGCTCCAGGCTGAGTTACTAGGAACAAAGCCATACTCAGGACCTGGTGGCCAAGGAAGCTGCTGCTTACGCCACAACTGGAAGTGCCTGCTGAGCTGGGAAATCGCAGCTGCAGCGGCCTGAGGACCAGAGTTGCTACACTCCACACCAGCAAAATGGATGCCGCCTATCCTGCCTGGCCCCCCACGAATTCCGCTCTGAAACTGGAGTCTTATGTGAGTGCGTCCAACTGGCAGAACCCAAATCACATCCTTGGAAACCCTAGCTGCAGGGAGTCTCGGAAACGTTTTTAGCTTTCTAACTTTGCAGCACAGGAAGGCGCACTGAAAGGAGATTGAAATAGATGTTGAGTCACACAGTCCCTTAAATTTCAGTGTTCTTCAGAGTTGTGTTCTTGGCCCTTTTCTTTTCTGGTGCTAAGACTATCTCTCAGCAACTCATGGCTTCAACCACTACGTGAGTTGTCTGATTAACTCCAAGTTCCAGACTTGAGTGTCCAGCTGGGTGCTGGACAGCTCCACCTCCTCTAAGTCATATCCTCCCCAGTATCTTCTGTATCAGTGAATGGCATCACCATCTATCCGGTAATCCAAGCCAGAAATTGGGGACATTGTTCTGTCTCTTATCTGCCCTGTGCAAATGGTTGCTGAGGTATGCAATTGGCCTATATTTTCCAGTCTTCCTGCAATGAGATGGGGCCATATGACTGTGTCCTGGCCAATATAATCTGAACATAGGTGATGTGAGCAAAGTCCGGGTGAAACCTGTGGAAACCTTTCATACGTTATTTGTGTTCTCTTTCCGCATCTGCCAACTGAATGGAGAAAACTTCGGGAACCTACAGGAGGGTTGAACCATAGATATAAGGAGCCTGGGTCCCTGAATGACTCAATGGAGCTCTGCAACTCCATAGTGCGTTGTACTATGATGTGTGTGTGTGGGGTGTGGGGGGAGGTCTTCGGGGTGGGGTCATGGAAGTGTGCCATTCAGATCTACTGCAGAGAGAGGGGGACAAGATTTACTATGACCCCCGCGGCTGCCACACTGGGCCTATCACCGTGTTTGTGCCAAGGCTACATTTCCCACGGGCTGCTACCAGCAAAGGACTGACCACGGTGAGTGTAGAAATTCAGACCCATTCCTGCAAAACAAGGGGTTCCTCTAGCAGGTGACTCTGACTCCTGGAGTCTCCACTGGCCTGGATGAACTTTTCTTAGAATTACAATGAAGTCCAGGAATCTCCCTACCCAATCTTCCTTCCCTGCGGCTCTCCTTCTGTGGTGTCAGATCTGTACCAGGGTCTGAAAGCTCTCCTCTCCTCCCTTGGCATCTTTCTATTTATCCTTCACAGGTGTTTCCCCCAGTCAACCTCTTGCGTGACTAATCTCATCTGGGCATCTGCTTCTCAGCAGCCCTGAACTAACACAGGGGAAAAATTAACCTTTATCGTATCGTACCATAGAGATTTGGGGGTTGCTACAGTAGTTAGCATATTCCAGTTAACCATCGAGTTCTGAATATTTCTTTCTTTTTTTTTTTTAAGGATTTTATTTATTTATTTGACAGAGAGACACAGTGAGAGAGGGAACACCAGCACGGGGAGTGGGAAAGGGAGAAGTAGGCTTCCCATGGAGCAGGGAGCCCGATGCGGGGCTCGATCCCAGGACCCTGTGATCATGACCTGAGCCAAAGGCAGAAGCTTCATGACTGAGCCACCCAGGCGCCCCGAGTTTTGAATATTTCTAAAAGTTAGTCTCTCTCCTCTTTGCAACTGTGTTTATTTAGGCCTCAAGAGCTAACTGCTCATCTTCCCGGGTGAGTCTTCTGTGCCTGGCTGTGGTAAGCAACCCAGCTTCAGAAACCACCACCTTCATGGTGATCTTTCTACTATTAACCACCACTTTTTAAACACTGTACAAGCACTGAATACATGCTCTTTCACTTATCACAGCAATCTTACAAGAAAATTATTATTAGCTCTATTTTACACAAAGGGAACTAAGATTTAGAAAAGGTAAATATCTTGCCCAATGTTATCTATCTCATTAAGTAACAGAATTGGGATTTGAACCCAGATCCGTTTGTTACCAAACTTTGCGTTCTTTTCACTTCCCCAGTGAATTGGGTTTAGACATTTTTTTTTCCCCGTTGCCACATACCACGACAAATGACATTCATGTGCATACCCTCTCCCTTGAGTTGATCTAAGTTCTGATGCAAATTTAACTAGAAAGTGAAGCAAACAGACCACAGACTACTCAGGGAAAAGGTATTATATTAATAAAAGCATATTCTAACTATGTAAGTAAGTGGAATATCCCCTCAATGATATTGATGTTCTATGCATGTTCTCTTCATTTTCATTTTCTCTCCTTTTTTTTTTCTTTAAAGTAGGCTTTCAGGGCTTGAATTCACAACCCTGAGATCAAGACCTGAGCTGAGATCAAGGGTCAGAAACCTGACTGAACCACGCAGGTGCCCCCATTTTCTCTCCTTTTAAAACTAAAAATATAATAATTGGAAAATAAAAATAAAGTGGAAATAAATATAAGATTATAAACAAACTATTTAAATTATACTGGTATTAGAGGTTGTATCAGGAGCCTCTGTGAAGGCTGGAACAGGGATAAGCTGGTATGGGAGTTACGCATGCTATTTCCACAGCTCTGTAGATAACTCCATTCAAAATAATATTTAAAAGCCAGTGGTTAAACAAACAATACATTATATGTTAAAAAAAAAAAAAAGAAGAAGATAGCAGGAAGGGAAAATGAAGGGGGGGAAATCGGAGGGGGAGACGAACCATGAGAGACTATGGACTCTGAGACACAAACTGAGGGTTCTAGAGGGGAGGAGGGTGGGGGGATGGGTTAGCCTGGTGATGGGTATTAAAGAGGGCACATTCTGCATGGAGCACTGGGTGTTATACGCAAACAATGAATCATGGAACACTACATCAAAAACTAATGATGTATGGTGATTAACATAACATAATTAAAAAAATTAAATAAAAAAAATAAAAGCAAGTGGCTCAGAGTGCTGTTACATAAACATATAGCCAAGTACCTATTTAATTAAAAGCAAGTCATTTATAATTTCAATTCTTTATTATTATTTCCAAATTGTAAATGCAACTGACATAGAAGCAATCTCCATGCACGGGTTTGAGAACTCTCACACCTCACCATGCTACACACAAATCTGATTATGTCATGACTGCTAAATAGCCTTCAGAGGCTCCACATCCTATTGGGGAAAGGAGTAAATTCCTCAGGCAGCATCCCAGGCCCTCTGTGAACTGGCCCTTGTTTCACCTCTTGAGACCGTCTCCTTATCTACCCTCCACCCCAGCCCTAGTAAACCAGTGATGAGCTCACCAACCCATCACGCTTCCTCCTGCCTCTCCGTCTTTGCAAATGCTATCCTTTCTGGAGGGAACATCTTTCTCCCACTCTTGTCTTCTGAAAACTCTAAGAATTCCCCAATATGCAGTTTATGTACCACTGTCTCTAAAAAAGCTCTCCCTGAAATCACTCTCAGCCATAGCTAACTCTCAGGCTGAATCAGGTGCCCTCCCCACCACCACCCTCCCCTCCCCTTTCTTCCCTGAGGCTCTTACAGCACCCTCTGTCCTAGTGCACTATTGTAATTGTCTAATTACATAGCGGTTCTCCCCATGAACTGACTTCCTTCTTAAAGTTGGAAATTGATTTTAAATAAATACATCATTCCAAAATAGTAAGTGTTTAGCAAACAAATACTTGTTAAATGAATGAGTGACTAACTGAGGAAGGAAGGATGAATAAAAATGTTGGCTTCCCTAGTATACAATTTATGTATGCTTTACGTAATTCGTAAGGATGAATCATTTGCCAATATAAAAAAATGGAGTTTGTATCCTGTCATGGGCATCTAAGTGTATTACTGGTTTAGCTAAAGTTTGGGGGTCAGAATTTTAGGAACTGAGAGTTAGGGAAGGAAACCAATTAAGTGGTTATTGATGGACTTACTGAGGAGTCCATGAATTCACTGAAATAATATGCAAAATTGTGTTCATGTGTCTATGCACAAGTCTGCACTCACATTTATGCATTCTCCCCTATCAGGCAGGTCAACCAGTTGCTTTGAAAGGACAAGTGGAGGGCGCTTGGGTGGCTCAGTTGGTTAAACGACTGCCTTCGGCTCAGGTCATGATCCTGGAGTTCCGGGATCGAGTCCTGCATCGGGCTCCCTGCTCGGCAGGGAGTCTGCTTCTCCTCTGACCCTCCCCCCTCTCATGTGCTCTCTCTCTCTCATTCTCTCTCTCAAATAAATAAAATCTTTAAAGGGCGCCTGGGTGGCTCAGTTGGTTAAGCGACTGCCTTCGGCTCAGGTCATGATCCTGGAGTCCCTGGATCTAGTCCTGCATTGGGCTCCCTGCTCGGCAGGGAGTCTGCTTCTCCCTCCCCTCCCCCCTCTCATGTGCTCTCTCTCATTCTCTCTCTCAAATAAATAAATAAAATCTTTAAAAAAAAAATAAAATCTTTAAAAAAAAAAAAGAAAGGACAAGTGGAAAGCAGCCAGGTCTATTCCAGACAAAGCACCATGGAAACACTCTGATGGGCAATGAGGAGATGAGGAGGGGATAGGCCATCATAAGAATGAGATGGCAGCTCCAAAGAAGGGGTGATTTGTACATTTTAATTTATGATTGGGCTCTCATCAGGTGAAGTGTTTCACCATCAAATATAGCATTAAAAATATAGTATATTTACCAATTCCAGTGGGACAGGTCAAATTTTACATCCCCCCCACCACCTCTGCTCATGAATCTGTGTCTGTCCTTTGCATGCTGTTGAAGGTAATGAGGACAGGAGAATTGGTATGTGCAGAGAAAGACAAAATTGATTTACACACATAAAATCGATTTGTATATATCCCATGAAAGAAAGGACTAAATCCAGAGGTGGAGGCAAGGGTCTTCTGGAGTTTTGCCAGCAGGAGAAAGGAGGGGTCAGAAAGCAGCAGCTTGAAGATATGAAACCTAGGAATGAGCTGTCGCCATAGGGTTTTTAGGAAGTATAATTTTTTTTAGGAAGTGTGTCCTTGCCACCTTTTCACCAGGCTTCAGTAAAGACATAAACTGTTTTTCAAGGTCTTAGGCATCAGATTTATGCTTGCTTTTAGCGTGGGTGCCATATGGCAACAGGCCTCCAAGCAAGCCTCGATTTATTTGTTCAGGTTACACAGGTTTGCCTGCCTGTTCTGCTGTGAAGCAGCCTGAAGTCTACACCCGACACGCCTCTTTTGGGTCTGGGTTGGGTAAGTTGGAGGATGGTGAGTCACGAGAGGCTGATTGACCCCCTATCAGTAGTTTCACTGACCAAGCTGCTCCCAAGTTTCTATTTGTTTTGTGGGATGTCTGGGCCATTCTTCAGGAGGAGAAACATGCCCTAGGACAAATCACTAGATTTCTGGAGGAAAGCACAGAAAAGATGGTACTATTTTCTCCTGGGCATTTTTTAAATGACTTGATTTTTTTTTTTTTTTTTTTTTTGCTGTTAAAATATAATTCATTATAACAACTTAAAAAACATTACAGTGGACACGGTATTGTGCTGCCCTAATCCAGACCCTTCTTTCAGGCCTATTTTCCTTTAGCTAGCTGCAAGGAGGATGGATGGCTGTCAGATCCCAGCTAACCTCCTCTGCCCTGAGATTATCCTCTGCTGAAATGAACAGTTTCATCCAAAATTATGTCCCTTTCTCAGGGGCAGCCCACACCCAATGACTGGTCAACGTCCCCAAGGTGAGAGCAACTCTTCAGGGCCATCCCAGTTCCACAGACTCTCTTGGAATTTGTGGAGGCCTACATTGTGACAGCTTCACAGTCAAACTTCTCTGCTCAATCCTACTTCTTTACACTCCCACAGATGTTGATCCAAGAGTGTCTTCCAATAAGCTTTCTGCATGCTGCCCTCCACTGCAGATTCTGCCTTCCTGGAAACCCAGCTTGTGACAGTTGATGGGGGGAGTGGTGCAAGAAAGCAGATGTTAAATCTGGCTCACCCACCAGTTATCTGGAAATAAGGACCCCATCACAAGTGGTTGATAGAGCATGGATAAAGCCAGGCCCACAGTAGCAGAGTGATTGTTGACAGTTTCTGGAATGGCATACTTTTGGAAGGGAATGCATTAGCTGGGGCAATGGAACCAGTATTTGAGAAGCATGAGGAAACTGGTAATTATAAGGGCAAAAAATGCTCTGGAGAAAGACAAGGAAACCAGCAATTAAAGGCTAAACATAAAAGCCAGAGGGCCTCCTTGCAAAGTACAATGAGACTCTCTTCTCCAATAGCTGGAAGGCAGATAAAACTGAAGATGGGGCTCAGATCTAAGCATAAACTTAGCAGAGCTCCAGAAAACCTTAAATTCTCAGTGGCGGGTTTGCTACACTGAGGTCCAAGCTCTAATGGGGAAAGAGTGGGACCCTGGTAAATGGGAGGTGGATATTTGGGTTGATGTGATGGAAATCTTGAATCTTCATATTCCCCTGAAGCCTCTAGGTGTGCAAAAAGGACCTACTCCTCCCTGTCAAAGGCTGGTACTCATCCCCCACTTAAGGAGGTACTTAGGCCTCTGACTTGCAAGACATATGTTCCCATCAGAATCTGCCACCATTTCCCTTCTTGCCACTAGACCCATCATAACCCATTATAGTCAATAACATAACCCATTAAGTCACAGCAAATGCAGTCATGGATGCACTGGGTCTACAAGAGGAGGAAAGGAACTATACCCTGAAGGGGCTGTAGGATCTGGCCAATATGTACCAGCAGAGCTAAGAGAAAATGTACAGGATTGGATTCTGAGGGTGTGGAATCAAGGGGAAGTAGAATATAAAGTTGGCTAAGGGAGTGTCATTTGGTATGGGAGCATTCTCCTGGGCTATATAGGATTATTAGGCATTGGCAGGCACCCCAGCATATACTGCTAGGACAGATCTTAGATACTTGGAGAAAGTGATGCCCAATGCCCAATACTCAATGAGGAGTAAATGCCAGAACCTTTCTTGCAGACTGTGGAAAAAAGAACCAAATGTCCCATAGAAGGAAGCATGCTTGAGTGGATTTATTATGTGAGGCTGAAAACTCCACTAGATGACTATTTTCCATTACATTCCCTGGTAAGAGGGACATCAGATTCACTGAGGAACTCACTGGTGGCTCTCCTTTATAGTCTAGAGCTTGTGGCTAGAGGTGTCATTACAGAACTGGGCTCTTTGATAATGATGGGGATGACAATAAACTGAAATATTAGAGGCCGTGGCAGTGCTTACCCTTTATTTACTTATTTTTATTATTTATTTAATTATTTATTTCACAGAGAGAGAGAGAGAGCACACACACAAGCAGGCAGAGTGGTAGAAGTAGGCTCCCTGCTGAGCAGAGAGCCCGACATGGGGCTCCATCTCAGGACCCAGAGATCATGACCTGAGCTGAAGGCAGACGCTCAACCGACTAAGCCACCCAGGCGCCCAGTGCTTAACCTTTAGAAGCAAAATGAGTTCAATTGTTATAGTGAGAAGCAAAGTTAGAGAGGAAGCAAGAGGAGCCTGATCCATAGAAAGCTATGGAGTTTGTTAACAGAAAAGAGTATCTTTTTTTTTTTTTTAAAGATTTTATTTATTTATTCATGAGAGACAGAGAGAGAGAAGCAGGCTCCCAAGGAGCAGGGAGCCCGATGTGGGACTCGATCCCAGGACCCTGGGATCATGACCTGAGCCGAAGGCAGACACTTAACCATCTGAGCCACCCAGGCGCCCGAAAAGAGTATATCTTTATGGGCAAGATAGATAGACAGCCGACAAGAGTATTGTTCAATCTACCCAATCAAAATGATCAAGGACGGATGATCAAAAGGCTGAGGGCAGCAATACCAATAAAAACTCACGATCCTTTGTGAGCTTCCATACCTGGGTTATTTTACCCACCCAGAACTCTTTTTTTTTTTTAAAGATTTTATTTATTTATTTGACAGAGAGACACAGCGAGAGAGGGAACACAAGCAGGGGGAGTGGGAGAGGGAGAAGCAGGCTTCCCGCCGAGCAGGGAGCCCGATGCGGGACTCGATCCCAGGACGCTGGGATCATGACCTGAGCTGAAGGCAGTCGCCTAACCAACTGAGCCACCCAGGCGCCCCCCACCCAGAACTCTTAACTGAACCACAGAACACACTAAGCACTACGTAGACAGAATGGCTCAGCCAGCTGACATCAGCTAGGCTTTGTGTTGTAGCTCAGTGTTGGCACAAAAAAGTAGCCATGGTGGCAGGAACGGGATACATACGGGTTCAACAGTGTGGGCTCCCACCCACCAAGACTGCTGAAGCCACTGCCACCACCAAAGTTTTAATCTTCCAGCAATAGAGACCAATCCTTTTTTCCTAATACATGCCATCACTTAGGGGAGATCAACCAGCCTTTTGGTGTCAAGCTGACTTCACTGGACTCCTTCCACCCCGGAAGGGGCAATAATTTATCTTGACTGAATTCAACAAATATTCCAGCTATTAGTTTGTCTTTCCTGTTTATAGGCTCCTGGACGACACCATTATCCAAGGGCTCATGGAGTATTTGATCCACTAATAGGGGGTTCTACAAAAGATCACCCTGGAATAAGGTGAGGTACAGTAGTGAGTATATGATCATAGGATCCACTGGCCTTATCCCATCCCATACTGCACCACACAGATAAAGCAATGGAATGACTTGTTGAGGAGCAACTGAGAGACCGGCCTGGAGGTGATACTTTACAGTATATACCCTAAATCAATAGCCATTATACAGTGTGGTGTCCCTAATGGTTAGAGTACATGGGTCTAAGAACCAAGGGGTAGAAATAGAAGTGTCCCTGATTACCCACACTCCAAGAGATCCACTGGGAGAATTTCTGCTCTTATTCCTGCAACTCTGGGCTCTGTGAATTTAGAGAGCTTGCCTCCCAGGAAGAGGATGTTCCACCAGGGTGCACAGCAAGAATCCTATTCAAGTTCAAGTTTGTCTGCTGTCTAGTCACTTCAGGTTCCTCATGCCAAGAAATCAACAGGCATAGAAAGAAGTCACTTGTCTTAGGGGGAAATTGACCCTAAACATCTGGAGGAGATGGGGGGGCATGGAATAATATATTTGACCCCAATATATTGGTGACCACTTGGTACTCTCTTGCATCAGCCTTAGCCTGAGAAGGGCAAGGTGACCAGGAGATCAAGCCCCTAAGGCATAAGAGTCTGGGTCATGCCACTTAGAAAAACCACCTAACCCAGAAAAACTGCTAGCTAAGTGTGAGTGAAATTCATCATAGACAGTAGAAGATGGAGTTAATGAGTACTAGGTGAGATGTTGAGACCAGGTGCAGTGGAGGAGACGAGTTTTTTCCATTAATCTTCCTCTAAGTTTCCTTCAGGGAAAGATGCTCACAAGGCTCATCCAAAATCACTCCTTACCAAGGCCAGCCAGTCCAGCTTCAGAATTTCTCCTGGGATTGCAACAAATCCAACTTTTCTCCACCCACTCCTGCTACCATCACTCCCTCCCAGGTGCTGATCATGAGGGATTAAGGGGTAGAAACCTCTTGAATTCAAATCTCCATCTCAGACTCTGCTTTCTGGGGAACTCAACTTGTGGCAATTTTTAATTTTATCAGTTCCTAATACATCTATTTTATTTTTTTCTGTGTTTCTCCCTAGCGGATGCATATTTTTGCAGGGTGGGGGGGACTTGATTATTATTTTTGTGTGCATGTACTTTTGTGTTTATTAACATTGTCATAAAGCACTCTTTCCCCATATTATTACATAGTCTTCATAAATCTGACTTTAATGTCAATATAACATTCCCTTCAGTTGATGTAGCATAATTTTTAAAAACCATCCTTCTATTGTTGGCTATTTAGACTTATTTTTATTATAGAGCGCATCTTACATAAAATTAATATCTTCTTTCAGATGACTGTCTTCTGCAATTGAATTAACTCCTTACATAAGTCCTGAATAGTAGGATGATGGAGTAAAAGGGGATGAACATCTATTTTTAGGTCTCTTTGTATCTGTTACCAAATTGCTCTCCAAAAAAAATTACAGCATTTATACCGCTGCATCAAGGAGCATTTCAGCACAATCTTCTGTCAGTAGAAATTTTTACCATAGAATTTGTTGGTAGTTTAATAAATGTAAAATAGTACTTCATTATTGTATTACCTTGTATCTTTCCTGCAAATTCTGGCTGAGATTTTATTGTTCATTGTTACTGTAATCTCCTTTTGTGTGTTAATGTTCCTAGGAATACTGACAACAGTTTTTTGTAAACTAGAAGGCACTCACCACCATCACCAAAATAGAAGAGAACTGGGAGTTTCTGATGAGTAAAATTCAAGCAGAAGCAATATGGTAATCTTTCTGGAAAGAGCACTGGACTTGGAATCAGTGCATGTAACCTCAAGTTCTGGCAGAGTCTGTTAGTACTTGTGTTATTTTGAAAATATTTTAGGGGCGCCTGGGTAGCTCAGTCAGTTAAGCGTCTGCCTTCGGCTCAGGTCATGATCCCGGGGTCCTGGGATCGAGCCCCAATTCGGGCTCCCTGCTCGGCGGGAAGCCTGCTTCTCCCTCTCCCACTCCCCCTGCTTGTGTTCCCTCTCTATTTCTCTGTCAAATGAATGGATAAAATCTTTAATAAAAAAAAAAAAGAAAGAAAATATTTTAGACCACCAAAAAAATTGAGAGACCTCAGAGTAGACCAGATCTTATTTTGATTTTGTTTTGCAAAGATGTTTAAAAATTATAGATACCAAATATAGAAACTGATCAGAAGGATTTCAGTCTCCAGTTTATGCTCTCCAGAATTACCCACATTACACCTGCCCTACACCTGGAGGTTGGAGTCTTCAACTCCCAGGTTGTCCAGGGTATTGGAGCTGACCAGCATGGCTCACTTAGTCTCAGGCAGTTGATGTTTGGTGATAGAGAGGTTATCAGGCTTCTGAACCAGACACTTGGTTGGCAGAATAGAGAACTAGGCCAACGAGAGAAGGTGTTCAGACCTAAAAAACATTATTTTATGTTCCATGGTTTAAAAAAGTTTAAGAGAAATAGGGCTAGTTGACATTAACAGACACTTTGTAAATGATAGTTATTTTTACTTGTTTAGGATTATTGGTTTTTGGTTTTGTGGTTATTGGATTATTGGTTTTTCTTTCATTTTTCAACATACATTTATTGAGGCACTAAGCTAAGTGCCAGGGATATAAAAGTGAATAACACAGTCCTTGCCCTCAAGGAAGATCATAATTTACAATGGAGACAGAAACTTACAAGATTATAACTACAATATATAATTATAACTGTAAGAGTGTGGTAATCACAGCCGGAAAAGCATACACAATGGCTTTCTTCTCCTGTTGTGAATGATGTGTTTCAGAGTTTTAGTGTTTTAAAATATCTTGTACTTTTGCTTATTAAGTAGAATAAAGAGATTAGAGGCTGAAAAACTAGAAAAGAGGAAGCAAAAATGTCACTATTTGAAAGTGATAAAACTGCATATCTGAAAACCCCAAGAATATCAGCTAAAGGGCTCCTGGGTGGCTCAGTAGGTTAAGCGTCTGCCTTAGGCTCAGGTCATGATCCCAGGGTCCTAGGATCGAGCCCCCCGCATTGCACTCCTTGCTCAGCGGGGAGTCTGCTTCTCCCTCTCACTCTCCCTCTATGCTCTCCCTCTCTCTCTCTCAAATAAATAAATAAAAATCTTAAGAAAAAAAGAATATCAGTTAAAAATTAGCATAAGCAGTAAAAGAATATAGCCAGGTGGTTGCATTCAAAATTAATATACAGAAATGACGTTACATAGAAAAACAACTAGTCAGGAATACACAGAAAAGACCCCATTTATAAAAAAAATTAAGGATAAAATAGCCATGTACGTATAAATTAAACAGTAATAGATGCATAATACCTATAGGAAGAAAATTTTAGCACACCAGTAAGGAAGACAAAAGATAATTTGAACAAATGGAAAGTCAAGACATATTCTTGGAGGGGATGATGACTCAACATCATAGGTATGTCTGTTTTCTCTAAATTAATCTATTAATTTAATCCAGTCATCCTCCCCCCACCCAAATTTAATTAGCAAGCTGATCTAAAGTTTATATAGAGAGACAAACAAGCAAGAATATCCAGGAAAATTTTGAACGTAATGAGAAGGGACTAGCTGTAGCATATATTAAAACATACTATAAAACTACAATTTTTAAAACAGTATACTACTGATGTATGAAAAAATAGATCAATGGAGCAGAATAGAGAAGTCCAGGAATGGACCCAAACACATATGGGATTTTGTATATAATAAAGTTAGCAAAGAGATGCATTAGTTACTACTTGGTGTTAGGAAAGCAGTGTAGTGGATGCTGTGGTGTGCTATCCATACTCCTGCTTCAGGACCAACGCACCAATTCCCCCAGCTGCTGGGAGTGCTGTTCACTGAAGCTCCTGGCTGAGTCTCTCCGCAGGAATTACTCTCAGCCGAAGGGATCTGTCACATCTAAAAGCATACCCTTAGGGTCAGTAATATCCAAGGACTGGTTGATGCAGGAATACAAATGCCTGGACCTCTTCGCTCAATTTAAGACAATTCTTCAAAGCCATTTCATGTCCAAAGCTCATGCAATCGGATAAAGCTTTGTTGCCGCTGCATCTCAATTCAACTTCTCCCTCTGCCCAATTTCACTTCCTTCATTCCTTACAGGTATGATTCCTGAGAGTACTCCCCAACAAACTTTTTGCATTCAAATCTCTGTCCCAAAATCCGTCTCTTGGGGGAAGCTGATCTTCAAAACGACCTTCTTCTTTGTTGGATGCAAGCCTCACAAATTCAACTAGAATAAATTTCAGCTGAATCAAAGCTTCAAATGTAAAATTAAAAAAAAATTAAGCTATCAGTGTAGTCGAAGAAACTAGAGAATTTTTATACCTTGATTAGCTTAAATATTAGAACCCATTTAAAAAAGATAGATTTTTTTCCACATTAAAATAAAATTCTGATGAATGGGTAAACAAAATGTGGCATGTGCAATGGAACATTACTCAGCTTTAAAAAGGAAGGAAGTTCTGCCCCATGCTACAACATAGATGAACTTTGAAGACATTACGCTAAATGAAATAAGCCAGTCACAAAAGGACAAATACTGTCTGATTCCACTTATATGAGATCCCTAGAGTAGTTAAATTCACAGAAACATAAAGTGGAAATAGTGCTTACCAGGGTGCGGGGTGAGGGAAGTGGGGAGGGAGGAAAGGGGATTTGTTATTAAATGGGTATAGTGTTTCTATTTTGGATTTCTGTTCTGAAAATGGATAATGGTGATGGTTGTACAACATGGTGCATGTACCTGATGCCACTGAGTTGTACACTGAAAAATGGTTAAAATGATATATTTTATGTTCCATATATTTTACCACAATGAAAAAATAAATAAATGAAATTCTGTTTGGCAAAACCCACCAAAGTGAAAAGAAACAAAGTATTTGCAACTTTTATCAGAACAAAGGGTTAATTGTCCTAAGAAGTAATAAGGAAAAGACCCGAAGTACAATAGAAAAATGGGGAAAATGACAGGAACAGAGAATTCACAAAAGAAACAAAACTGGCTTTTAGATACACAAAAATATGCTCAATTTCACTCCTAAAAAGAGAAATTCAATTCAAACCACATTGAGATACTACCTTATACCTGTTAGGTTAGCTAAGATTAAAAAATAGTTGGGATTCCAAAAAGAAACTTGTGCTTCACCGAAGAAAAATATCTAAACATCGAAAAACTTAAACATTATGGAAAAAAAAAATTGCAAAATATAAAATAAATAGAAAAAGGAAAGGAAACTTTGAACCTTATGTACCGAGCAAATGCCAGGTCTAGCAAACATAATGCTAGTCCCAAATTACTTATTGATTTAAAAACAAAAAAAAAAACCCCCAAAATAGTAAAATATAAAAAACATAATGCTAGCAAACATAATGCTAGTCCCAAATTACTTATTGATTTAAAAACAAAAAAAACCCACAAAAAATAGTAAAATATAAAAACAAATTAATGTTTTATAGACCCTGGGAAAAAGAATTTTCAGCAAAGTACAAAAATTTAAAGCATTCCTTTCTTTAATTTTGTAATTCTTTACTGTGGAATAGCTCAGAATGTCACTTCTGTTTTAAATAACAGAACTGATAACTGAGCAAGGAAATGTAATTTGGATTATAAAATTCTTGCTTTAATAAAAATTCCTTAAACAGTGAAAAAAAAATAGTTGGGATTCCAAGAGCCAATGAGTGTATGAGGAAATATGCATGTATTGCCACCCCATAGAAGGAACATTGGCAATAATGATCTGAATTATAAAAACATATACCTTTGACTCAGAAATTCCACTCCCAGAAATTTATTCCACCGACATACTGTACTTACAACTCTTATTGTACTAGATTACAAGATGACTCATTGCAGTGTTTTTTTGTAATAATAAAAGTTTGAAAGCAATCTGAAAGCCCATCAATAGAAAATTTGTTAAAACCTTTTTAAAAAGGAAAGCAATCCACTGAAGAAATATGTGTCAGGGGATTTGTGAAGGGTTCCACCTTCTCCAAGTGGGTAAGTGAGTCTCTAAGAAGCTTCAGACAATATTTGGGTAAATAGATGAAGGTAGTAATCTGAACTATGATTGATGTGATCACCGGTTGGCGCAGGTAGTTTGAGTTTTTTCTGCTTTCCAAATGAGCCAATGGCTAGAGGAGTGTTTCCAAAAGAAATATAGGAATTTGATGGTTAGGACTGGGGGAAAAGAAACGCATAGACCGGTCTATTAAGTCTGTAAAGAGTTCCAGGGTCCACACAAAGAACAAAGACTTGCACACAATGTTTATAGCAGCATTATTCATAATAGCCCCAAATTAGAAACCACCTAAATGGTCACCCAAAGTTTGTGAATGGATAAACCATGGTATAGCCATATAATGAAAAAACTACTCAGCATTAAAAAGGATCAAATTACAGATGAATCTCAAAAACTTATGCTCAGTGAAAGAAGCCAGATACAAGCAACCACATGATATATGATTCCATTTATATGAAATATCTGTAAAGAACCTAGCAATAGAGACAGAAATTATCTATGTGGTTCCCCAGGGTGGAGAGCAGGGAATTAACAGCAAATGTGTATAAAGAATCTTATTGGGGTGATGAAAATGTTCCAAAGTGGGTTTATCCTGATAGTTTGCACTATTTGATACATTTACTTTAAAAATCACCAGATTGTACTCTTAACATGCAAAATGCCTCATTTAAATTATTTTGAAAAAATTCCAGTGGAAGATGGTGTCCCCTCAGGTGGCTTGCATACCTCTAGAGCAAGGAGGCTCAGTTGAGGCCCTTTCCTTACTCTCCTACATTGTGGCTTGCTTTTTGCCAGCTAGGATCAGCCTGAACAAGGACTGGTGGATCCCTAGAAAAGCTCAGGGAAGAGGGTGGGCCTTTTCTGGACTGTTGGAGACTCTCCTGCTTCCCAAAGGAGAAAATAGAAAAGGACAGGGTTAGCAAAATCTCCTGAGCCTGGATAGGGAATCTCAGGAGCATCAGAAGGAAGACCCTTTCTCAGCCAGAACTCAGGGCTGGAGCAATATATGCAGGGACTGAGGGCCCATAGTGAAGTGTAAACCCAAGCTGAGGCCAGGCGGGAGCACTCTGCCAGATAAGCTAGGAAATGGATTCCTGATACGGCTTGGGCTTGGTGATGTTTCCAGCCTGGATGGGTCTCCCTTTGGTGTGGTGGAGGGAACAGCTCTGGTCCCGAGCCTGCAGAGGTAATCCTGCACTAGGCAGCTCTACTAATGATATATGCCACTTATGAGACACAAATTCAGAGTGGATGGAGCAGAAGATGCATAGAGTTCTCTTTAGTTTGATAATTTCATTATTCTGTGGCTGATTCTGTGAGGTTCCAGTAAGAACATAGAGGCTCAACAGTGAGTCATTCTAATAATTACACTCCCAGGGCACTGCCATGGAACCAAGTGGCAGGTAAGAGAGAGATATGAAGGGGAGTGGAGGATGTTGAGAGACATTAAGAAAAATGCTAAGAAGGAAAGAAAGGCCAGGATCCCATAGAAAGGGCACAATGTGTGGCATGGAAGTTGGGCACCCTGGCTTTGCCATCACAGATTGGATTCTGGACCAGGCTACCTCTCACTATTATGTGCTTGTCCTTGAAGAAGTTGCACAAAGTTTCAGATCTTCCGCTTCCTCACTTGTGAAATGGAGACATGGCAGTGCCTTCCACCCAGAATTCTCACAGGGATGAGAGGATGTAAAGCATCTACATGCTTGGTACAATCCCAGGCACATACTGGCTGCTCATTAAGTGCTAGAAAGTTGTATTATTATAACTGTTTTCTCTTCTTGTCTTAAAAGCACTGAGTGGGGTGACTATAGTAATCCTGTATCCATATTTCAAAGTTGCTAAGAGAGTGGATCTTAAAAGTCCTCATCAAAAGAAAAAAATCTGTGACTATGTGTGGTGATGGGTGTTAACTAGACTTACTGTGGTGATCGTTTGGCAATGTATACAAATATTGAATCATTATGCTGTACACCTAAAACTAACAGAATGTTCTGTATGTCAGTTATACCTCAATTTAAAAAAAAGCAGTGTCATGAAGAGGCCCATGTGGTGAGACGCTGACGCCCCTTGTCTATAGCCAGCACCCATTTGCTGTCCAGATGAGCAGGCCACCTCGAGGGCAGATCTTTCAGCCCAACTCACGTCTTCCGAGGGCAACAGCTCTAGCCAATAGCTTGACAGCAACCCCATGAGAAACTTTAAACCGGGACCATCCAGCTAAGCTTCTTCTGAGTTCCTGACCACAGACACTTTGGGATAACAAATATTTATTTTTTAAGCAAAAAAAGGGGTAGTGAGATCATGCATCATTGAGGCATCTCCTCTTTCACAAACAGCAAGTAACAGTCAACGCACACTTCTGGGTGGGTTGGCGTTCCCGGTGGGTGTACCAAAGACGCCATCTATTTCTCACCCTGTCTCTCTAACCCTGAAACCATTCAAAGTGAAGGCAGCTTGCTGACTTATAACTACCATCTGCAGAGGGGACAAAGGTACTTTCTGTTCTGGTCAGAGGAAGAATTCATGAGCTGTTTTGTATTGCAAACTCCTTGATCAGACTGCCAGGACTGGCTCCTCGCCTTATGCCTGAACTGTTGCCAATAACCCACTTTGACCCCTCTTAAGTTCTTAATGGCGGCTTCAATAACTGTGAGAGTTCGGGGGGCAACTTTTTGAGACTTAAATATGCACAAATAAATCAGGTGACTGTTTAATATTGAGCATGTTAATCTGTATTTGTAATACAACAGATAGAATATATGCATTATTTACAATGCCTTGTGGACTCAATTTTGTAAGATTTATGAGATGGTGGATGTTTTTGTGCTTGTGTTAAGTTAGGAATAGCGGTCATCATCTGTATCATGTAAACTTAATTTAAACCTTAAGGCCATAGTATCTCATTTTTATAGCCAAGTATGCCTTTATCTCTCAAAATCATGCCAAGGGCTCCAAATTGTTCCCTTGCCCAGCCAGGACATTTCATTTCTTCTAGCTGGTTTCACTTAGAAGGCAACTGAATCTGAACTGTATCAGGGATGTCAGTTCTGCAATGTGGCCTCCAAGTCCAGTTTTCACACCCTGGAAGATTCTATGACCTTCCCAATACTTTAAAAATAAATCCACTGGGGGCACTTGGGTGGCGCAGATGGTTGGGCGTCTGCCTTCGGCTCGGGTCATGATCTCAGGGTCCTGGGATCGAGCCCCACATCGGGCTCCCTGCTTGGCGGGGAGCCTGCTTCTCCCTCTCCCTCTACTGTTCCCCCTGCTTGTGCTCTCTCGCTCTCTCTGCCAAATAAATAAAATCTTTAAAAAAATAAATAAATAAATCCACTGGGGCCTGGGTGGCTTAGTCGGTTAAGCATCTGTCTTCAGCTCATGTCATGATCTTGGGGTCCTGGGATCAATCCCCACGTTGAGCCCTGCATCAGGCCCCCTGCTCAGCAGGGAGCCTGCTTCTCCCTCTCCCTCTGTCCCTCCCCACTGCTCGTGCTCTCTCTCTCTCTCAAATAAGTAAAATTAAAAAAAAAAATCCATTTAGAGGGTTGTGTGGGCAGGGCAAAATGGGTGAAGGCGAGTGGGAGATACAGGCTCCCAGTTATGGAACAAAAGACACAGCACAGGGATAGAGTCAATGACATTGCAATAGTGTTGTATGGTGACAAATGGCAGCTACACTTGTGGTGAGCATAGCGTAACGGATAGGGATTTTAAATCACTATGTTGTATGCCTGAAACTAATGTAACTGTGTGTCAACTGCATTCAAATTAAAAAATTAAAAATTAAAATTAAAATAAATTTATTTTGTATTGAAACTAGCCAGAATTGGCTTATTTTTGCTTCACTATAGAGAGCCCTGACTGATACATACTTCTCATACATCAGTTATCTCTTGTAAAATGTGAGTGGTGTTAATTACACATTATTAACCCTAAATTAGATTTAAATGTTAAATAAGTAATCTAAATATCTTTCTTGCAAATAACTACCAGGAAAATTATTTCACATTTAAAAATGAAATTAGACTGCTTGCTTCTTTCTCCATTATTCTATTTTTTTTTCCAAAGAAACTTACATGTATTAAAATAAGAAAAAAAAATGTCTGGGCGCCTGGGTGGCTCAGTTGGTTGAGCGTCCAACTCTTGGTTTCAGTTCAGGTCATGATCTCAGGGTCGTGAGATTGAGCCGCACAGGCTCAGTGCTCATCACAGGGTCATCAGCTTGAGATTCTCTCCCTCTCCCTCTGCTCCACCCCGCCTTCCCTCCCCCACTCCCCGCCTTGCACACATGCACTTCCTCTCTCTCAAGTAAATAAATAAATCTTAAAAAAAAAAAAGGAAAAAAAATGTCCTTGGGTAAGTTGGAAAGTTATTGTTTCTTAAAACAGCTGTTAACATCCTTTGGTAATAAAAATATTATAATACCTTGAACACTATGGATATTAAAATTTTAATTAATGAAAAAGATAATATTTTTGAAAATGTATAAAAAACTTTAGATCTTCTAGGAAGAAAGATGATATAAAATATAAGATACCCTCATTAAAAGATATTACAATAGGCATATAAAGGACTTAGACACACAGGAACACCCAGCTGGAAGGGATGGCAGGAAATGGAGTCTTTGTTCCGAGGGGCCTTGTGACCAGCTGATCACTGAGGGGTGTACAGTATGGATGAAGGGGAGAATGGACATGCGGCTCTCTGCTACAAGGGTTTCTTCCATGTCAAAAATACAGACATTGTTATTTTGAACAATGCACAGACATTTATATTTCACATTCTCTTTTAACTCAAGGTCATTTTTATACCAGTTTTATGTTTATGTTTCACACAGAGTAAGCATTTTTCTCACCTCATAGGAGTTCCATTTCAAAGAGAAACTTTTAAGGAACTAGACAGGATGAGGCAATATATGGAGATGCCTGGTCACAGAGGCCAGCGGTAAATCCAGTGGCAATCAGAGCCTCTATAATTAGTGATCAGTGCTCCGTAGGCACATGGTGCTTTATCAGGGAGCGTGAGGCAAGTGACAGTGCCGTCTGGGCAAGAAACACAAAATATAGTCCTGGTACTCTCCCTCTGTGCCTCCGTTCTCCATCCATGCATGGAGATTGAATAATTTAAAGAGAAAAAAATGCAAACTCATGCTCTAATTACCCCAGATACTCAATGTTAAAAAATAGAACAAAATAAACTCATGGTTCAACTTGAAGTTTGGGAGGAAATGTATGCTTGTGTTTTCACAGGTTGTTTCTTCCAATTAAAGATTATTTAGTGTATTCATATCAGATTATCTGTGTTTTCTCATCTATGGTTCAAACTTGAATATTTAGAATTTAATAGGGCGTAGTGATGGATATAAAAGAATGAAAAATAGGATACCTGCTTTCAAAGAGCCTTTAGAATCTCATCCATGGATAACTGCAAGGGTCTGCTGGTCCATCTTCCTGAACCCTGTCTCTGTTCTTTGCCCAGTTTACCATCTATCCCGCAGTTCACCTCCAACGCTTTCATCATGTCTCACCACTACTATCACTCTTAGAATAGCTTTCAAGGCCCTCCACAATATGGTCTGAACCTACTGTCTAATTTGGTCTTCCACCATTTTCAAGTGGGAATCAGGCCGTCAAGCTAGCTTTTCAATTGTTCTGAGACCAGGCTCCCCTTCATACCGCTCTCCCAACTCAATGCTCAGTCCCCTTCTCCATGTAATCAAATCCTGTCTATCCCTCCTCTCTCTCCTCAACTGCTTCCTTATAGGTCCATATCTTTTTTCCAATTTCTCTTTTTTAGAGAAGATTTCATTTTTTTTTGAGGGCAGTTTTAGGTTCACAGAACACCTGAGCAGAAGGTACAGGAATTTCCCATATACCCTCTGCTCTCACATATGCATAGCTGCCCTCGTTACAACATCCCCCACCAGAGTGGTACATTTGTGACAATTGATGAACCTATGTTGACACATCATAATCACCCAAAGTCCATAATTTACATTAGGGTTCACTCTTACTGCTGTACATTCATTCCATGGGTTGTACAAATGTATAATGACATGTATCCACCATTGCTGTATCATACAGAGTATTGTGATTTCCTTTTAATTCTAGGCATTTGCACATTGCTATTTACCTACTTTAGGATTGTGTGCTCTTCTCTCAGTTATTAAGCAAATACTTAATGAACACTATTGTCTGCCAAACAATGTGATTGACACTGGATATATAGCTGTGAACAAAACAGACCTGGTTTCTACCCTCCTGGAACCTATAAATGAATGAGGCAAGATAGACTGTAAGTAAATAACTAACCAAATGTAAATAATTTCAAGTGATAAGCACTGCAAAGGCAAAACAAAAACAACAACAAAAAAACACTAGAAAATTATGAATAACAGAGGGGCCTAAATTAGAGGGGGTAGAGGGTGGGGGCAGGGTGTGGTCAGGGAAGGTCTCCAAGGAAGCGACATTTAAACAGATCCTGAAGGATGGATTAGGTAGCAAGAAGGGTGGCAGGAAGAGTATTCTCAAGAGCAGTTATCTGCAAAAGCCCTGAGGCAGGAAGGAAGGAGCTCAGTGAATTTGAGGAAGTGAAAGAAGTCAGGAGAGGCAAAGGAAAGTTGGGAGAGATGAAGCCCCTTCTTGCCATCTAGACCTTGAACTCCTTAAGCCCAGGGACCCCATTTTGTCTTTTATATATTACTCTTCACTCCCACCGTGAGTACCGGGCACAGTATTTAACACATAGTATATATACCAATACATTGATGGATTTGACTGCTTCGCTGATTTACATTCTTTCTAAGATATCAAGAGTTTACAGAGGGAATTAGAATAAATTTGAAATAATGCATAATCAAGCAGAGCTGTTTTAAGACTTGGCTAGGTTCCAGGTACTCTCATTTGCAGAGGCCCTACTACCCCCACATTATTCCAAACTGGTTCAAATGAACCCACAGTTTACTTCAAATATTGTTTATAGGTTACCACCTTAGAGTTGAGTCATAGTTAATTCTTTTTCATGATGTTAAGTGTGTGGACATTTAAAGATACACATATTAATTTTGATTATGCAAGGTACAGCCTGTAATCAAGGGCTGAACCGGGTAGAAAAACAACAAATGCACAGGGATTTGAGATGGGAAAGGAGTTGCTAGCAGAGCAGAAAGGCTCATACACTGCATCTGGTAACCTGCTGATTTGCCTGGCCAATAGCGCAGCTCCTAGGAAACAGGAAGTAAGAGGACACTGCTAGTCTGGGCCTAACTTGGACCCCAAAGCAGACACTAGTGAGTCAATTGAAAGCCCTAGGAGTGTTGGTAAGAAGTAACTATGCCTTTTTAAAAATTTGGAGTACCCAAGCACAGACATAGTCAGATTCTATGAAGGTAGACATCAAACCATTCAGGTCTGATTACCTGGCCTGAGACACTGAACAGAAAGATGTCTCCAGAAGGTGAGAGAGCTGTCAAAACTCCAACACTGAGGATACAATGAACAATGGTGGCGGCAGGAAGCTGAGAGCGGGAGACACTGCAGGTTGAAATGCAAGCTCATTGAGGTCAGATTTGGAAAAGACCAACTGGGAAAGGGAAAGCATAGATACAAAGACAGTGTCTTTGTTCAGACTGCCAGAACATAACACCATTGACTGGGTGGCTTACACAACAGACATTTATTTCTCACAGTTCTGGAGGCTGGAAGTTTAGGATGAAGGTGCCTGCAAGGTAGGTGTGGTTCTGAGTCCTCTCCTTTGACCCTGAGAGGTGTGCTCACATGACCTCCTCTTTGTGGGCATGTGGGTAGGGAGGGGGTGGAGAGTAAGCCCTCTGGGGCCTCTTCTTATTAGGGCACTAATCCCATCATGAGCGCTCCGCTCTCACAACCTCATCTAACCCTGAGTATCTCCCAAGGGCCCCATCCCCATATAGGACCACACTGAGGGGTAGGGCTTCAACATGTGAATTTCGAGCGACATAATTCAATCCATAGCAGAAGGGGGTACACCTACAAGAGGAGCAAGGGGATGAGCTGAGACTTGAGGAAAAATAAGCACAGTTCTTTTCTTTTAAAAGGCAGTGTAATCATGCAGAAAAGAGCAAGGGCTTCAGATCCAGACAGATCTGGCCGAATCCCATTTATTAACTACGTAGCTGTGGACCAATTACTTAACATCTCAGTTTCCACAGCTGTAAAGTGAAGATAAAAAATGCATACGATATAGGGTTGTGGTAAGTGCCTGGCACAGAGAAAAGGCCTTGTGAAGCTCTGGATGGAGCATGGAAGGCACAAGTGTGTGGCTCAGGAGCGGAAGTTGTGGAGGTAATGTGGGACAGAGAGAAACCTTGGAATGCTGAAAGGCACTGTTCACGAGTACCAGTTCTAGTGAGTGGGAAGCAGGACTGTGCAGCTTCTCTAGTACCTTCCAACTCCAAAGTCCCATAAATCCACGTATCTGCGAGGAAGTAGATCTATTCGTCTCCTCTCCGTTGTTGTGACTCTCAATCAGTTGTCTCAGCACTCTTACAAAGATCTCTTTCAATCTTCCTTAAGGTCTGACCATCTAATAATAGTAGCTATTATTCCTATTTTACAGAGGTACAAACTGAAGCTCAAAGAATTGGATAACTTAGCCCAGGCTCAGACTGCTGGAGAGTAACAGAATCTGGATTTGCATGTAGGACTTCCTGGTTTCCATCTCAGAACACCAGCTTTCCTGCTCTGACCTTCGTGAAACTGAATATTCGTCATACAAATGTCAGTAGGAAGACGCTGGAGCACAAAATGAGTGGGATATTGTAAGACAGCGCCTAGCTTCGAAAGAGCTTATGTCTCCAAGGTTGAACAAATTCCGTTTGGGGGACCAAGAGAAGTTATGTATGAGAAGACTGTTGGCAGTTGTTCAGGGACTGTGGAGCCAGGGAGGGGTGCCAAAGGCTGTGGATGGGTACAAACTGTTCCAATCTGTGAAAAGGGGAAGAGAGTTAATTCTGCAAACCGTAGATGCCAGTCCTGGGCAAAGTTCTTGAAGGGCAAGTTGGAATCATAACAAAAAGGAAGGAAATAATTACTAGGTGCCAGCGAGTTTTCAGTGAGAAGAAATTATTCTAGATAAACCTTGCTCCCCTTTGTGATAAGGTAAAAGACTGCCATGTTTTTAGTTAAACGATGAATGCATTTTGCTCATTCTAATGAGCAAGTTCAAAATGTCTAGACTGGAGGATAGACAAATGGATTCATAACAAGTTAAAAATCTATTTTTTTCAATTTCAGTGTTTCCATGAAAAATATAAAAAATATAAATTTTGTTTTTCTTTCTCCCTTCCTTTCCTTTCCTCTCCTCTTCTCTCTTCTTTCTTTTCTTCTTTATTTCTGGCATTTAATAGTTTGTGAGCTTCTTTATCTATCTGGAGAGCTTCAAAAAGGTAGACTCAGTTCCCTAACCTCAAGGTGTTCCAAGACACCTAGGGTTCCCACTCTTGATTCAAATGCTGGGCTCAAATACCACCTCCACCAGCTTACTAGCTTTATGACCTGTGGAAATAACTTGACCTCTGTAAGCTTCAGCTTCCTCATTAGCAAAATGGGGATAATAACAGTACTAACCTCATCGGGTTGCCTTGTGTACAGTAAGCATTCAGTAATATAGCTGTTATTATTTTCAATAAACTGTTATGGCACTTAGAGTAAAGGGAAAGCAAGAAGCACAGGATCCCAGTGTTAATCATGACCACATCCTTTCCTAAGTCTTCTGATAGTCTTTTATCAGCTCCTTTTGAAGTAATTTGTTTAATTTTGCAGGCCAAACTGACTTCCCTTTCTGGTCAGTTTCCATAGGTTTTCTATCAATTGAGCGTTTCTACTTGGCTCCCCAGAATATTCTCTCATGCTTGGGAGAGGCAGACCAAGGCCCTGAAGTGGCCTATGAAGTATAAGAGTAGACTAAGTGGAGAAATGAGGGTTGGCCTCCTGGGAAGGAGTGTAACCTGGGGTTAGATGGAGTAGAGCATAGGCCCACACTCAAATACCCACGGGCACCTGGCAGGTAGCAGTGTGTGACTCTGGCTTGGTAAAGACTGTATCTAGTAACTGCCTTTTGTTGATATGTGCAAAATATAGGCCCAGTGTTGATGGCATGTATGAATTTTTTTTTTCCAAAAAGATGGAAATCCAGATTTTTATAAGAAATCTCCTAGTATTTTAATGTTAGCAACTAATTTAAAAACAAAACCAAACCAGTCTGAGAAGCAGGATTCAGCCCACTGGTCATAAGCTTGGCTCCTGAGAGTGTTCAGCGTTCCAGGTGCAAACAGCCTCCCCAGTCAGGTTGACACCCTCCCCTACAGAGGAGGAAAGGGACTCTGGAAGCCACACAGCTGGTTGTAGAAGCTAGGGGACTAGAACCACGCTGACAGAGCCAGAGTAACCTCTTGTTACAGGTTAATTTAAGCATTTATTTCTCTATCAGTCAAAATCCTCTAGTGGCCACCTTCTTGCACCAAAGAACCAAGCTTCTGTGAACCTTGTTTTTGTAATCGCTGGCGGGCGTCTTTACTGCAGAGAGGAAGTGGGAAGCCAGAACTTCAAGGTTTTGAGTTTTTGTTTGTTTTTATTTTGAGGGTTTTTAAATTTTTTTCTCTCCTGCCTATCTTTTTCATTCTGAGAGCCAAGTTACCAAACTGCAGAATCCAATTCAGGTGGTCACCCACGCAGTGGACCTGTCCCTGCTTACCAACTCTCCTTTGTTGCAAGAATCTGCTTCCAGCTAAGAGTCTGCTTGGAAGAAGTCTGATAAATTCATTCACTGCAAGTGTTGATAGCAGCAAGGTCCAGGTATCTGATAAGAGTAACTAACACCCTGCAGCCACCTGTTCTCTCTTCTGGAGGGTTTTTGCCTTTAATACGCTTTAACTTCAAAGTCAGTTTTCCACCCCTGTAAGGGCAGACCCCTCGACAGATGGCTGGGAGAGATCCTTTCGGAGGCCTGGGGAGTGAGAGAACGGTCTTCCCACTGAAGTTAAAGCGTGGCCAACCCGGAAAAAGAAGACAATCGGGGATTTTCAGTAAATGGCAGACAGGAGTCCCTCCAACTATTTTTGAAACTTTTCCGTAAGTTGGCTATATACACTTTAAAAAAGCAAGTAGAGGCGGCTTGGAGGAAGCGAGGAGAAGGGAGAGGCTGAGAAGAGCGAGGGAGGAGGGGCGGATGGCGGGCGGAGGGGGAGCGCGCAGCGGCAACACTTAGAAGCGCCCGGCTCCGGGGACCGGGGTCCGGGGTCCCGGCTCCGCCTCCCGCGGGCGCCGGGTCCCTGCGGCGCGTAGGTCCTCCGGGCTGTCCGGCCAGCAGGGCTAAAGGATGAGCGCGGGCTGGGGCTGGACGGCTCGCCGGCCCCCAGTTGCCGGTGCCTTTGGCAAGGGCTGGGGTTGGCGGGTTCTCACCTGCCTCCGCCCGGAAGCCGAAGTTCAAGTTGGGTGAACAGCGCCCTGCTCCGAGGCGAACCAGGGAGTCAGGTCAGTCCTCGGTTCATTGCATCTGCGCTGCAAGGACGTAGTGCAGGTTTTCAAATTTAACAAACTCCCTTTCCTCTAGGGACTGCCCGGAGGCCGTAACGTGGACAGTGCTGGGGGAGAGGGAGAGCAAACCTTGGGAGAAGGGACGAAGTAGAGCTGTTAGTAAAGGTGCTCTGGGGGCAGTGTCTTGATAAAAGCTTCAAACCGGAATGGGAAAAATAAAGTTCCTAAACTGTCCTCATCCATGTACCGCCCCCCCCTTTTTAAGGGGTGTGTTGCGGGGGGGGGGCAGGGGGCGTTGTGAGCACTCATTTTTCTTCCTTTCCACTTCCCACCAACCAATTAATAGCAACTTATTAGCAACAGAAAGACTTGCTCAAAGGTAGGCAATGGGATGCGCAGAAAATCAGCTGGAAACTCCTCTTGCCTCCGTCTCTCCTCGTGGGATCCAATGGGACCAGTCTATGACTGCTAAGGGGAACTTTAAATGGTTTGGGAAAAGACCTGACCTCTAAGATGGTAAGCTGAGTTAATGCTAACTAAGGAGGAAGCAAACTCACTAGACGCTCAGTTTTTAACATGTTAGGAGGAGATATTACTAAAGACTGATCGTGGAGATGTCTTATATCAAAGGCAATAGTAAGGCAGAGAGCACAGAATAGAAACTGACATTTCCTCTTGATCAATGGGGGTTGGCTAAGCTGTCATTTCCAAGTGGAAGATGCCAGAAAGTTTAGTAAGAGAGCAATTTTCCAGACAGGTGGACAGGGAATATACTATTAAAATGAGATTACAGTGAGCCCCAAGGTTGTGACAGTAACCAATAAACCACCCAGATAGGAGATAGGTTTAAGTACTACATGGAAGGATTCATCTAAGTCATAAGAGGCCCAAGTGCCAGAATGTTCAGTCTTGCCCAAGTCAAGAATTAGCCACCAATAGCAAGCAGAGACTTTCCATTTACAAACAGCCACCTAGGAAGGGATGAGTAATCATTGCATTTTCTTTCTCTAAGCTGCTGATCTAATAACCAAGGTGAAATGTAATCCCCTGTGCCTGTTGGAATTCCTAGCACATAATAAGGCTCAATAAATATTTGTGGAATGCATTGCTGAATTCATAACGTTTACTACATTATATTTCTTAGACTTTCTTAGAAACAAGCTCTGAGATGCAGTTTCAGCCATCTTAGCTGACATCTTACAGGATCTGGCCTTTTAAATTAGCCCAAAGGATGTTAGAGCAGCAAGGGACCTTAGGGCTAGGTGAGTCCACCCTATTTGCTTTACAAGGAGAGCACCTGAAACACACTGAGAGGTTGTAGCTTTCCTAGGTTCACACAGCCCATGGAGCTAGGACACAAGCGCTCCTAGTCCTGCCTAGGATGGACACCAGCTCTTAGAAAAAGATCAGCCCAAAGGACACATGATGTTATGGAAGTAGATTTTCATTAGGAAAAAAACATCAGGAAAGGCATTGCAGTGGTGTGTGAAGTCCTTAGCAGCCTCTCAGTTCTCAGAGGGTCATTATAAGTGATTTGGCAATGTGGAACTCTCCGATCTAGAACTATAAGTGCTAACATTAAAGCCTATTCTGTCTTGTGGTTGTTCATTCTGAAAACTCTAAGGGATACTTGATCTCTTTTTGTGCTTCTGTGAAGCAGGTCCTTCTTCATAATAAAGAAGTTGAAAATCAGGGTGAAATTTTTAACTAAAAGCCAGGTACCTGAGATTGAAATGGATCTTATCATCTTGCCCTCCAAAATATTAACTAATTAGTTCTTCAGGTGCTTCCTTGTGGGAGCACCAGATGATCAGGGCAAGTAAAACTGGCTGGTGAAGTTCTTTGTGGTCTTTTCAGGGTGACCTTTGATTTTAGTGTGTGGGAGGGGACTTTCTGTAGAATTTCACCAATGTGTTTGCTTTGTGAAGAGATTCAGAAGGCCAGGAGAAAGGAAAAGTCCTCTAGGAGGAGTGATTAAGAAGAAGTCTGTGAAGAAGAGAAGGCAAACTGATAGCCACACTAAGAGCCTAGTCTCATTTGCTCTGAGCTCTTTTATCCTGGCTCTTGTATTGCTGACTCAATCTGCAAGAAAAAGAACGGAAGTTGCTAATGTGTGGGTTACACAGATGAAATTACATTTGTTACATCTAGTTCATAATGGCAGGCCTGATATTCATCAGCTAACTCAACCCTGAGCTTCCTGGTGCCCACACCTACCTGGGGGATAAGAATTTCATTGACCATCATTAGGAAAGGCATACACACCTACACATCACTCTGCCTAACTCGGCTCAGTGGCACCCACAACCCCCAAAGCATGCTCCATGAGTCCAGCCCAGGGGGTGCCGCAGCTTGTTACACAAGCCACCCTGCAAATGGGAGCCATTGTTGCCATGCTTGTGGCTGAGAGTGAAGAGGCTGACAAGGAGGCTGCCCTGGCCGAGGCCATGCAGGTCCACCTGAATGAGGCTGTCCTCCATACCTGGAGAACCCACGCAGTCATCCACTTTCTGCTCAGAAAGCCCAGTCCCTTGGAAGATGAGCATACAGGACTGGGGCTCTCCCTACACAATCTCCTCTTTGGCAGGAACTCCAAGCAGACAGACTTAGCCTTCACAGATGGAGGCAAGCCTTCTGAATGTCTCGGGAGACATTTTACTGTATCTGCAAAAAGCTGGCGCTGAATCTTCAAAGGGAAGCCACCCATAGGAAGCTACCTTCCTCTGTGCCTCAGAAAGTAGCCATTGGAATGTATCTGCTGGCCTCCCCGATGCCTCCAGGCTGTGTGGCTGAGCTCTTTGAAGTGGGCAGATCTAGTGCTGGGTGTGCCGTTCTGTGCTACCTTTCGACACCTCCAGGAAAACCAGCCTGACTTGGAGGAGGTCATGGAGAGGTTCTGGACCAAGTATGGCTTCCTGATGTGTCCTGGGGCTACTGGAGGCACACATTTCGAGGTGATAAAAAGCCAAGCAACTGGACTATCCAAACTATCCAAACAGGCATCGGTATAGTACTTTTCAGTAATTCTTCAAGCTGTGGTTGGTCTTGATCTTCATTTCAGCCAAGCGTTTGTTGGCCGCCCAGGATCCAGCCATAATTCACATGTATTGCAGGGAAGTCATTTTTGCCCTGGGGAGATGCAGGCACTCTCTTACCCCCCAACCAAAAAGAAATGGGGAAAGCCTTAAGGCCATAAAGCTCATCTTTATGGGTGAATAGAATACCTTCTCCATCCATCAGTGGCTGACATCCATCAGTGGCTGACAGCCTCATAACACCAAATCATCACTCTCTAGGAGCTGTGTTTCAATGAGCAGCTCTTGGCTTTCATGAGCTCTTTCGTGGAGCAAGTCTTCAGGCAGTTGGGAGGCTGGTGACAGCGTCTCCAGGGTAAGGCATTATGTCAGGCCCAGCGCGTCTATGATGTGGTCACTGGCTGCTGCTGGCTCCATAATCTGGGTATCCACTGAGGCGAGGTCTTCTGCCTGGAGTGGGACCAGAGCCTCCACCCTTGCTGTGGCATGGAGCCTGCCATGCAAACAATAAGGCCCTAAGGCAGCTGGAGTTCCAGGTGGGTCAGGTCATCAGTTGACACCTGGTAGTCCAAACCCGGCCAATTCAGAGTGATGACTATCCACCCTGCTTTTTCACTTGAATTTCTCCTTTAGGCCCTCTTCTTTCCCCATTAAGCTTCCCCTCTCCCAGAGGATAAAGTACTGCCATTAATGTCTGTAACCCTCCAAAGATGCTGTATCTTTTTATAAAGTGCCTGGAAAGGGCATGCAGGCTGGTCATCACCAGAGAATAAGAACAAATTGCCTGCACAAGAAATTTATTTCAGGTGTGTGGCTGACTTACCGCCTGAGCAGTTTAGAGTGGCAGACCTGCTCACCGGCTGGTCCTGCTTAAAATTTCCTTAGTGCTGCTTTTTTAAAAAAAATTTTTATTGTTATGGTAATCACCATACATTTTAGTGCTGCTTTTGTCATCCATAAAGGCATAACGCATTTTCATATACATTTACACTTGTACACACACACCTATGCTGTTCAAATAATAATAAACCAATCCTGTTCAAATAATAATCTGTACTGATTTCCTATTGCTCCTGCAACAAATTGCCACATCTTGGTGGCTTACAACAAATTTATTATCTTGTAGTTCTGGAGGTGAGAAGTCTAAAATTAGCCTCAGTGTGCTAGAGTCAAGGTGTAGCAGGGCTATGCTCCTTCTGAAGGCTCTGGGGGAGAGTTTGTTCCTTGCGTTTTGCAGCTTCTGGAAACCACCTGGATTCCTTGGCTTGTGGCCCCTTTCTCCATCTTCAAAACCAGCCACAGAGCATCTTCTCTCCTTTCTAACCTCTGCTTCTGTTGTCACATCTCCATCCTGCTTCTCTTGCGCTCTGAAGTCCCTTCTATGTCTAAGAGTCGATGATTCCATGTTCCCCAACTCCTAGAAAGTGCTCACAACTAGGAGAGGACAGAGGTGTGCTGAAGTTGCCCAGGGATCCTTTAAGGCATGAAGTCATCTCTCAACCACTCTCTGCTGGGCAGTGCATGTACTGTTGAGATCATTCATTCACTAAAAGTTTTATGTGCCTACTATGTACTGGGCACTAGGTACACAAAAGGGAAAAAGATCCAGTCCTTGTCTTCAAGAATCCTAGTGGGATAAAAAGCCAAGCAACTGGACAGTTAACACAAAGTAAGAGAGCTGTCATGAGGAGATAAGACCTCGGCATATGGCTGTAGAAGAGGGGCAGCAAATTGAGTAGACCAATATGAGTTTGCCCTTGAGCTGGGTGATAAAGGACAAGCATGGCTAGAAGGAGCTCCAGGAAGTGGGGCCTGCAGAAGGCACAGGGGTGAAAGCAGTGTGGTGCTCCAGAAGAGTTGCAGGTAGTTCTGCAAGCTAGAGTCCAGAGTAAGGTGGAAGTGTGGGACGGCAGGGGCGGCGGGGGTGGGGCGGGGGTGGGGTGGGGGGGTGGTAAGGGGGGCACTGCATGCCATGCTAAGGAGGTTGAACTTCCGGTGAGCCAAAAGGAATCACTGACAGAATTAAGCAAAGGGTGACACGATCACACGATCAGTTTATCCTTTTTTTTTTAAGATGTTATTTATTTATTTATTAAAGATTTTATTTATTTATTTGTCAGAGAGAGACAGAGAGCAAGAGAGCGTACAAGCAGGGGGAGCAGCAGGTAGGGGGAGAAACAGGCTCCCCACTAAGCAAGGAGCCGATGTGGGACTCTATCCCAGGACCCTGGGATCATGACCTGAGCAGAAAGCAGACCGACTGAGCTACCCAGGCATCCCTATTTGTTTATTTTAGAGAAAGACAAACAGAGTGGGAGAAAGGGCAGAGGGAGAGGGAGAGAGAATCTCAAGCAGACTTTCTGCTGAGCGAGGAGCCCAGCTGGGGCCTGATCTCCTGACCTGAGCCAAAATCACCCTTAACCAACTGAGCCACCCAGGCCCCCCTCAGTTTAGCCTTTTAAAAAGATAATCCTTGGTTATACTTAACTAATGAATCATTGAACATTATCAAAAACTAATGATGTACTATTGGCTAATTGAATTTAAATTAAAAAAATTCAATTATGTGATCTTAAAAAAAAGCTAATCCTTAGTAGCACAGAGGGATGTATTAGAGGGGGAAGAAAGAGGGCAGGAGAATCAGCTAGGAAATCAGCGGGGAATATCTGAAAGCTGGAGGCTGAACTGTACTGCTGTGTGTGTGTGTGTGTGTGTGTGTGTGTGTGTGCGCGCGCGCGCGCGCCTGTGTGTAGGGGTGGGTGGAGGGCACTTTATCAGATTATCCAGAAAGTTCTGCTTTGTTTAGCATCCACCTTCTTCTACTTGTGATTGGCCATTGTAGCTTACTGGATGATGGAGCTGTCCATTCTCTGGGTTGGGTTAAATCGAGGGACTCCGGAGATGTAGTTTCTGCCGCTGCCCTGACCCTTCAGCAGTTTTCTACAGGCAAGTATCTTCCCTCCCCTCCCAGAGTCCTCTTCTACCCGCTGAGGCTCACCCACCCACAGAGGCTGGAGCTGGCAAGAGAGAGAGGCAAACTGCGGACTGGAATTCTGTAGAGCTGGAGGAGGAGCCTCGGCTCCTCCAGCTTTAGAAATGTAGCCAGACATTCCCAAACCCAGCTGTGATTTTGCTTGTGTTTACCCTGTACCGCCCCTCCCCCCTTCTCCATTTTTCTCTCCTTCCCTCACATAATTTCCTGGAAGTGAAAAACCTCACAGTTGTCTGTGTGGAGGGTGGGGTGGTGGGTGGGGGGGATTTTAGGGTGGACCATGAGTATATCATGAGTATATGAGAAAGCTCTACTAGTTAAAAAGTGTAATTTAAAACAAAGTTTTGAATAGTCTTTTAAAAAAGTCTCTTTTAAGATTTACGGGTCACCTTGTGGGGAGGTGATAGGTAATTTGTAAAAGGAAGCCTTTGTTTTGGTTGAGGGACATGAGGAGATAGGGCAGAAGTTTAGTTAAAGGCTGGTCTTAGGGCCCCAAGAATCCTAAGCAACTGGCACCAGTGACCAGTGGAGAGGGGGTGGCATTCAAACATTGGACGAGAAGAGTAAACCACACTTCAGGCCCATCTTTAGCTTGCCCCTGCACTCTACCAAGAGATTACAGCTGGGGGTCTGTTGAGATCGAGGTAAGCTTTGGGTGAAGCCTAAACTTGGAAAAGTTCTGGACTGGGAAGTCCATCTCCTGGGACCCCATGGTCTTGGAACCTCTTCAGGTCTTAACTTCTTTTTTTTTTTTTTTTAAATATTTTATTTATTTATTTGAGAGAGAGAGAATGAGAGAGAGAGAGCATGAGGCGGGGAGGGTCAGAGGGAGAAGCAGACTCCTCGCTGAGCAAGGAGCCCGATGCGGGACTCGATCTAGGGACTCCAGGATCATGACCTGAGCCGAAGGCAGTCGCTTAACCAACTGAGCCACCCAGGCGCCCCCAGGTCTTAACTTCTTTCTCTGTAACATGAGAGAGCTGCACTAAAATTAGCAAGTTTGCTTGTAGCTCTAGTACTGCATCACTTCTGGTGTGAAAATGCCATTGTTCTTGCTCATTGTAGACCCAGCAGCATTCTCTGAGGCCTCAAAAAGTTTATGACGATCAGAGTTGGTTCCAGTTCCTGGGTGGAGACTTACCAGCTAGGTGGCAGGAAAGGACGAGGGAAGGGGGCCTGCTTCTCCTGTCCCCTGCCATTCTTAACTTTCTGGAACCAAGGAAGGCAGGTACCTACCCAGAGGCCTGGGTCATGGTGACAGCATGGCCCTGGGCAGAGGAGGGAATTGAGCAATTGAGCAGAGGTTGAGATCATCAAAGATACAGAAGGAGAGACGTTTCACCAATGGTTTTACTATCATTTGGTAAAAAAGCATCAAAGGTAACCCTCTTACCTCCAGGAAAAAGGACAAGTCTTTTCAGGGAGTTTGAGAATATCCACTAAAACACCCACCTCCAAGGATTAGTTGGAGATGGCTGGAGAGGAGCATTTATGAGGTAAGTGTGTGTGTGGAGCTCCTACTCTCTGCATAGTAACTGTAAATGAGATACTAAAGATGCTTTGAGACACTTAGGCCTAAAATAGGCAGTATTCCTGCTTATGAAGACTAAAAAAAAAGTCAAATACAAAAGGCTTACCACAATACCACACAAAAAAAGAATGTTTCAGGATAGGCTCAGGCAACTGTCCCCCTCAGCCCACTCTGTGCTTTAGGGAGGAAGAGGAGTTGGCCTGTGTTTGCTGGTGGGAGACTCTTACTACCACCACCATATGTCACCTGCCATGCCCAAGGCAGGGGGCTGCAGTTGGGTTGGCAGAGACTCATTTCCAGGACTATTCTACATTTGGACAAGGGAATGAGGAGCATGGCTTTCTCTGAAGAGCCTACTGATCCCTAATTTGCGCCAGAATCACAGAGGCCTTACTGGATCACATCGAGGTGATCTCTAGCCTCACCTGATTACTCTTCCTGTTCGTTTTCTTTCTAGTGGTAATTATTCATTTGTAGTTTTATCTAATGACTATCTTCCCCTTTAAATAATAAGGTCCATGAACGCAAGGATGATGTGTATTCTTTTTTATTGTGGTAAAAAAAATCCTAAAACCTCCCATCTTCACTATTATTAAGTGTACAGTTCAGTAGTGTTAAGTATATCTACATTGTTGTGAAATAGACCTCCAGAACCTTTTCATCTGGCAGAACTGAAATGCTATACCCAGCAAACAAGAACTCCCCTTCCCCTCACCTCAGCCCCTGGTCACCACCATTCTGCTTTCTGTATGTGTGAATCTGTTTCAGATACCTCGTATAAGCGAAATCATATAACATTTGTCCTTTGGTAATCGGCTTATTTCACTTAGCACAATGTCCTCCAGGTTCATCCATGCTATAGCAGGATGTCCTCCTTTTTAAGGCTACATTGTATTCCACTGCATTTATAAACCACATATTGTTTATCTATTCATCCACTGATGGACATTTATTTTGTTCCAACCTCTTGGCTACTGTGAATAATGCTGCAATGAACATGGGTATGCAAATATCTCTTTGACATCCTGCTTTCAATTCTTTCAGATCTATATCTAGAAGTAGGATTGCTACATCATATGGTAGTTCCAGTCTTAATTTTTTAAAACTGCCATACTGTTTTCCTAAGATGATGTACATTTTTATCACTAATGAATACCATACCCTGTATTTAAGATAATGCCTAGGCATAAAGTAGACCTTCAAACGTCTCTTGAATGTATGAATGATAACAAAAGGGACGTGGGGTTAACAAGAAAACAGACCTAAGCCTCACCACCATGGCCTCTCCTGGCTGAGGCCTGATTATAATTATTAGAAGCCCTGATCTAGAGGCTTGTCCACCCTTTGCTATGGGGCTGAGACAGAATGAAACATAAGGAGAAAACCTAAAACACTACCTGCTTTCAAATCAAGATCTTTTTATTAAAATCCCAAGTTTCTTTGCTTCTTATTCATCTTTTTATCTACTCCTTTCCTCCACTTAATTTTTAAATTTCTTCTAAAAGAAAAAGGAGGAAAAAGAAGCAAGAATCCAAGTCCCAGTGGAGAAATCTTCCCAAAGTCCTGAGTACCTGGGTATGGCAGAAGCTGTGGTCTGTGGTCTCCTTCCTGGCGCAAGTGGCCTAGAGAGGACCTTAGGAGGGCTACTCTCTTATGGACTAGGTGTGCTAGTGTGACTCCTCTGGCCAGCTGGACCAGGGCTGCCCTGTGGGTATTGTGCTGTTCTAGCTGAGCAGCTGGCTCCTAGGCCAGTTCTCTGACCAGGCACCTGTGCCCTGTCATTTCGGCTACAACGGTGGCAACAGCAGTCTGATGGCGCCCGAGGGTCCTGGCTGTGCTGGAGCTTCTGTGTTTGGCCCACCTCTGCTCCAGGGTATACTGTGGACACCCCTGGAATATTTGGGGCTGCTGACGGGAGTCTTTCTGGGAGGCTGGTTTCTGTCTGGAGACTCTGGACTCCTCTGGAATTCTGCTGGAGAAAGAAATTACAGCTGCTCTCTTCATCCCATTCTTTCCAGGCCCCAGCTTTAAGACTGTAAAAGATGACCATGATGACCAATTATCAACTACATTTAAGGCAAGAGCCAGTTAAAAGCCGGTGGAGGGATCACTGGGCTTGAGTTCTACTGTCAGCCTTAACATTGACTGGCAGCGGCACCTTCTGCAAATTACTTTCCTCCGGCTAGGTGTCCTCATCTGTAAAATGCTAGGGTTTAAGACAGTCTCCAGCCATCCCTTACAGCCTTAACATGCTGACCCCATCACCTCTAGTGACACCATGCTTTCTTAAATTTTTAGGTGCTCCTTTGAGGGGATCCCAACTTTTATCATTTATGACTTCCTTCTCCACCCAGTCTCATGTCATGGGGGAAGTAGGCTGGAATGAATCCCTTTCCTTTCTTTACAACACCCAGTGGATGATGGGATAGTCAGGGTGGACCACACCGAGGCCAGCTAACATGAAAGGCCCTGTACTCTGTTTCTACCTCTCTTGCAGATATGCTGGAATGGCAATAGGTAAGGGACAATGTTATCGAGGAAAGAACTCCCAGAGAAGCCCCCACTGCTGTAGAATTTGCTACGGCTGCTGCTTTTTGTGTTCCTTTAGCTGATAATCTCCAGGGAGATTATCAGGGATGTGCCCAGTACAACAGATGATACTGGGGAGGTTTCAAGACAGGAGAGCTTGCTAATGTTGTAGGCCCTTGTACTCTGCCCTGCTTTGCTCAGGTTAGAGCCTATGGCAGAGAGGGAAAGAACCTACAGAGAGCGTTCACTCACCCAGATGAACCAGAGACGCCAGACCTGCCCAGGACCCAGCAAGACTGGATGTGAGGTGAGGAGTTTCCTTGGCCAGCCACAGGCACCCCAATCTGTTGAAGGGGAAAGGTAAGTATGTAACTACTGTCTTGGGCCCTCTTGAGGCAAACAGTAGGCTTCCTCTAAATAAGCCAGGGTTGCACTGCCCACTGTCTGTCTCACTGCAGTGTGCAATTATCTGAGCTACATTCAGCCTTCTTATTGGCCTCTGCTTCACCCTGGCTTCTGAACGGCTCGCTGCTGAAAGACCCTGGCTGGCCAATAAGCAAGCAGGCCTGAGGCAGGGCCAGTTACCCTCCAATAGACTGTTTGCACAAACATCTTTGTAGGAAAAGCCCTTCGATGGCAACCAAGCAGAACAGACCTATTCCCACAGCACAGATGACAGAAATATCTTGCCGGCCAGACTGCTGTCTCTGTTAAGATAGTACCACCCATAGCTGTAAGGAACAGCTGATTTGTCTTGAAAAGAGAGACTGTTATCATGAAGACCAGGGCTGCCTTTGGGAAGCCAGGGTTGGGAGTGAGAAGGTGGTTGGGGGACCCACACTTCCGCTTGGGACACAGGGGAGGAAGGACATGAACACTAGGTGTCAGGAACTGCCACATCCCTCTCCTTTATCCTCTTGACTGTGGCTCCCTGTCACGGTTCCCACAAAGGAAAAAAGTCAGGTTCAGGACTCTGTGGCACTCCTGGGACACCCCCAGAACATCTCCATTTCCAGACATTGCTCCCAGTCTATCTCCCTTGTCTTCCTGAGAAAGCACTCTGTGGGCCACCTAGAAGTTGTTTTGAGTGTCCCAGCTTAGAGCTGGACAGAGGTTTAAAGGTTTTAAATTCTGAGAGTCTGAAAGAGGACCCAGGAAGGCGGTAAGGCAAAAGAGAATGGCTTGGAAGGCTTAAACAAGAAGACAGGAAATCACTTAAGATCTGAAGTTGTGTATTCACCGTTAAGTCATTCAGTAAGACCTACTCTGTCAGACATGTGCTAAGCACTCAAAGTAAGAAGTGGAATAAGACATGGTCCAGTGGGGGAGATAGCTATGTAAACAGTAACTGCAATACAATGAAAGGAGCGCTAATAGAAAAATGCCAAAGCAATGAGGTGAGATCATTCCATCCTACTTTCTTTCTTTTTATTTTTATTTTTAAGATTTTATTTATTTATTTGAGAGAGACAGAGAGAGACATGAGTGGAGAGAGGGAGAAGCAGACTCCCCCCTGAGCAGGGAGCTCAACCTGGGACTTGACTGTAGGACCCTGAGATCATGACCTGAACCAAAGTCAGACACTTAACCTGACTGAGCCACCCAGGTGCCCCCATCCTGCTTTCTTCTATAGGGATATGTGGGGGGTGGCTCCCATGTGAGCAAAGTGGATCAGTAGCCCTCTACCATAACTCTTTCTCCTTCCCCACTCCCTCCCCCATTCTTTTCCTTTTCTTCTCTCTCTTCTTTCTTCCTTCCCCACAGCATCCAATAGCTCCCAAGAGTACTCACTCATCCCACTAAGAGAAACAACGTTAGTAAGTTGCTGACCCCTGTCCTAAGTAAACAGAACTTTCCAGTGGAATTGGGTTATCTAGCTCCTTAGTCCTCTGGTGTGAGGAGGGCTCATTATGTTAGATTATTATTTTGTGGATGAAGTTTCCTAAGTGACAAAAATCAAGTTCGAGTCCTAAGATCTAAACCAGTCAGAGAGAAACAATCCAATACAGAGAAAAGAGGAAAGTATCTGGATGGATGTGTTTCTTTTGAACTTGAGTTTTTATTTATGAAAAAATAAGAGTTTAAAACTATTATCAGTTTCAAACAATATAGTCTGAAACCCAGGTACTCACCACCCACATTTTATAGGTTGACACTATCATATTTGCTTCAGATCTTTTCTTAAAAATATTTAGATTCAACTAAAGATCCACTCCCTTTCCTTTGCCCCTCCTCCTGAAGAAATCACTCTCCTGAAGTTGGGTTGTGTCATTCATTCCCATGCATATTGTTATACTTGACATATTTTTGTGTTAATAAAAATAAATACTAATAGTTTATATGTTTTGAAACTTTACATAAAAGGTTTAATACTGTACATATCTTTTGCTACCTGATTTTTTTTTACTCAATATGCCCTTGGTATATGAGGTTCCATTAAAATTCTGTACTCTCATTGTAAGAAGAAACTGGTATATTTCTTATTTATTTCTATCGTATTTGTTATGCTTTCTATTTATCATGCTTTTCTTTGATTTCTTTTTTCCATCTCTTTTTCCTACCTTCTGTGTATCAACAGTGTTTTCTTTATTCTTCTTTCCTTCTACTACTTTGGAAATGATACATTCTATTTCAATTTTTCTAGCTTCTATCCTTAAATCTTTAATATAACTGCCTCCAAAATGTCCCTTCTCTTTCCAAACAAAGACCTTAGACTATTTAACTTTGATCTGCTCTAGCCACTTACCATGTTACTATTATGTAATGCTGTGCTGTCTAACATGGTAGCCATTACCCACATGTAGGTACTTAAGTTGAAATTAATATTAAATATAATTAAATTTTTTCTTGGTTGCATAGCCACATTTTAAGTGCTTCATAGCCACATGTGGCTAATGGCTACCATATTGGACAGAGCAGATATAGAACATTCCCATCATTATAGAAAGTAGTATTGGACAATGCTAGTTATTTATATCTACTTTTAACCCTCTCCAAATTAATTGTTATTAGTAGTAATGATTTTTAGAGTCAGTATTTCTTTAGATTTACCTTTGTGTTTACCAATTTCTTTACTCACCTTTGTTTTTTTCCTTACTTTTGTATTTAATTTCCTTCCTTCTGAAATTATCCTAAGGAGTCCGCTATGGACTGAATTGTGTCCTCCCCACAATTGATATGCTGAAGCCCAACCCCCAGTGTGATTGTATGTGGGGATAAGGTCTTTAGGAGATAATTAAGGTTAAATGAAGTTATAAGGGTGGGGCTCTAATCCAATAGGACTGATGGCCTTATTAGAAGATGTTCTGTAGGGATAGATGTTTTTGTGATTTGTCCCGCATAACTGACCACCTGGACCTGCATATACACAGGCAGGCTAAGGAATGTAGTTTGTGAGACTTGTGCTGTGTGAATAACCTTGGGAGCTTAGTTGTTTGAAATATATGATCTGGCCTCCAGGTCAGAACTGGCCCTTCTGTTCTGGATGCCGAGAGCTACAAATCTTGTCTCCCATCCCCTCCTGCTCCAGGCTGGGTTGGGCCCCTGGAATGGAATCCAGGAGGGGAGGCAGATACACATAGCCCAGGTTCCTTGAAAATATAGAAACATGATAACATAGAAAATACAGCTTGCTCCAAACTGCACGTAGGAACAAATGGTTTAATTTCAAACCCTGTTATTTGCCATATAAATATGGCCTTATGGGGATGATCAGTTGGAAGTCTCACCTGAGGGGAGGATGCTCTGCCCAGGCCTCTCAATCAGGACTCCAGCCTGGCTGTTTCCATGGGGCTGCCCCAGCTAATGACGTTGGATGTTGTAGGTACCCGATTTGATGTAATTTTGCCTTATTCTCATTTCTTGCTGGATATTACCTTTATCTATGCGTAGATTCCTTTCTTCTTCTGTTTCTACTAGGTTTCTATAATAATGTTTTCTTTCCTTTTTCAAACCAAAATATGGCTGTTGTGAATCTTTTGTTTAGAACAGAAGAGGAAGAGAGACCCTTCTTTCCCTCTCTCTCTCAATCTCTTACTCTCTCTCTCTGAATAGGCTTATAGGAAAGGTCATGTGAGGACTCAGCAAGAAGGTGGACATCTGAAAGCCAGAAAGAGAGCTCTCACCAGAAACCGAACCCTGCTAGACCTCTATCTGGGACTTCAGCCTCCAGAACTGGGAGAAATAAGTTTCTACTGTTTCAGCCATCTAGTCTGTGATATTTTGTTATGGCAGCCCTAAAACACAAATATAGAGTCTGCTCAATAAAGGTCTCAAGTGTTATTCTGAAAGTCTTTATTTTGTCCTAACTCTTTAATAATTGTTTAGCAGGGTATAGGATTCTAGGCTGTCAGTTATTGTCCTTGGGAATTGAAAATATTATTCCATTGTTTTTTAGCCTTTGTTGTTATAATTGAGAAATTTGTGGCCAGTCTAAAATGTTTTTCTTTTTTTGGGTTGCTTTTAATATTTCCCCCAATTTTCTGGGTTTTGTTACAATGTGTCTAAGTGAAGGTGTGATTTCATATTCCTTGCTTCGGGTTCATTTTGATTCTTTAATCTGAGGATTCTTGTCTTTGACCAGTTCTGGAAAATGTTTACTTATTATTTATTTCCTTAATTTTTCTCCATCTAGAATTCCCATTAATATATTGAAACTTTTCATTCTATCATTCATTTCCCTTAACTCCTCTTTGTATTTTTCATTTCCTCTACTCTGCTGCATTATGGCAATTTTCTCAGCTTCACCTTCTAGTTTCCTAATTCTCTTTTCAAATGTGTCTATTCTGCTTTTAACCAGTCCATTAATTTATTCCTTCAATAACTATATTTTGCAATTCTAAGAGTTTGATTTGCTCAAACCTATCTTTCTTTTGGGGTCTTGTTGTGTACCGAATGTTTCTTTACCTATTTATTGTAAATATATTGATTTTAGAATCTAATTGAATTTCTCTGGACTTCAGTTGTCTAGATTATGAACTGTGGCATTAAATTAAATGGCTTCTGCAGTGACTTCCACCTCTGAAATTCTAGTATGCACTCTGATATTCATTTATTTATTTATTTATTTATTTATTTATTTATTTATTTTTTAAAAGATTTTATTTATTTTTCAACAGAGAGAGAGGGAACACAAACAGGGGGAGTGGGAGAGGGAGAAGCAGGCTTCCGTGGAGCAGGGAGCCTGATGTGGGGCTCAATCACAGGACCCCCGGATCATGACCTAAGCCGAAGGCAGACGCTTAACGACTGAGCCACCCAGGCACCCCATTTATTTTTTTATAAACACTGCTGCCATACTTTGCATTTCCAGTCAATGAAGGTGGCATTGGAGCCTGGCAGTGACTAAAGAATGATTATTTTAAAAGCCACCTTCACCAGACCTCTAGGGCTCTGAGCCAACATCTTCCATTTTCTCATCTCCCCTTCCTGTATTACCACAGAGAGAAACAGGTGGCTAACCAGATGAAAACAGGCCAGGAAAAATATCCATCTGGGTTTGGTTTCAGATCAGAGATATTTTTTGGAGGCTCTTCAAAGAATCCAGCTGAAAGGCTGGGGAAAAAAGGTAAACACTAAACCTCTCAGCTTTTCAGAGATTTTTGGATTGACTGTTGTAGCACTTAAAATATAAAATTAGAGTGATAATAGTTTCTCTACACTCTCTGGAATATTGGAGGGCTGAAAGAAGGATAATGAAGGCCTGTATTTCTTTTTACCTAAAGATTACCACAACTGAGCTAGAAGAATATAAGAAGGTGCTGGAAGTGAACTGTGGGGTGAAGAATGTAGGACATGATTTTAATATATTTCTATAAAAGGAAAGTGAGTGATCAATACAACCATCTCTGCAGCTTGTATCCCAAAGTGCCTCACAAGCATCTTTCAAATTCTGTTCCTATGATGTCAAATGTTCAGTGAATAGAGGATGCAATGAGACTCAGTCTTCCCAAACCCTGGCTTCTGGTCTATCAGACTGACTGTGAACGCTGTGGACAGGGCCTGTAGGTTCTTCGGCAAATGGCATGGAGCCAATTAAAATTGATATTCAGCTTACTTCAAAGGGCACTGGCTTTCCCCAGCATCCTCTCCCACCTGCCCAGATACAGTCATGCCGCTTTTATGATTTATTTCTTTTGCTTAGATTTTTAGAATAAAGTTGACTGAGGCATAATCTATGTACACTTTGCTTTATTGAGGTGTAGTTTATATATACTTTGTTTAAAATTCAACAAAGTATAATTTTCCTTCCTTTTCCATGCTGTCCTAGACAAAGTTTTGGAACTAAATGTCAAAGTTGTATAGCTCTCCTGACTACTGGTGTTTTGAAAGATGTGGTTGCCCCTTAAATTTCTTTTCCTCTGTGTCATAACTGCAAAACAATTTTTCATTCTAAACAGAGATCTAAATGAAGATCATTAGCAATGAGATGCTTTTTGTAAGCCCTTGAGGCATTGTGTGTGAGGCATATGTGTTTATTCGTAATTTTTATGTCTCTCTCCTTCATTCCTATTTTCATCTAAATAGCTTTTAGATCTGTCTATTTTTCCTCTGAAATGTTTCACTCTCATCTTTTTCTTTTTTCCTTCTTTGAACACCCTTTCCAGGCCTCATTTCTTTTATCTGATGAAAACAATCCATTCTACATATTCTCTAGCCAGATTAATCTTCCTAAAGCACTTCATACTGTCTCTCCTTTGCTCAAAGGCTATCAATGGCTCCCTTCTGCCTACTAAATCAAGCACAGCCTTACTCTGCTGGTCAGTGTCCTCTACAGTCAGGCCTAATGCATCCCTGCTTCTAGTCCTACCGTGTACTCACCTGCCTTCATATTTTGCTTAGAATGTCATTACTGTCACATCTCCCTGCAGGAAATACTGCCCACCTGTTGATCCTCAAATCAAATACTATCCCCTTTCTCTAGCTTTCTATCATCACTCCTATGCAAATTTATATCTGCCATTTTTAAACTCCTATGGCACTTTGTACCATGCCAGAACACATGTTGCCTTTTCTCATGGCAATTTATGTTTGTGCCTTAAGTTCCATACCAGATTGTAAACTTTTCATCTTATCCATCTTGGTATTCTCCTAAATACCTTGCATATAATATAATAAAATACTGGTAGTATTATTTGTAGTATGAATAAATATTCACATCTCAAAGCTCTGTTGGCTGAATAAAAACAGGCACTTAAATGATTCTGAAACTTCAAAATTATGATATACAGTTTACTTGAAGGATAAGATAGAATAAAAACTGATGACAAATAATATCTAATTTACTGTACCATACATAACTCACACATAATTGATTAAATGAATGAATAAACAAACATTACAGGACACATACAGACACTAGCCCATCTGTAAACTAGCAGAAGGTATTCATCATGTCCAGAGAAAAAGTCTCTTTATACTTTAAACAGTAAAATGAATAAGAAAAACTGTAATGGCCCACCCTCCCGTCCGGGCTGCTCTCCAGGGCATCTGTAAACACACCCCGAGACTGTCATGGAGGGGGAGGAGGAGGCGGCGGCGGCGAAAGGAGGCGTTTTGGGCCGCCTCCAGGGTCCGCTCTGTCACTCCTGAACTGGTCCCTCGTCCCCGTGACTGTGGCATCAGGGAAGCGAACTGTTAGGCGAGAGGAGGAGACAGTCAGAACCATATCGCCTTCTTCCCCCAGGGCGGGGGCCGGGCCGGGCCAGGCCGGCTGAGCCGGGGGAGGGCAGGGGGAGGGAGCGCCTGGCCAGGCCGGCCTGTCCGCCGAGATGGATGACAGTGAGGTGGTTGGAGGCAAAGTAAAGAAACCTGGCAAATGTGGTCGGAAGCCAGCCAGAGTTGACTTGAAGGCAAAACTTGAGAGGAGCCAGCAGAGTGCAAGAGAATGCCGAGCTAGGAAAAAACTAAGATATCAGTATTTGGAAGAGTTGGTATCCAGTCGGGAAAGAGCCATATGTGCCCTCAGAGAGGAACTGGAAATGTACATACAAGCAGTGGTGCATGGCAATGGACCAAGGAAAAATCTCTTCTGAAATCAAGGCCCTACTCACTGGAGAAGATCAGAGCAAATCTCAGCAGAACTGAAGCAGGTACACAAAAGCTGGGAAGACAGATGCTAATAGCAATTCCTGGTGAAGATTATATAAAATGACGAGTCACTGATTGAAGTCAATATTCTGATTCCTATGGAGGATGAAAGGGCAAGATTGTACTTCTTGGCTCCATTTACAACCTACTGCTCAGTAGTCATCTCTGTAAATCTGCAATTTCTACCAAAATCCCAAAGGATTTTGCTTTAACTTTCAACACTTAGAGAATTTATAAACA
>NC_138376.1:39937578-39978396 GCF_054177405.1 Leptonychotes weddellii | reverse complement strand
CAATACCTGGGAGCTCTGCCGCACTCGGGCACCCCTGGTCTTTCTGTGACCCCGAGGGTCCTGAGACCACGCTGTCCCACGAGGGTTCCACCCCCCGCTTAGCCACCAGAGTGACGTCCCTCAGCGGAGCAGACTTTTAAAAGTTCCGATTTTGTGCTCCGAGGCTCTATCACTTGCCAGAAGCGGCCGACGGAGGCCCCTCCCCCGCCATCTATCCTCCCGAATATCGCCTCGGATTCACTTCTCCGCACATCCTACCTTCCAGAAAGTGGTCGCTTTTCTGTTCAGAGAGTTGTTGCTCTTCTTTTTTTCAATCTCCTGTTGAGTTTGTAGGTGTTCAGAATGGTTTGATCCCTATCCAGCTGAATTCCTGAGAGGAGACGAAATCCAGGTCTCCTACTCCTCCGCCATCTTGCTCCGCCCCCCCTCTTGCTTGGTTTTTATATTTTATCTAAATAGTCCTGTGTTGGGCTTCCTTTGTTCAACAGATGTTTTGAGATTCATCCATGTTGTGTATTGATGTATTTTATACATTTTCATTGCTGTATAGTATTCATTTGGGTTGATATACCACATTTATTCAACCATTCTATTGATAGCATTTGGATATTTTCTAATTTTTGGCTATTGGGAATAATGCTGCTGTGAACGTTGTAATATGTGGCTTTGGAAGAATGTTTCTGTTGGGTATTACCTAGGAGTGGAAATATTATGTCATAGTACAGGGGAAATAAGAATCTTAATTTAGATGTTAATATAGGCATGGTTCCCTCAGACTATAGTTGTCTCTTCCATTAGATGATTTGTTACTAGAACAGATGGGAATGGAAAAAATTGGAGAAGACATTTGGCTTTTTTTTGTTCCTAGATACTAAAATCTCATGAGGTCATTTCCAAATTATGTTTGTTTCCTACAAAAAATGAGTGTGGCATTTCTAACACCAGGATGAGATAGCAGTGCTTTTCTGTGTGTCTTTTTCAGGACGAGGAAAACAATCCCCTCGAGACCGAATATGGCCTTTCTGTCTACAAGGACCACCAGACCGTCACTATCCAGGAGATGCCGGAGAAGGCCCCAGCTGGTCAACTTCCCCGCTCTGTGGACGTCATTCTGGATGATGACTTGGTAGATAAAGTGAAGCCTGGTGACCGAGTCCAGGTGGTGGGGACCTACCGTTGCCTTCCTGGAAAGAAGGGAGGCTACACCTCAGGAACCTTCAGGTAAAGGGGCAGTTGTGAGCTGCTGGCAGCTTGCATTTCTGGTAGTATTCTTGCTCCAGTTTGCCATATTCTGGAGCATACATCAGACAGGTGGAGCAGTCTAGCTGCCTGGGAGATGGGATACATCTTTTCCATCAGATAAAACTGGTAGTATTATCTTATGCTAAAAGTGGGAGTTACCGGTAACATGATTATAGCCTCTTGGCTTACATGAGTTTCTCACGTATTCCCACCTCCTTCTCATCCACACTTCTGTCTGAAGGAAGATCTGTGGGACAGCAGAGGATAAATTCCTGAGGTGAAGAATCATCAGCATATTTGTGTTGCAGACTAAGAGAGTATCAGTTGTTGAATTCAGAACAACTTGTCTTTTTTCTCTTTATTGTTTTCCGATTTGCTGTTGGCTCTGATGTTAGGAATTGAAAACCGCAGGCTTCTTATTCCCCTCTTTGTCCCAGGACTATCCTGATTGCCTGTAATGTGAAGCAAATGAGCAAGGATGTTCAGCCTTCATTCTCTGCTGAGGATATAGCCAAGATCAAGAAGTTCAGTAAAACTCGTTCTAAGGTCTGAGCATCTTTCAGGGATTTGAGGGTGGGGATGGATTTGTTAGGGTTGTGTTTTGCATGGACCACCTTTCATCTTTGTACTGGATCAGGAGGAGGGTCAAGGTTTTTTCTCTAAAGGATGTGGTGTTAGCTTTTAGTTTGACCCAGTCAGCAAGTAAAAGGGTGTTTTTGCTGTTTAATATTTCTGTTTTGTTACCTGCTGGGCTGCTAAGTGAACCTAATACAAGTACTAGAATAAGAGAATATCAGTGTACCAATAAGTCCATATGGAAGACAGTAGTGATGCGTTACTTAAGTTTAAGATAGGTTATTTTTGTTTTAGTTCTCTAGTTTGTTTTTCTTTTTAAAGACAAAATGTCCACAGGAAGAATTGAAGAAAATACAGTTGACCCTTGAACAACACAAGTTTGAGCTGTGTGGGTTTGCTTGCTTGTGGGTTTTTTTCTGATAAATACAGTATGGTACTATAAATGTGTTTCTCTTCCTTATGATTTTCTTAATGACATTTTCCTTTCTATAGCTTACTTATTGTAAGAATACAGCATATAGTACATATCAAACACAAAAATGTGTTAATTGACTTTTTATGTTATTGGTGAGGTGAGGTCAGCAGTGGGGCATTAGTAAAGTTTTGAGGGGATCAAAAGTTATATGTAGATTTTGGACTGCATGGGGGTTTGGCACCCCTAACTTCTGCATTGTTTAAGGGTCATCTGTGTATGCCTGTGTGATTAAGGTTACTGAAAAAACAAACCAAGCCAAACCAAAACAAAAGGTTACTGGAATCGCATTATATATTCTTATTAAACCTAAAATGTTTTGAACCTGGAAATACTTTTTTCTTAAATATTAAACCTCTAAGCAGGTTTTGGAATACAGGCTTTCTCTTTATCTGTTCTGACAGTGGTCTGTTCAGTGTACAGTTAGAAACAGTGTCTACACTTGTGGAGTTCTTCAAGCATTTTTATAAGCTAAAGTATAAAGCAGAGCTCAGCAAAACCCAACTGAATCTCACTAGGCTTTTCACACCTTTGGTTATTCCTCCTGTAGGATATCTTTGACCAGCTGGCCAGGTCATTGGCCCCTAGCATCCATGGGCATGACTATGTTAAGAAGGCAATTCTCTGCTTGCTCTTGGGAGGGGTGGAACGAGAACTTGAAAATGGCAGCCACATCCGTGGGGACATCAATATTCTCCTGATCGGTATGACACTGGGGATCAGATTCTTGGTCTTCCCTTGTGGAGTGTGCTTGTGGGAATCTATAATCTGTAAGATTGTGTATTCTTTACATGGTGTATTTCATTTCCATCAAAGGACAAAAGACTAAAATGAATCTTTTCTTACTATTCTCATTTTTGTATTTCCTGATTTATAATGTCTAAAATATATTCTTCCTGTAACTTGCCATTACAAGTGAAAGGAATATTATTTACAACCAGTTACTGTAAATTTCTGTTACGCCAAGAGCTGTACTAGAAAAGTAGAACTTGCTGGGGGCGGGGGGAGGAGTTTCCTAGCAAGTCATCACTGCCCCACCCAATTACAGGGGACCCGTCGGTTGCCAAGTCTCAGCTTCTACGCTATGTTCTGTGCACTGCTCCCCGGGCTATCCCCACCACTGGCCGGGGCTCCTCTGGAGTGGGTCTGACGGCTGCTGTCACTACAGACCAGGAAACCGGTAAGGGTGTAAGGGTCTTTGGCAAAGGTCCCGCAGTGAGATCAAGCATAATTTCCTTGAGTTTGCTCTCGGGAAGCTTGTATTGGGAAGATACACTAGAAAGGTTAGTTTGAGCCAGGCTGTAGAAGACTGAGTATCTCTGGCAATAGGGGGTGAATCATTTAAGTCTTTGGGTGGCCCTCTATGGATAAGAATGTCTCCTAGAAGACAGTTTTTGAAGGAGAAACCTTTGCAAATTGGAAGGGAAATAAAAATGAAGATTGTGCTATTTTATAAATTGGAGAAAGGGATTTGAAGACTAGTGAAAAGAAAGCAGAGATCTAGTTGGGGAATCACTTGAGGATCAAGATAGAGAATTGACGAAAGAAGTTTGTTGGAGGCTGGCTACTTCGGGATCATTCAGATTGGAGCTAAAAAGGTTGACCCACGAGGGTTTTTCTCTAAGTCTCTAGGAACTGACTGCTCCTCATTATATTCTCATGAGCAACATTGAATGCTTAGGAAGGAGATTGAAATCTCTCCCCTCGTCTTCTACAACCAGGATAGTAAAACGTATCTTTACCTCCTCATTTCCTAGGGGAGCGCCGGCTAGAAGCAGGGGCCATGGTCCTTGCTGACCGAGGTGTGGTTTGCATTGATGAATTTGACAAGATGTCTGATATGGACCGCACGGCCATCCACGAAGTGATGGAGCAGGGTCGAGTCACCATCGCCAAGGCTGGCATCCATGCTCGGCTGAATGCCCGCTGCAGTGTTTTGGCAGCTGCCAACCCCGTCTATGGCAGGGTGAGTGGAATCAGCACTTAACCGTTGTCCTCACCTTTGTTTGGTTTTGCTGAGTAGCTGGGCCATGAAGTTGATTCTTGGTGTCCCGGAGGAATAATAGGCCAAAGATTAAGTTAAGCTCATCCCTCATTTTGCTGTTGTCCTTGATTTAGGGCAGTGGTTTGTCACTTTTTTATCCACATCAGAATCCCCTGGAAAGTTATTTATTTAAAATAACTTTAAGGGCGCCTGGGTGGCTCAGATGGTTAAGCGTCTGCCTTCGGCTCAGGTCATGATCTCAGGGTCCTGGGATTGAGTCCCGCATCGGGCTTCCTGCTCCTTGGGAGCCTGCTTCTCCCTCTGCCTCTCTCTCTCTCTGTCTCTCATGAATAAATAAATAAAATCTTTAAAAAAAAAACAAAACAAAACAAAAAAAACTTTAAAAATGCAAAGAAGAAAACAAAAGTGACCTGCACTCTCACAACCCAGTAACCTGTATTGCCATTACAACAAAAGTACCATATTCTGATGGTTAGATGTATAAACAGAACAGAGTGCAGTATGGACATTAAAAGCCTTCCTTTGCTGTCCTATCCCTTCTCCAAGAGATAACCACTAACAACTCTTGAGTGGGGAAACAAAAACTTAAGTGTATACCAACAACCATACTGGCTCCTTGTTACCAAATTTGTCTGTTTATCTTTGCTTTTCACTATGATGATGATGTGTTAAGGTGTATCTTTCATATTTATTCAGCTTGGGGTTTGCCGAATTTTGCCTTTATTTTTTCTTTCTTTTTTTTGGGCAGCTGTCTTATATTCCATTGTATGGATTTATAGTAATTTGTTTAGTCTCTATTTGATGGGCATTTGGCATTTTCCCTTTTCCGCCTTGCTATTATGAAATGAAGTTGCAGTGAATATCCCTTTATATGTATTTTGTTACAGATATCTGTATGATAAATACCTAGTAACAGAATCAGTGGATTAAAGAGTTATATGCATTTTCATTTTGGTAGAGATTGCCAAATTGCCTTCTTTAAAGTTTGTACCATAATAATACTATTAATTAAGACTTACAAGTAATTTGCTTTTATCCTCACGATAACCTTGTAGATAGGTAGTTATTATCCTTATCTTACAGGTGAGAAAATGGAGGCATAAAAAATTAAGTAAGTTACTCAAGAATCACAAACTAGAAAACGGCAGAGTCAGGATTTGAACCCAGAGCCCATACTGTGCTCTGGCAATTTACAATTCCACAGTGTATGGGGTTACCTGTTTTCATGGAGTTTTTTAAACGTGCAGGTGCCTGGTCCCCAGTCTAGGGTTTCTGAATTCAAATTTTTGGGTTGGGGCTTTTGGTAACTATGGTTTAGAAAGGCTCCATAGGTTGGTGCTAATGCATAGCTTGGGTTGAGATCCTTGGTTTTTAGATTAATGGTAACATATGTTTATGTCATCTTGAAGAATTATATTGGGAAATGTAGGGAGAAAATGGCGGGTCCTGAAATGGGAACGTGGTCAGATTCATTATTAATGTTACCCACAAGGATGTTAGACCCTCTGACTGTGAAGTGTCTGTGGGTGGGTAGCCTCATAGGCCCAGAATTGAAAGATAAAAAAGTATAGAGGTTCTTGAGTCCCGGGGAAGATCTCCCTTGACCCTGAGACTTCATGATTTATAGATTATTGACCATTTTCGTTGCGATTTTACTCATTACCTTTTGAGTAAGGGACTCCAAAGTTTCCAAGTGTTTTTGGCTTAGCCCTCTTGTCAATAACAGGCAGGGGAGGAGTCATCTTTCAGGGTTGGTCCTGCCCTGGGAATGGCAGGGGCAGAATAAAGCTTGGGAAGGAGGACGCTGGTTTCGAGACCTACGATAAGCTTATTAGAGGCACCTCAGCTAGGAGGTGGGGCTCTGAGTTCGCTCAGGTCTCCCGAAGCTTCAGTGAGAGAAGGGTTGCAGGTAGACAAACTGAAGTAAGTATTTTAATAGCTTTAAATAGCCTCCTTGTCCTTTCTTCCCATTGATGTCGCCTCCACTTTCCTTTTTCCTTCCGTTGCACAGTATGATCAGTATAAGACCCCCATGGAGAACATTGGGCTGCAGGACTCACTGCTATCCCGGTTTGACTTACTCTTCATCATGTTGGATCAGATGGACCCTGAGCAGGATCGGGAGATCTCGGACCATGTCCTTAGGATGCACCGTTACAGGGCCCCCGGGGAACAGGATGGCGATGGTGAGGCCACGGGAAGAGTCAGACTGATTAATGGAGGGGGACCTAAACAGATGCGATTATCTCAGACCTGGCCCAGGTCATGGTGGTTGTTTCCGTTTCTGGGTTGATGTTGAAGGTGCCCTTGCCTTCGTGACCACTCCCTTCTTGCTCTCTGGGAGTTATCCTAAGGTGTGTCTTTTTTCCATTTCTGGGTCTAGGAACACCTTTGAGCATCTTCTGGGAGCTAGGTAGTTCCACCTTTCTTATTTGTGGGCTCCACGTGTCTATGTGTCTTTGCTTTATTAGTATTTTATCTCTTCAGAAGAAGCAATTTCTTACTCTCCTTTCTCCCAACTTGGGTTTTCCAGCTATGCCTTTGGGTAGTGCCGTGGATATCCTGGCCACAGACGATCCCAATTTTAACCAGGAAGACCAGCAGGACACCCAGATTTATGAGAAGCATGACAACCTTCTGCATGGGACCAAGAAGAAAAAGTGAGCATTCTTCATACTTCTCCTTTGAAGGAACCTGAGATTTCTGTCATATTAGCATATTTTTGTGTGCTGCCCAGGCAAGATCATGCTTGGATTCGTAGCCATGTGGCCCTGTTTTCTTTTCTGGATCCCACGCTTAGATACTTCTTTTCCAGGCCAGTTGCCTTGTTAAGTGTTTGTGGCGAATGGGTTTAGGTTCTAATCTTCTAAAAGGAAGGCTTTGACACATGCTCAGCTGATGGTGGGTATGTTATGTTATCCTCGTACGTGAAGTACTGCACAGGTCCTTTAGCCATTTGTGACAAGCTACTGTTGAAGGGACAGTAGATGGCAAGCCCTGGGTGCTGTGCAGGTGGATTTGGATAAAGGAGACTAGGGTTCAAGTGTTCAAAGCACAAAATATGAGATCTTATACCTGTATTTAGGGCTGTGGTGCAGTAGGAAGCATAGAGATTCAAACCTGTTATTTAAGAACATGGAATTTAGAGTCAGAACACTGAATTTAAGTCTCCTCTGAGCTGTAGTTTTTAACCTATTAAATAGGGCACATAATACCTAAATTTTTACCTCACAAATACCTAAGTAATAGCTACATTCTGATTCAATTGACATACATGAAAGAGTCTCGTACACATTCTATATAAGTGGGATTTCTGATAACGTATTCTAGATTGTATCTCTGCCACTTGACCTTGACTTCTCTGAGGAGAGGCCAAGCCCCCAGCCCAGTCAGGTGCCGAGGTGTGGCAAAGAAGAAGAAATCACTGTGTGTGCCCGCAGGGAGAAGATGGTGAGTGCAGCATTCATGAGGAAGTACATCCACGTGGCCAAAATCATCAAGCCCATTCTAACTCAGGACTCAGCCGCCTACATTGCAGAAGAGTACTCACGCCTGCGCAGCCAAGACAGCATGAGCTCGGACACTGCCAGGGTGAGTCCCCACAGGGAAGATGGACCTGGGAATTCCTGAAGTAGAAGGCTGGGGAGTCCCTGTTATCTGGGAGCTCTCGAAGCATTTCAACTTAGTGATTCCTCCCCTTTTACTTTCTGGTCTGAAGGGCTTCCTGTTCTCCAATTCTAATCATTTCCTTCTACAAAGGAAAACGAAGTGAGAACACCTTTATCTCATTAGTTCAGAGGACATTGGCTTCCAGAAGCTGTGATTCATTCAGCAAACATAAGGAGCCACTTGTGGGAACTGAACTGGTGTCTGTTCTTGCATGCAGGGTTAAAATAGGAAGAGCTATCCTCAGAGAACTCAGATCTGGAACTTAGGAGGCAGGAAGGTAGATGGAAAGATCATATATGCCTGTTTATAAATATCTACCCCAGTGTGGTACCTAAAAGGAAATGAATGTGAAAGATGATTGGAGTGAATATAGATGAAGAAGCTATTAGTTTTTCCTTTAGACTTTATAGAAGGGGTATGAATTTGAGGGAAGAGAGTATGGTATTTGAGCTGGACTTTGACAAATGATTAGTTGGATAATTATAATAGTTATCCAAAGCCATTTCTAGAAATCTGCCTGTGAATTTATCTAAACACTTTGGGGCAGTAGAGTTCATACAGGATTTCATGGCAGAAAGACCCAAGTCCAAGACCGTTGTTACGTGCTATAGACATAGACTCTTGGATTTAGACATGATCCCAGGTCGCCTATTCCAGCCTCACACCCAGACAGTCATTCCATCTTCTGGAATTTCCGCTAAGACTTCCTTGACATCTCCAGTGGCAGCATGCCCGGCACATCACTGCATTGAAATGTTAGAATATTCTTCTATTTAAACTTGCTTCCCCATGACTTAAACCCATGGGGCTTAATTTGTTTTCTGGGGATTGTGTATGACTTGTCTTCTTCAGATTAAGCAGCCCCTTTTCTTTTTAATTGTTTCCCTCACCACATGAACACGTTCCAGTGTGTCAGAAGCCTTCTCATTGAACAAAACACTGTTTTAGTTGTGGTCTTAGTGGGTCTTGTAAATCTCTCAATTTGGATTCTGTAGTTCTGCTAATGCAAGCTAGGATTTCATTTGCTTTTTAGGTTATCCAGGAATTGGAGCTTATAATGGAGTGTGTAACTGCCACACTCTGGTACCTTTTAAATCATTAAAAGATTTGGTGAATTTATTTAAAAGTGAATGTATTTGTTTTTGAACGTGGGACGGGGTATTGTTTATACCATTCCATGGGCTATAAATAATACCCCATCCCATGATAATTTGGGAAACTTGAAAGTAGAAGTGACCAGATCAAGGATCATACAATGGGAGATGTGGGGGTGTGACAGAAAGAACTAGCCCTCTGTTCTGATCCCAGGTCTTCAGCTAATTTTTGGGCCTTGCACAGATCTCTTCACATCTCAGCTCACAGTTTTTTTTATCCATAAAATGAGAAGGTTGGATAATGTCAGGGATGCTTAACTAGGTGGGCACATCATAATCACCTGAAACTTAAAAAGAATACATGTCCAGTCCTAAACATAGACATTCTGATTCATTAGGTCAGAGATGCCATTCAGTCAATAGCATTTAAAAAAGATAGAAGCACACCAGTTTGGTATGCACCCACCCCCATGAGAACCACTGGATGAGAACATGCCAGAATTCTGTTCATCCTCTGGACTTGAATTTATCCAACTTTAAAAATTTGTCCTCAGATGACCTCTTTCACACCCCTCCTTTAGTGTGACCTTGCCCAAGTTACTTGAAACGCTGAGTCCTATTTCCTCATCTATAAAATTTGGAGAAGTTATCGAGAGTGTTAAACAATGCAGTTGATACAAAAGCAAAGTTCCTGGAGCATTGCAGATTGGCAGTAAGGATTATTTTTCCTCCTTCACTATTGTAGTCTTTCTAGCCTTTTTTCTTTCCAGCTGTAAGATGCCTCATTTTCTTCTTCCTTGTTCACCTACCCTTTTCTCGAACCTCAACACTCATATTTTCTTGGCTGTTTTTATTTTTGTGAATTTTATGTGGTGTTTATACAGAATACAGAGCTCTGAATCCTTTGCTTTTACTTCCTAGAGTCATTCCAGTAGTATCTTTATCCTTTTCTGTACAGTGGGAATAATAGGCAAGCCTAAGGAATTCTGGACAAGTAATCCTCCCTTGTTTTCTTCCCCAGACATCACCAGTTACAGCCCGGACACTGGAGACTCTGATTCGATTGGCCACAGCCCATGCCAAGGCCCGCATGAGCAAGACCGTGGACCTGCAGGATGCAGAGGAAGCTGTGGAGTTGGTCCAGTACGCTTACTTCAAGAAGGTGAGGGTCCACATGCTTGGGCCTGAGAGCTCCTTCTGAGTAAATGTTGGTGCTTGGGCTGCCCAGCCCTTCATGGTGACCACTGTATTTAGGTCATCAGTGGAAAGCAGCATCTAGCTGGGAAGCTTTAAAATACTGATGCCAGAGCTACCAGAGGCCCCAGAGATTCTGGTTTCATTGATGTGCTGCATCATCAATCGACTGCTTCTCTGCTTATTCATACTTCCTTTGTCTCTTAAAAAAGTAGATGTTTCCAAAGGATTAACCTGGGTGATCTTCCTCTTCCCTCTGTACCTTTTCTTTTGCCAGTCTCTTCAGGTATCCCATTGGCATCTCAAAAACTCACATCAAAAGTTGAACTCTCAAATTTGGGCCTGTCATTCTGTTTCTGCTTCTGCTTCTGCTTGTAACATTGTGTTTCTTTCATTTTAGACACCAGGCCTTGAAGCCTTCACTGTCTTTTCCTTGTTGCCCACCCCCTCTCCAATTTAGTGAACTGTAGCCCTCTGGGGTTTAGTTGTGGGTCTGATAGGCTTTTCCTGGCTTACTCTTTTTGCTAGGGTGGGAGTTGTCTTAAATTTAAATTAACCACCTGATCTATAAAGAAATGGATTGTTTTCCACTTAATCGTTATGGGCTGGGCTTTTTTTTCATTCACTTATTTGTTCCTTAAATACTCATTAAGTATCTACTATGTCAAAGGAATTGAACATACCTCTCAGCACTTTTTTTTAAAGACTTATTTATTTTAGAGAGAGCCCAGGAGGAGGGGCAGAGGGACAGGGAGAGAGAATCTCAAGCAGACTCCCTGCTGAACAAGGAGCCCGATACGGGGCTTAGTCCCATGACCCTGAGATCATGACCTGAGCTGACACCAAGAGTTGGACGCTTAACCGACTGAGCCAGCCAGGCGCCCCACCTCTCAGCATTTTTAAAGTTAGGCAGCAGCCTATTCCTCTGCCCCTGGTTCTGGACTCAGGGATGAAAGAGGCTCGCTGTTTCATCTTATTTCTGCTGATGGTATAGAAGGGACTCTTACCCAGAATTTTTCATTCAGTTTCCCAGCATCAGTGACCCTTCCCACCCACCCATGCTTGGCTTGGTCTTAGGTTCTAGAGAAGGAGAAGAAACGAAAGAAGCGAAATGAGGGTGAATCAGAGACAGAGGATGAAGAGGAGAAAAGCCAGGAGGACCAAGAGCAGAAGAGTAAGAGGTAAGGCGGAGCGAAGAGAAAGGAGACAAAGACATAAGTTGGGGGAGGGGAGGGAGGTGAATCAGTACTGCTAGTTGATATCAAGTTATTGTTGGGAAAAGGTGCCTAGATCTGTAGGGTGCGCGCATGGCGGGGTAGGGGGGTGAGGGCAGAGAGAGAAACTTTAGTAGACTTCTGTGCTGAGCATGGAGCCTGAAGCAGGGCTCGATCCCCTAACCCTGAGATCAGGGCCTGAGCAGAAACTAAGAGTCGGATGCCTAACCGCCTGTGCCCCTCAGGCACCCCTGGTAGGATGCTTCTGACCTCTTTCCTGCTAAAGAAATGCTAAGTAGCAGGAGCACACTGACTCAAACAGGTTTTTGAGTGTATTATTTTTCAGAATCCTTTCCTCGTGGTATTCATGCCTGTGATTGAATGTCTAAGGTGGCTGATAGAGAAAAAGAGCATTGGGAAGCAGGGCCTGTCTGTGTTCTAGTCCAGAGACTTTTGGTCTCTTTCAAGAAAAAGTAACAGTTTATATAGGCCTGGGCCTAGCATTTTGCTTTGACTGTAGATTGTCCTAGTTATTTTTCTCTGGTCAGAGGCCCAGGATGGGTTTCTCCAAAGCCTTTCTCTTAACTGCTATGGATATTTTAGGAGGAGGACTCGTCACACTGATGCCAAGGATGGGGGCTCCTATGACCCCTATGACTTCAGTGACACAGAGGAGGAAATGCCTCAAGGTGAGTGACTGTCTCCTATTGATAAAGAGGTGGTTCCTTTGACTGCTAACTTTAGTTGATCTGTGTACTACATTTTCTGGTGCGTTGCCATTTGGTGTCCTGCTCAGGGCCCTGTGTCCAAGAGGTTTGTCCCAAGAGAACCTCGGGAAACCCAGTCAAAACTCTGGAAACTGGGCTTTGCTCAGTTGCTGCTTCCTTCCCGAGGAACCGTGCTCTTTGCCAAGCCTGGCATAAGCATCCCAGATAATGTATGTTGCGGGTCTCTTGCCCGACTCATTTTCTCTACCCTGGCTGGTTCCAGAAGAACCCTAGGAAGTGGGTGTTCTGTAGGCTTGGTGAGGTGTGGGGAGTGGAGATTACTTTCCTGGTGTCTTTGGAAATGGAAATGGCTTCACCGTGTTGTCTTCCCATTATCTGCAACCATTTATCCTCTGAAGTGCACACTCCAAAGACAGCAGACTCACAGGAGACCAAGGAGTCCCAGAAGGTGGAATTGAGTGAATCCCGGTGAGTAGAGAGGTGGTTTTTAAAATGGTATTATTTCTCAATGAGCAGGAAGCTCTCAAATTGACTGTTGGGGGATATCTATACTGTATTAACGCTTACATGGATCTTGCCTGAGAGCTTTTCGGTTTGTATACTTCTCCTTTATCCATCTTCTCCTGACTTGGCCAGGTTGAAGGAATTCAAGGTGGCCCTCTTGGATGTGTTCCGGGAAGCTCACGCACAGTCGGTGGGCATGAATCGCCTCACAGAATCCATCAACCAGGACAGAGAAGAGCCCTTCTCTTCAGCAGAGATCCAGGTTGCGCTGAGCAAGATGCAGGACGACAACCAGGTCATGGTCTCCGAGGGCATCATCTTCCTTATCTGAGGATAACTCATCTCTGAACTTTGGGGCTGTGCCCAGAATGTTTCTTTCATATTTCCTCTCCCTGCTCCCGCCAGTCTTTGCCTTCATTTCCTGAATAACAGTGTTAATTGAACCGAAGTTGAGGGACACGTGACAAAGCTGAGCTTTGGGAATGGGTAATGAAAGCTGTTGTGGGGTGAAGAGAAGAAAGTGGGCAAGGACTAAGACTCTTGTATCTTCATTCATTCATTCATTCTCCTATCTCCCACCCAGAACAAACCAAACCATTGTTCGTGGTAAATAACACATAACCTCTGAGAATATGGGGGGAGCACAGCTGGTTTCTGCTCATCCTTTCCTTGTTGGTTGGCTGTTTTTTCTTTCCTGAGTACATTGGTCTGGAATAGTCTTTGGGTTGTTCTGTGCTGCTGTGAGTGAAACTCTGAAGCAAGTTATGAAGACCAAGGAAGCTTTCTTTTCTGTAGCACCAGTTAAAACTAATACATACTTCTGACTTAAATATCCAATACATTGAATAAACTTAACCTATTTTTATATTATATGCATGGCCTTAATACTGCGTGCTTCTGTCAACACCTTTAATTTTGTTTTCCTTGAAAGCTCAGCCCTGTAGGATTTTCTGCTTCCACATTTGCACCAAGTCACCACACGGTGGCAGCAGGCTGCTGTGCTGTCCTTGGGGCTTAGGTCTTGAGGCAGTTTTCTTCCTCAGTGACACCAGCATTTATCAGTTAAAGTTATGCAAGCCAAACTTTGCCAATTTGGAATAGCTAAATGGCCACAGGAGGCCAGCAAGTGAATAGGAGAGTTGACCCTTTGCCTGCCTTTTTTGAGCCTGAATCAAAGCCCATTCATGGAGAAGTAATACCTGCTATATCAGACATCTCAATATTGTGAGTTCTGGCCCGTTTTAAAGAGATCCCCTTACAGGATCCTCGTGAAACCACTCGCACCTGGATGTTCAGCTCTTCGTATTTTTGTGCAGAAGTTTGTGGAGGGGCCTGGGTGGTTTCTTTCCTGCTGTAATGCTCTGAGTAGCTTCCAAAGAACTTAAAAAAAAGTGTGACTTTATGGGGACCTGCGTCACATGAACTGGAAGCTGCTCTGTAAAGGAGGTTGTGTTGGTTCTAAGATTGGTGAAGTACTTCATTCTTCCTTTTTATTTTTTTTTAAATTAATTTTTTTGATGTAGTGTTCCATGATTTATTGTTTGCGTATAACACCCAGTGCTCCATTCTGTATGTGCCCTCTTTAATACCCATCACCGGGCTAACCCATCCCCCGCACCCCCTTCCTTCTTCCTTTTTGATGAGGGGGGAACACCTTACCCTGAAACCATGGGGCAGAAGATGGGGAGTTCTAGTTTCAACTTTGATTTTTTTTCCCCCAGATGTGAAATCCAAGTCCTATTGGAAGTAATCTAGAGAGTCAGGAGAGGGCAGTGGTATCAGGACTGGACTCTGACATGAATTGCGCACTGGCAATGAGTCCTATATTGTGCTCTACTCAGCAGTGGGTGTAAATATAGAACTGCATGCTCTTGAGGCACCGGTTGGGGATTTATATCTAATGTGTCCATGAGAAATTTTAAAATCCAATAGGGCATACACAATAGGAACTGTAGGAATTGAGGGGGGCCATGAGTGTATCAAAAAGGGGTGTGGGCTACCATGGGGCACGGATATGAAGAAAAGGGGGGGTCTCCTCAAATGATCATTTCCAGAAAGGTCCAACATTTTGTCAGTAGGACTCTTGCTCTCTATCCTTCACACCTGGAGAAACTGAGGCAGAGTAGGAGAGTAGGCAGATATAGCAGTCTGCAATAGCTGTAAAGCCAAGTTTACCTTGCTGACTTTTCAGCGCTCTACAAGCTCAATGAATCTTTATATCAGGATTTTAAAAACTGTGTGTGTGTGTGTGTGTGTGTGTGTGTGGTTCCCCCAGCTTAGAGTAACGTTAAAGAAGTTGGTAAGCATTTAAAGGATATAGTCTACTACTCAGTGTCCTTATGTTTCTCTTCCTGCTGCAGGCATTGACCAGCCACTCATGTATGGGTGACCCCTCTGCAGGTCATTCTCCCCTAAGGGTGTCACTGCCACACATGCTGAGATCTGTGATGGCCCAGATTCACCAGGACAAAAAAAAAAATACACCCTTCATTATCTATATACTTCACTCAAAGAGAGAAGTCTGTTTACATTTAATTTTGCCATTGAAATAATTAAGATAGTTTGTAAACCTTAGAGAACTATGTCCTATCTTGGAAAATCTTATGCTACCTTATTCCTTATCTCTCCTGGATAAATGAAGTATCAATATGAAAAGATAGTTGTCAAAAAAGACAATTTGATAAGAGTTGCTGGAATGGGGTCTCTCCCCTGCCACTTAGCAAATAACTTAGGGTAAGTGTTGAGCTGCTTGTTATTTGATCTGTAAAATGGGGGTACTCACTGCCTGGAGGGAGGCTTGTGAGACATAACCGAGAGCAAGTGATAAGTGCCTGCCAGCACGGAAATACTCCATGATACTTCCATTATTACTGCAAATTCCAAGTTTCACAAAAAATGTTTCATTCTGATGTGTTACAAAAAACATCCTTTGGTCAAAGCCATTTAAAACACTATCGCCCTTGCTGAGTTCCTGAATTTTGTTCTTTTCCTTGCCTTTCCACTTCCTGATGGTTCCTGTCCTCTGGTCAGTGTGGCTCTGACTCAAGTGCTTCTCACAGGGATGACCCTTACCCTAGCTCATGGCACTGGGTTCCTCAGCCTTCTTCCAGGGACTGGGATCTGCTCGGTGTGGGCAGTGTTACATCCGTCCTCACGACAGCCCTGTGAGGTATGGTCGTTAGGAAAACAGGACGAAGGTCACGAGGAGAAAGCCTCACAGAAACCAAATAGGTTATGCCCTTCTCATTTTTCCTGAGTTTTCAAACTGGTCTTAATGATTCCAGACTTCCCGCGGTCAGGGTTCCCCAAAGGGTTTGCTCAGTGGAATAAGGCAGGTGTGAGTCACCTGTGTGCTGGCCGCCTCACTCTGTCCTGGCAAGAGCTCTGTGGGAGTTCTCCGCCTCCCCTGCCATGGTTGCTCCCCTCTCCCAGGAGCCAGGTCTTACCACTTGAGCTTCAGAGTAGGGAAGAGGGGAGGTGGAGTGCTGCGCACAGGTCGCACAGGAAATCTCTGCAGAGAGCCCAGATTTGGCAGAGGAAATGAGCCCTGCACTGGGAAGCAAGGGTGCTGCCTTCGAGTTCCTTTTCTGACCTACTGTGGCTGAGTTAGCGAGCCAGGCTGGGCAAGTTACTTCCTTAGAGGGAAATGACTTGGTTTCTTTATCTGGAAAGGGAGGTGGTTGAAATAGGTGATCTGAGGTCCCTTCTGGTAATGCTTATGACTCTTAGCACTCAGTGTCCGTTCTACGCACAAGACACGTTGTAGGCCCTGGCACCACTTGGAGGCAGGTTGGAATGAGTCTCCTAGCATCTTGTTAAATATCCTTTTTGAGGGTAGTGATTTTGGGGCTTCTCTATTTTGTGGGTAGAGCTCTGGGATGTTTCCATTTATCTCAAGGGGTTTTATTTAATTCCTAGAAACATTTTAGAATAAAATTTGTTTTTGTTTAACTTCATTTTAATTTGCTGAACTATAAACCTAGTTCACTTTCTTTGTCAGGTCTGATGCCTCAGGATTGAATGCTGGTTTCTCTCTGGTCTGTTATTAACCAGCATGTAATCCTAGCTCATTCTCTTCAGTCTTTCCTCAAGGGAAAGAATTAAGATTCTAAATTCTTTTCTGAAATATTTTTACTATTAAACCCTGAGTATGTTCCCACAGCCTGTAGGAGGATATTAACCTCTGCTGAGATCTACTGTTCTGATAATCGTTCTCCCAGCAGGTACTTTTGCTAGCAAGCTAAGCCTTCCTATCTTTAAGTACCAACATTTAGCCTTGACATAGAAAGGTTGGCTCATGCCATCTTACGTATGTGTGCTACTATTCTATTAATATAAGTGGATGGAGTCCTGAATGAGAGCAAAATAAAGTTGGATAAGATCTCCAAAAATGTAGCCTAAAGTTGGAGTTGAACTATGTGCATAGTTCTATTTTTTTTTTTTTAAAGATTTTATTTATTTGACAGAGAGAGACAGCGAGAGAGGGAACACAAGCAGGGGGAGTGGGAGAGGGAGAAGCAGGCTTCCCACCGAGCAGAGAGCCCGATGCAGGGCTCGATCCCAGGACCCTGGGATCATGACCGGAGCCGAAGGCAGACGCTTAACGACTGAGCCACCCAGGCGACCCCACAGTTCTGTTTTTTTAAAATGTTACTGTGACTAATAAAACATAATGGACAAAATAGAGAACAAAAATTATTTTACCACCTTACTATAACTATTATAATTTATTCTTGATGAACTTTAAAACCAGTTTTGAAAGTGACACCTCACAATATACCCAGCGGTACCAGGGCACTTGAGAGTGAGATTAACAAATAATTGTAGGGATTTAGGGAGTAAGAATGTTTTGAAACTTTGAATTGAAAGCCAGAGTTCTGAAAATCCTGCAGAAGTAGTGAAAGTACATGTCACATTTAACTCGAATGGATGATAAAACACTTAACAAATTAGAATTAACAGAGGGATGCTGTATACAGGTTCCAAGCTCCCAAGCAAACTAACTCCCAGAGACAGCAACTCCATGTACTTAGTGATTGGGGCAGGGAAGAAGAGCTGGCCCTACTAATAGTGATCATTTGTTAAGAGCTTATAATATATATACTAAGTGCCACGTAAATCATCTCATTAAATCTTCCCTACCGTCCTCTGAAATGCATTTTACTCTCCCAATTTTTCTGAAGAGAGAGTAGGCTTGGAGAGGTCAGAGAATTAGCTCAGGGCCTCCTAGCTAGTAGCCTGTAGAGTCCAGATTCAAATTCAGGGCCATCTTGGTTCTTAACTACTATAGTCTAACTGTTATATCGTGTTGCTGCCTTCAAAGGGCCGAGACTGCTCTAGGGAGCTGGAGTCGGTCACAGCTACGTCTATGAGTGGAGCTGGTGTGACAGCCCGGGCACCCAGGGTGGAGAGATGAAATTGAAGACCTTCCACCATCGGTGATGCTCTTGGCAATTTGCCCTTGGAAGCCTGTTTGGCAATGACTGGTATTTGCTATTTCATACCATCTCACAAAGTTTGTGCTAGGGTGGGCCCTACAGTTACCAGGAAACTACCATTCTGGAACCTGTTTAAAAATTCTTTAACTAAAACAAGTGTAATTTTTTCTTATTGTAAAAACAGAATCTTTTCATTAGAGAAACCCTAGAAAATAGCCATAAGAAGTAAATAGGAGCGCCTGTAATCTAGTCACCCAGAGAAAATATACCTTGGATTTCTTTTTTTTTCCAGGTAAGTCTCTATATATTCCTGTATAGTTGGGCATTTATTGTTATTAATTTTTCATGATTATAAATAATACTCTGTTGAGCAGCCCTGTTGCCGAATTTTTATGTCCATACTTATTTACTTCCTTAGGATGATTTTCTAGAAGTGTAAATGTTGGGTCAAAATATGAACATTATTAAAGTTTTAGGTATGTTTCACTAAGTTACCAATTTATAGCCCCACACGTATGTATGAGGGATGCCCTTTGTCTGACATCCTTGCTGACATTGGATATCTTGCTCACCCCCACCCACACCTTTTTTAAATTGCCAAATTTACTCTGGATTTGAAATTAATTTTTTGATCTCATACTATGTACTTCCCATATAATACCTTCCGTAGTAGTTGCAATTCAGACTTACGGAATTGCTTTAAAAATTCTATCATTACAAACAGCAAGTGCGGAGAAAGCAACTTCCCACAGCTATATAATCTTTGAGAACTGGAGATGAAAAGTCGGTAGAGCAAGGCATCTTAAGAGCTGTCACCGAAACCATCTGGCCTGCTCTTGTTTCCATTTATCTGGTTCACAGCCAGAAAAACGTGTGTAAGACAATGTGTAAAGCCTAGAAAGGGTTCAGATAAAACAAATTGAAGGCTGGTTTTATTTCTCCTCATCTTCAGAGAACAGGCAGAGTCACTCAAGTGTCCTGACCCCAGTCCAGACATTACTAAGAAAATGCTGCTCACTCTTCAAGTCTGATCCTCTGACAACTGCTCTCCTTTCCCCATGCCCTGGGTATCTTTGTTGTAAATTTTTCTCCAGCCTGCATCTGCATTACCTCTCTGGGCTTGGGGTCAGAAGCCCTGTTTTGAACTGCTAAGTCTATTATTTGATAGCTGCGTGGCTTTGGACAGTTGCCACATACTTTTTAGGTCTCAATTTCTTAACTTGTGAAACGGAGAGATTTATCATCTCTTTCTCATGTAATTGTCTTGAGAGGCAAATAAAATCAAGTATATGAAAATGCTTTGTGAGCTGTATGGCTTTCCCTACCATGTAAGGCTATTAATATTAGAATCACTTTCCTTCCTTGATAGCACTTTGTTAAAGAGAAAAATGGCCCTGGAAGAGTTGGAGAGAAGGGCCCCTTTATTTGAAGATGGATATTGGAGGGAGTAGGAGGCCTCGGTCCAAGCCGGGCTCCTCCCCCAGAGGTGGTCTGTGGGAAAGCCATCCAACCTCCATCATCAGCTAAGGGGGTTACTTCTGAAGACCTGTGCAGCTCCTGAAATCTGCGATGGAGGCCAACAGCAAAGGTAAAGAGGAGCCTCCCTGCCTTAATGGCTATTGTGAGTTGGGGGCCAGGTGAAGGGGTGCTCTGGACACATGCATTTGTAGAGTATGAGAGGTGTCATGGAGTAAGAAAGTCAGCAGTGGTGTTCTCTGCATTATTTGCTTAGCATAAAACCTGGGTAATGGGCATAAACATGCAATCTACGGGAAGCTTTCTCTCCAGCTTAAATAAGTACGCCTGTCTGCATGTCCAAGAACCTTCTCAGCGTCTATGTTTTTTCCCTGATATCTTTCCCCATCCACTATCTTCTGATCTCCTCTCGGGTCAAATGCAGCAGAGGGAGCGGCGGAACAAGCCTGCTAACTGAGGAATACTTGCTCTCTGCTCCCACGGGCTCCGCTTTTCCTTCCCACGTCTCTTCCCCTCTGCTTTCCTCCAACTCCATCCTTCTCCCTCGTGTCCCCTGAAGTCCCTCACCTCCGCAACGATGAACCGCCCCTTGCAGGAAACCCATTTCATCCTGCCACTCTACAGTGTTGCTACACAAATGAGGGGAGCCCCGAGAGTCATCATTGTGAATCAGTCCCATGGCAGGAGTGAAAGTAACACATTTCTCAGAAGGGTGGTTGTTCCGGTGCTCTTTCTCTGGTCTTCCCCCCACCCCCAAGTTATTCTCTTCTTAACCTGGATCTTTGTGGGAAACATACTTAGAATTTTTAGCATTTGGAGTCATGTGATTGTTTTCCGTAGAAAGAGGAAAAAACTGAAGAAAAGGGCAGAAGATACATAACTGTATCCACCCACGTGTGCACACTCATAAATACCCCTACTCCCAAGACTGAGATTGTGGGTATGTTTAATTAAAATATCATTCCTTTTTTTTTTTTTTTTTTGGTTTTCATAGGATCCCAAAGTTGAAGAGACCTTGAAGGAGGTCCAGTCTAAAGAGCCCCCTGATATATGATTGCCCTCTGGAATGTCATACCTGATATTCCCCAACATCTTGGTGTGACCTTCTTTTGACAGTCTAATCTCTCTCCATTTTACAAAACTTCCAAATACTTGAAAACAATATTATGTGTCTGTAAGTTTTCTCTTGTTCAAAATAACCCTCTTTAAAAATTTTTGGTCAGCCCATCTGATCTTTTAGGAATTGAAAGTAATGTAGGGGAAGAAAAACTTTCTCCTGCACCCTTTTAGGTTCTGTACCCAGGCCCTGTAAATTAAACTGACAAAAGACAGATTAACGGGAGAAAGGGTTTATTATGTATGCATATGGAGGCCTTCATAGAAGAGATATGAAGGACCAAAGAAGTAGTTAGACGCGGGGACTCCTATTTTAACAAAGAGTGATAAACTATGGAGAAGAAACTAGACAAAGGGTTGGACTTCTGGGGGAAGTAAATTGTGGGAAGGTAGATATATGGGGAAACTAATAAAAGATAAGGATATTTAGTAGGATTTGTTATGCGGACTCCAGTCGGGACTTCACCATTGATAAGAGTTGCCTCCCATGATTAAGAGTTATCCTCCTCTTCCTAATAATGGGAGAGGGAGACAACTTTACAAAGGGAAATAGGGAAATTTATGCCATGCTTTTAGACAGAAAGATCGGGGTGGGGGGCAGAGAGCTTTTCCTGCATATTTTATGGTGGCATACTCTGATCCCCTTCATCAGCAAGAAACTTGGTGGAAGAAGCAATAAACTAGTGTCAACATCAAATTAAATCAAGTGAATAAATATTCATAGAGTACTAGCTATGAATAGGATATTTTGCTAGGGGTGTGGGAGTGGTGGGAACATAAAGCAGAAGTTGTCTCCTTTAAAGAGTGTAAGATCCAGAGAACACATTAGGAATAAACACTTGAAAACTTAAAAAGCCAAAGCACATACAAATAGCTGTTCAAGTGGACAGTAGAAAAGTTGTCTCTAAGTAAATGCTGAGTGAAATGCCATGAGAGTAAGTTGAGAGATCAGAAAAGGGAAAGATACAGGTGGGTTGCCAGTCAGAGGAGATAGATTTTGAGGAAGAGGCTAAGAATTTGTGGTGAACCTAAATGAGCAGAAAGAACCGAAAGGGCCAGTCCAGGGAAAAGGAACTGGCCCAGAGAGAGCAAGGGCTCAGAAATATAAAACATTTTGTGGAGCAGAAGCTGAAAAATGAGTTTCCCTCATGTGGCAAGTTTGGGAAAGTGACTTTCTTTAATGAAGTGGGCTGGGGCCACGCATTAGACTTGGGCCAGTGTCCAGGGAATTGGCAATTTAACCTAGAGGCAAGAATGGAGTGCAAGGTCATCTTCCTGGGGCTAGACTTGCCATCCCAAGTCACCACCCCAGAACTTTGCTGATTGTCAGTATGACAACAGCGGGGAAGTCCAGGAGCAAATGTTACTGATCCCTGGTTCCTGTATGACCCTGGTAGAAACAAGCTCAGGAGAAATTTTAGTGGGAGGAAGCCAGGAAAATTCGACAGCATTTGACAGACACTCACTTGGGCTTTCCCCAGGCATCGGCACTCGGGTCTTATGTTGACTAATTCAATCCACCTTGATGCAGGAAATGAGCTTGGCTGCTGAGTAAGTGAAAGTCTGCACGAAACCTGAGTTGCCTTCAGCTAGCCTGTGGGTAGCTTGGTTAGGCCACCCCAAGGCAGCTGTTGCTGAATTATGGCATGGAACAGCCTCACTGTCCTATTATTCCCTTCATCCTGCCCTCACCAAGGAACCTTATGGTTCTTAGCTATGAGGGCAGACAAATTTGAGATTTAAGGCTCAGGTTTTCTTGTCCCAATCACTTTTCCAGGGCACTTGACTCTCCATTTCTGTTTTAGAGAATGTAATGCGTTGAGTGAGCCCCACTGTGATTTTACGGGAAGTCTCATACTTTTTAAATGTTCCGTAAAAGGGCGCCTGGGTGGCTCAGTCGTTAAGCGTCTGCCTTCGGCTCAGGTCATGATCCCAGGGTCCTGGGATCGAGTCCCACATCGGGTTCCCTCCTTGGCGGGAAGTCTGCTCTCTCTCTCCCACTCCCGCTGCTTGTGTTCCTGCTCTCGCTATCTCTGTCTCTGTCAAATAAATAATAAATAAAATCTTTAAAAAAAAAAAAAATGTTCCGTAAAGCAGTGCATCCCAGACTTTCATGTGATGGGAGACTCGTGAAAATGCAGAGTCCAATTCAATAGGTTTGGGGTGGGGCCAGAGATTCTACATTTATTTTTGCATGTATTTTCAGGCGCTTTTCTGTGAGTGTACATTTACACATACACACATATATACCCGTATGCGTATACATAGTATGTATGTATCTATACATACAGAGTAAGGTCATGCATTATATGAACTGTTTCTTGATATTTTCAACAAATGTTACAACAGAGCTATTTTTAAAGTTTTGAATTTTCTTGGAAAACAATTTCTAATGGCCATAAAAATTCTATTGTTCTGTATGCTGACATAACCATTACTCTATTGTTGGAAATCTAGGGCATTTTCAATTTTCCCACCGAAATATCCTTGTATATGGATATTTGAGTGCATCTCTATTTCTTTAGAAAAATTCCCAGGGGTGGACCTTTTTTTTAGGTTTTGTTCCATATTATTAAATGACCTACACAAAATTCTACCCAAACCACCCCTAGCTGTAATACCTGAAAGCCCCTTTTCCCTATTCTCCTATTCATATTGCATGCTTAAAAATCAATGCCTATTTGGGACGCCTGGGTGGCTCAGTTGGTTAAATGTCTGCCTTCGGCTCAGGTCATGATCCCAGGGTCCTGGGATAGAGTCCCGCGTTGGGCTCCCTGCTCAGTGAGGAGCCTGCTTCTCCTTCTGCCTGCCGCTCCCCTTGCTTGTGTGCTCTCTCTGATTGATAAATCAAATCAATCAATCAATAAATCTTTAAAAAAAAATCTATGCCAATTTGATAGACTAAATATGCTATCTTAAATTGTATTACTTTGATTACTCTTGAGGTTAAACTGTTTTTTCATGTATTTTCTATTTTAATTTCTTTTAGTGTCCACTGTTTCCTTTTTCTTTTTAATTGAGATATAACTGATAGATGACATTATATTCAAGTGTACGATTTGATATTTTTATACATTGCAAAATGATTACCACAGTAAGTCTAGTTAATATCTGTCAACCGAGAGTCTACCTTTTTTTTTTTTTATAAGATTTATTTATTATTTGGGAGAGAAAGAGCGTGCAGGGATGAGGGGCAGAGGGAGAGGGAGAGAGAGAATTTCAAGCAAACTCCCTGCTGACCGCGGAGCCTGATGCAGGGCTTGATCCCGAGATCCCAACGTGAGCAAAAACCAAGAGTCAGAAGCACAACCAACGGAGCCAACAAGTTCCCAGGGTCAAACTGAACAGCAAGGCCCCCTGGATGGTGGGGGCATGGGCGCGGTGCTTACTTTCTCACTGCAAATGTTTGCTTGTTCCACTCCTGCTGCCTCTGTTTCTGAGGCTGCTGTGTCCTCCCTCCACCTCGCTTTGCAGCTATGTCGACATCGTGGGACTCTGTGTGTAAACAATTTTAGACCTGGAATCGATGTAAGAGAATTAAAGCACAATGTCAGCATAGAAATTCTTTAAAGACTAGGCTCATGACTCTTTAAAGTTCCCCTGCTCTGTCAGCTACCACACTTTCTCACTGGCATCCCTCATTTCTCTTCCCACCGGGGATAACTCAGATTCCTGTTATTTGTATGTGTAGCGCCTTCCTCTTAGCTTCTACCCTGGAAGAACAGCATTTTCCTCTCTGTATTTACCATGGATAGAGAAAGGCTCTTATCATTGCACTTCCCAAAAGACCCACGGTAAGTTCTCTCCAAAACAGAGGTACCATCTGGTCTGACATAAAATTCATGGCACTCCTGGGTGGAGGAAACTGTCCTGGTGATTTCTTTCCTTTTTTGGACAGTACTTTTATTTTTCTTCTTACCCATGTTAGTTTAGGTGCCCAGCACGGTGACTGGCACAGAGTGGGCATTTAATAAATGGTGTTTTTGTTAACAAGGAGATAAAGCTCTGGTGCAAAAGGTTTCCACAGTCCAGAGAATAGATTCAGAATTGAGGGGTCCCTCATTTGATCTGGAACTTTCTGCAGTGACCTCAACCCTGTCACACCCAGGATTCTCACATGGCACCCTGGGGAAACACCTTTGCTAAGTCTTTATCTTCCCCTTTACATTTCTTCTTTGTCAGCTTTTGTCTCCAGTCTTCTTCCTTCATATCTCTTCACTGCAACTCTTCACACAGATTCATTTTTTCGTCAGATGATCAGGAATTGTACTCTGTTTTAGACAGAGGGAACACATAGAGAGATATTGAGACACTTAAAAGAGAAGGGAAAGGAGGGGTTTTCTGTGTTTTTTATCCCTGTTGAGCTAAGCCCCATGTAATTCTTATGCCCACAAACATCAGCATTTGAGAATCCTGACACAATATTTTCATTGACAAATGATCATTATAATAAGCTCTTTCTAGTGGTTAAATCAAAAGTAAAGTTGTTTTGTTCTTGAAAATTTTTTCACAGTGAAAATGTGTTCAACTTAAGAAAAGGGGGGGGTGTTGGTTGCTATGGAGTGTGATTTTTCTGGAGATTCTGGAAAGCACACAATGAGTTTGAATTTAGCTTCAAACAAAATAGGTAAAACCGAATTAACGGGCACAAAGAATTCTGGAACTGGAAATGATCTTTTGCATTAAAAGGAGGAAAAAGGATTATGTGGAGTTTGTGGGGTCTGTAGCTTTACATCTGTAACAAATGCAGTCATGTTACCACATGGTTTTCTTCAATAGGGGATAGAAAGGTAAGGTTATAAAAGGGAATGGGACATGGACTTTCTAAATGATCTAGGGGCTAAAATGGCAAATAAGCCATGTATATGATTAGTTTGAATAGCCTAGGCAGAGGAAGAATTTTTATGATTGAGGAGGAGAAGAGCTGTAAGAAGCTTGAAGATGGGCGTTAAAAGCCATAATACTTTGAGGCCATTCTGACCCAATCAATGTTTTGTTTTTTTTTTTAAATTTATTTATTTGACAGAGAGAGACACAGCGAGAGAGGGAACACAAGCAGGGGGAGTGGGAGAGGGAGAAGCAGGCTCCCCACTGAGCAGGGAGCCTGATGCGGGGCTCGATCCCAGGACCCTGGGATCATGACCCGAGCCGAAGGCAGACGCTTAATGACTGAGCCACCCAGGCGCCCCTGACCCAATGTTCTTAACTTGTATTCAGAAAGATCTGACTAACATAAATAAGTGCTTCAGAAGGGAAATTAGAAAGCAGTGTTTTAATATCATTTGGAGATAAGACTGAGGTTAAAGTAAATTATATACTAATAGCTTGTGTTTAGTGAATAAGACAGTGAATGATAATCTCAGTTTATTTTTTGCATTTAATTCCTTATAAATATTCTTTAGACCTAGTATATGGTAATATCATTTAACTGGCTATTTTGATAAGGAGTCAGAGCTCTGATAAAGAAAATGAAAATAAACAGAAGGGCCTATAAAATTACTTAATGTTTCTATCAGTCATTTTAGACTGGGATAAAACACTTCAATTTGGAAAGAGAAAGAACGGAAGGTGCATAATAGTTTTGGTCTGTAGCAACCTTGAAATCCTGCGTGGTTGACACTGTGGGGATCCCATAGCCAGGGCATGTGGGATGTTCTTTGATTAGACCACCCGGATTTTGTTTTTTGAGAGGGGCCCACCTCCCAAGTACTCATGTGGTCCCTGGCTCCACCTCCCGGGAGTTTTCTCCCCCCTGCCCCCCCCAATAATCTCTGGCCGCATCTGAAATAGTGTTGTTTGGCGAATATACCTTCCTTGGGGCCTTACTTCCTGCTCCTAGATGGGTACAGGACTGAGAGCTGGTTTGTGACTAACTTTGAGAACTCTGAAAAACTTAGTGAACTTTTATCTAAGTTGGTCCTTTTCGTGGTATAATTCCCAGAACTCTCTATTTCTTTGCTTTTTCATTCCTGTAAGTTTCTCTCCCTCTCTTGATTTAGGGGTAGATTACTAGAACTATACCCTTACACTCTTTATTCTGAGTCCTTTTACCCAATTAAAAGCATTTACTAGATGCTTCATTTTGATTCTTGCCTGTAGGAAGTTTATTTGGTTGAAAGGTTTTACTCGGCATTTCTCCCTCAAAGGCTTTTTCAATCTATCCTTTGTTTTTGGAGGCTAGAAATAGTTGTTTCTTTTTTTTTTTAAGGCTCTGAATTTCTGGATTCTTCATTCTCTTTCATTTTGTTTGTAAACTTGCCAACTCTTGTATTACCTTGTCAAATACAGACAATAGCATCTAACATACACAACTAACCTTCTGTTTTCCAATCTCTCCCTCCACTGCTCTTTTTATACCTCTAGGTTATCGTAGGTAATAATTTTACTAAATGTTTTGCCATTGCATAACATGGGTCATCATTAATCTAGCCTACGGTTGCTCTGTCATCGCAGCCTGCTGCCTGGCCATTATTGATCATGCCGCTATTTTAGCCTTTTGCTGTGGTGCTCCTCACTTCTAGGTATCAATTTCTTTCTTTCTTTTTTTTTTTTTTTTAAAGATTTTATTTATTTATTTGACAGAGAGAGACACAGTGAGAGAGGGAGCACAAGCAGGGAGAGTGGGAGAGGGAGAAGCAGGCTTCCCACTGAGCAGGGAGCCCGATGCGGGGCTCATCCCAGGATCCTGGGATCATGACCTGAGGGCAGACGCCTAACGACTGAGCCACCCAGGCGCCCCTAGGCATCAATTTCTATACCCACACATATACTGCTAGATTATGACTGCATATCTTGATCAGATGTACCTTTTTTGAGGATAAAATCTCTCTGATGTAAACTAAATGTGTACACTTAACTATCAGTATCCCCCCCCCATGCTATTATCTTATTGATTAATATATGCATATTTGCTTTCTTTCCCTAACTAGATTTTAAACTCATTAAGGTAGAGACTATAACTGTACAGTCTATTTCCTGTAAGAGTAGCCCCAAAAACACGTAGCATGGCTCCCAGCACATAGTAGGGCATAAAAAAATCTTGCTAACTTGAATGTTTGACCAGCTCTAATGTTTTACCACATGTGAGGCCGTGTGTAACTCGTTCTTGGAACTACAGCATCTTCTGCCATCTTCTTCTGTGGGTTCTTGGACTTGTGTGTAGAGTGTTCTGGTGGTCAGGGAGTTGAATGACAGCTCCATGTGTATTACTGAGACTCCGAAAGGTGGTAACAGCTTGGATCATGGGTGGTACATGGGTAGTCATGAAGGGCTTCCACCATAACCAGCTGTGTGTTAATCATATATTCATTATTGTGTCCCTAGTATTGGCACATAATTTACAGTGTAAGAGGTGCTTACTAAATGTTAGATGAAATGATGATCTGGACCTGTTGATTCAGTTCGAACTTAGCAATAGCTGGTTACTAGTTTGACATCCTGATGAGGTACTTTTACCCTGATGAGGGAGAACTTTGTGACCGCTGAATGTAAAAAAGGTCAGTTTCCCTCTTACATAAAGGGTCATTTAATTCTCCTCTGCAATGCAGCAAATACTCTTGTATTGAATCAGACACTCTTTGAAGACTTTATTTATTTATTTTAGAGAGAGACATCAAGAGCGTGAGTAGGAGAAGGGGTAGAGGGAGAGGGAGAGAAAATCTCAAGCAGACTTCATGCTGAGCACAGAGCTCGTCTCGGGGCTCAGTCTCATGATCCTGAGATCATGACCTGAGCTGAAATCAAGAGTTGGATGCTCAGCCGACTGAGCCACCCAGGCACCCCGAATTAGGCACCCTTAATTCAGAGTGACTTGTTCCTTCTTTCAAGAGAGCTGGTGTAGTCTTCCATGCATTGAGATTTGGCTCTCAAATCTCAATGGAGATGAGACTACTGAAGAAAGCGAGTGACTCAACCCACTCAATTTAATATGCTTTTAAGGATCTTTTACATATATTGCTTTGGTAGCATGACTGATAATTAGCAACTTTGAAAGCATGGCTCTTGATTTTATGTGCTAGCTTCCCTGAGTCTATGAAAGGACATCTCTGGCATGGCCTTAATTCTCTACGCAGTGGGCTTAGGGGCTTCAGTCTGGCTGGAAGGGCTCAGCTAGGGCACTTGTCTTGAATCTGTATATGCATGGAAAATGTACAGTTTTAATTTAGGTTGTAGATTTGGGGATATATATTTAGAGAAGGAAGCTGGTAGAGATCACTGGTCAGGAGGAACTAAAGTTACCCTAAGTCCATGAAGCCCTCAGAAAACCCTCCTAAAACATACATACAAGTACTAAATAGATTAGATATGAGCACAGAGGGCACAGAGAAGGGAAAGATGCCTGAGGGGACTATTCAAGGAAGCCTTCTTATAGGAGTTAAACTTCTCATTGATCTGGAGGTATAGCGAAGAATCCACAGGCATGGGGAGGAGAAATATGGATGAAAGGCTCATGAGCACAGAAGCATTTCGATCAGTCTTGGAGGGGCTTCCAGTGAACCCAAGAGCTGCTTCCTTTTCATTTCCTTTATTTAAAGAAAATGGAGGAAAGTTGTTCAAACATGTTGTGATAGAGGAAAATAACTTACTTGCTAGAGTGTGCCCTGCCTTTTTAAAAGAATATGTGTAATTTTCCCTGATCTTACTGGAGACAAAAAAAAAAAGTAACTTACTGTTATTTCAGAAATATCTGTGTATCCCTAGAATACATTAGCAGACATATAGTATGTGCTTAATAGATGTTTGTTGATTTAAATGGAACAGAGAAAAATTAACTTCCTTTAGGTCATTTAAAATTATGTTAGAGCATTTAAAGGCTCTACTTGCTAATTCATTTTTGTTAAAAAAAATTCTCAATCAGAGATGGCCAAGATAACGGTCAATTATATGCTTTATGAAAATGATTATCTATTAAGCATCAGTAGGATTTTAAGCGTGGGGTTAAAATAGAATTTGTTCAGGGAGTCTATTAAACTACCTGGGGATATAATTCTGAATCTCTTACTGATGTCATTAATTTCTTTGGTTTTGTTTTCCCATTCATAAAATGGAGGTAAAGATAGTCCTGTCGTTTAACACCAAGGACCCTGTAAGGATAACCTATCTCCCACTTAAATCATGGTTCATATCGCATGACTGGAAAGTAGAACATATGGTGCGTGACAAGAGTTGTTAGCCATTTGGGGAAGAACAAAAAGATCATGACAGCAATTTGTAATTTGGTTCATCTCTGTAGTAAATTAGTTAAGAATTTTGCCGTAATTTGAGGGCAAGGGGGGGGTGGAAGAAAAGGAAGATTTGGTCCTTTTTCCGTCCTCCCCTTTTAGGGTCCCTCTCTGATTCCGCTTCAGGAAGTGGAATAGAAAAAAAAAAAACTACATTCGTCAGTAACTCTGGGGTAACCACAACTAAGACAGTAAGGAGGTCAGTTGAAATAAGGACAAGTGATTGCTATAAAACCGACAGGTACTCTCATTGACACAGCACAGGCGTAAACAGGGTGACACACACACACAGGAGGAATTACTACACAAAGCAGGCAACCAGAGCAGAATGACAATGACCATCCTGCGCAACACGGCCATGGTGAGTAAAAATAAGTCCTGTTTCGTAGCCGTCATCCCTAGGATTTCAGGAGAGCAGATTTCTAAAGAATTAGGCCTGATTGGCGTCTTTATTGGTAATATTTCTTTTTTTTTTTAAAGATTTTATTTATTTATTTGAGAGAGAATGATATAGAGAGAGAGCATGAGAAGGGGGAGGGTCAGAGGGAGAAGCAGACTCCCTGCTGAGCAGGGAGCCCGACGCGGGACTCGATCCCAGGACCCTGGGATCACGACCTGAGCCGAAGGCAGTCGCTCAACCAACTGAGCCACCCAGGCGCCCAATGGTAATATTTCTTAAGGACAGACTGACTTTAATTTTGACCCCGGTCTGGTGGAGAAAAAGAACAAATAACTAGAAGTTATAATGGGGTGCAAAACATAGCTCCTCATATGGTGGCTTTTGCATAGGTAGTTGATAGCTTGCTCAACTCTGGTGTCACAGACAGCTGGACATGATCTCCCCTGTGGCCACCATTATAGAGTTAGATCGGTCTAAAGCTCCTATCTCATCATGGGGACTTCCAGCCTTTTAGATAGTACACATGTATTTTCACCAAGGAAAGTGGGTCCTCAAAAGCTTTAATGATTCCCTTAAGACTACAAGTCGACAAAGAGTGCCCAGGGTGAAGGAAGTGAAACCACTCAGTATTGAACTTTGGATAGCTCCCAGAGGAGGGAAATTTGCTAGGTCTCAGATAGCTGATTATTTTTGCATTGTCTCATTCCTCACGGAGGAGGAGAGAGATGCTAGTATGATGGAAATCTACCTCTCCTGGGTCTAGAATCTTGCCTGGCATTAGTCAGGTAAAGCCTGGGAAGAATATAATGTAGAGGAGCTTGAAAACAGGGCTTGGGAAATTATACGCCATATTATTGGCTTAAATAAGCCCTCTTTTTTTTTTCCCTCCATTTACAAGTCATGTAACTTAAAAGAGCTTGGATTTCATAAAAGATCATGGCATATGGTGACGATAATACTATTTTATATTTATGTATTGTTTTAGAGAATACCAGAAATGCAGCAAAGTGCAGTAGTTAGGGAGCATAAGCTTTGGAGTCAGACAGATCTGGCTTCACTACTTACTAAATGTGGGATTTGGGGTAAATTACTTAGCTGCTCTGTGCATAATTATTCCCTTAACTGTATAGGGGAATAATAATGGCATTTCCCTCAGAGGTTTTCTTGGGGGATTAATTGATATCATTGAGAATGACTAAATCTGTCCTCTGAAATGGCTTAGTTTTTAGTTAAATTGGTCATTTTAATATATTAGCCAATAAGGATAGAGAAAGCATTCAATGTGTTAAATATTAATATTAGTAATATTATTATTTTTACCTCTGAAACTCTTGTCAGCCCAGGGAAGTAGATTGGGACTACTTTCTCCATCATACAGATGAAAAACAGCTCAATTAAGCCAAGTGATTTAACATCACTGGGTACTGTACACGTAAGAACTAGGATATGAATCTAGGTTTACCAACCTCAAGTACAGTATGGTTCTCCTTGAGTGGTTCAGAGGCAGGATTTCTGAATTTGAAGCCATTGTGTCTAAACAAATCTGTCGGATAGCTTTGTGCTCTAAAGCCATTTCTATTTCTGGTTTGTTTGAAGTAATCTGTTGGGCCATCTGCTAGAAACATGGTGGTTCGAAGGGCATTAGAATAGGATTAGAAGCTGGGAGGTACAGGCAGGTAAGATATTCGGTAAGCAGTTGAGACAAATTCTTGTGTGCCTAGGAACTGGCCAGGCTCTGGAGCACATTCCTACCCAGGGGTGAGCACACGTCACAGAGAAGTTTGGGAGACAAATTCTCAGATGGTCTCAGGTGAACTTGCAGTAGAGTTGGGCTGTCGATGTCCTGACAGTGCCCACCTTCACTGATGTGTTCTCCTGCCTCTGTTTCCTGTTGTACAGAGTAGGAGTGATACCTATTTATCTGCCTCAGAGGTGGCCTATAAGAATTCAAATCTATAAGATGCTCTGAACCTCTCAGAGAAGAAGTGCTGTGTATGTCATTCTTAAGAATCAGCAAGAGCCATATCAAAGCCTCTGGCGCATAACCACTAAAATCTACAGTTTCAGATCAAAAGCTCTGTGGAGCAAACTAGAGTGCTTTGCAGGCATCATCTGATTTCCTGATAAAGAGCTCTGTGACCTCCAACACTCATGCAATTCTGACACAGCTGCCACATTGCTTACAATGCTTGGCTCCTCCTGTGGGACAAAGCTAAGATTAAGCACCACGAGTGGCTATATACTGATAATAATAATGGACTTCAATAGCAACAGTACTGACCACTGACACCTAGGTTTGAGTCCCCAGACTGGCACCAACAGGCTGGTGAACCCAACCAAGTTGTGTTGTTACTTTCCAGGCATGACTCTTTCACCGGTCTCATTGGGATAATTCATACTAGCTCTGCCTACCTCGTGAGGGAGTTGTGAGAATCCAGTATTCAAAGAGATGTGAAGGTGTGTTCTAACATACTCCAAGAATATAAGCAAATATAAGGATTTGTTAGAAGCATGGAAATGATTGCTGAATCATAGAACCCAAAAATACAGTAACTTTAAAGCTTTGATGATGAAAGCTAGAAGTGACTCAGTGAATTTGATACCAAAGAGGAAAGAGGAAACACACAGGAGGAATTTCCTTAAGAAACCAAAGGAAGTGATTGGTAGGCTTGGGAAGCTAAGAACCCTCTGGTCTAAGTAGGCATCTTTTACCTTTTTCGAACTTATTTCATAGCACTTTGTCTAGACAGAAGATGCATGAGGGCAAATTCCACATCTTTCCTGGCCACTGCACATCCTCAGACAGGTTGACCTACTGGCTGCCTATGTTGAATCCTTGCCCCGTGCTGACAGTGCTTTTCCTGCCTTATGTGGATCATATCATTTAATCTTTACATTTTCTGTCAGAAGAAATTGAATCACAGCCAGTCAGAGTCCTGAAACTTGAGTTATGGACATCTGACTCTAGAGCATGTGTCCCGAGTCACCACATAAAGAGTCAAGAAAGAGTTGAATGGATGAATGATTGTAGTAGATGAAAGTGGACAAGTGCTGATTATCTGAAGGCAAATCAGCCTACTTCGGGCTTATCAGAGTCAATCTTGCTTTCAACTTCTTTTTAGTATCTGCTACCTTAGTACACGAAATTGACACCTTTCTGCGTACTCTCGTCATTTCTTGCCTCCAGCATCTGCAAAATATAAAAAGGAGGTCCTTTAAGCAGACATGTCTAATCACCTCCCCTACCTTAGCCTGTGGAAGGTGTGAGCCTGAACAACACTGAACCCAGAGAATGAAAGCAACTCAGCTTCAGTTCCTGTTCTGCATTATGTTGAAAGTTGGTGATAGGCCTTGTCCATCCCAGTAAGTTTCGGTGGTGACGGTGGGGTGAGCAGAACGTGGTTGCGACAAAGGGAAGCTGGAGAGATTTTTAGCTCTTCTTTTAGGGAGGTCTTCACAGAGCACTTTCTTTCTTTGTGCATTCCTGTAACACCAGATAGACCGATATTTCAGTGTAAGTATAAAGAATATATGTTCCAGAGCTAAAGACAAATAGTTTTCATATTCTCTGTTGTTGTGCATCATTAGTGGCCCTGCTTCTTTCAATGAACATGGATAATTGGAACTTTGCTATAGTTGGTTTTGCACAGTGTTTTTCTTAATGCTTTGAATTTGACTGTATTGTTTTGTTCATTCATTCACTCACCTGCTCTTCCATTCATCCAGAAAGTATTTGTGGAACACCTATTCTGTGGTATGTTCTGCAGGAACTTATAATCCAGTAGGTGTCTGACCTGAACAAAAATGATACATTTCCAGACAGTAAAGACATAGCACTTGAGTGCTATGGCTTCAATGCTAGATGGCAAGTGCTTTATGATTTAAGGAAAATGAACATATTTCTAATTGAATGACTTTAGAGACAGTTCCTGGAGAAGACCACCTCTGGGTGGGGCCTTGATGGAAGGGTAGGCTTCCATCAAGGTAGAGGTGAAGTAGTGTATTCTAGGTGGAGGGATGGCTGGGATGAAGGATTTTGTGGAGAATTCATGAAATATGAGGTTGGAAATAAAAATAAGAATTATCATTTATTAATCCTTTTTTATTAGATAAATTTATGGGCACTTTATAATAGAATATTACGTTTAATCTTGTGAATATTATTATAAAGCAAGTATTATAATCCAGCTAGAAAGAAGAGAAACCAGAGGTTCAGTGATGAGGCCAGGTCAAGATTTAAACCCAGTCCCAGATCCTGATACCTTTCTGTCCCACATTGAGGAGCTCTTAGACTCTGGGAGGCTCAATCACCAAGCTAATGAGTTTACTACTCATTTTGGCACCCTGATATCTTCATGTGTGACTGTTCCCATTTCCAGGTGAGGACCTGAGGTTCAGAAAGAAGCCATGGTCCCATAAAACACTGGGGATCCTGAGTTCAGCTAGAGCATGGGTTGCCTCTTGTCAGCAAATGACATCAGAGTCCCTAACCAACTCAACCTTCTCTATTTTCCAGGTCAAGTCCCTGCTCCTGGTGGTGTTGGGGCTCACCTTCCTGAGGGAGGGGGCAGCTCGAAAAAACCCAAAAGCAGGGGGTGCTGCCCTGTGCCCTCCTCTGGAGGATAACAGTGTGAGGGTTGACATCCACATCCTCAGGCAAAACCAGGGTATTTCCATCTCAAATGATTTTCAGAACCGCTCCAGCTCCCCTTGGGATTACAAGTAAGTGTAAATGAGAATGATCTTCACATTCTTTTGAAAAATATGTTAATTTATTCTAATGTAAAAAATTTAGAAAATACAGAAAAAAAAAAAAGCCCTAATATTTACTCTTAAAAACAGAAATCCCAACTTTGCCCGGGAGCTCACATTTTTTCCTGCTGTTTTGGGCTAGGTCCTCCTGTGTGCTCAGAGGTCCTGCTATTTTGCTTCCAACTTCTCACTGACTCTCTGCCTTTTCCTGCTTCATGATGCCCTAGGTTGGAATTGACAAGCTTTCTGTGCTGGAAGAGAGGGCTCTTTAAAGCAGCCCATATAATGATCTCTGCATGGGGTTAAGTGGGAGCCAGAAAAGTCAGTGTGGAGTGATCCACTCAGATTAGACATCAGTCTTCAAGGAATGAGGAGGAGGGCAGAGTAGACAAGAAAGGCCAGTTTGGGAAAGGGGATGCAAGATGGGGATGGGATGTTCAGGGTACTGTCCTGTGATATTGTCTGATGTGTCGGATCTTGGAATACTAAGCATTCATCTATATGCTCCAGATAGAAGCCTGAGAACAGATTCCAGGGACAATTAGAAGTGCTTCTGGGGCTCCTGTATGGCTTCCTAGAGGAAGGGAGTATGTATGGTGGTGGCAAGTTGGCTGGCATGATTTTGCTGCCTTTGTACCTCCTGGCAGAGGGGGCTTTGAAGGGAGAAACAGGGAATGTGCTGGATTCACAGACTGCTGGGGCTTTGGCTTTCCTTTCCAAGCAGCAGGCTTTGTAGATTTTATATTAGGAGACCTACTAGTGATATTCCATATATCTAGGCAAAGGATGAATAATAATTATAATAATAACAACAGTGTGAGGAAAAATAAAAGAGCTGACATTTATTGAATGCCAACATGTAGCCTTTTGTGGGCATTTGTATCACTGAATATCCTCAGAAGTCCGATGAGAGAGACCTGTGAGAATCCCCATTTTAGAGTGGAGGAAATAGGCTTAGGCAGTTAAGCACCTGCCTGGAGGGCTGTGGATGAATCCAGGCCATCTGGCTGCAGCCCTGGGTTGCTGGGAAATGCCTCCCTGCCCAGTGGCGCGGGGCGCTCACATTTGTCCATCTCCCTCTCCCTTGTCTCACCATCTGCTTTTGTCCGCTCCCCCTGCAGCATCACCCGGGACCCCCACCGGTTCCCCTCGGAGATTGCAGAGGCCCAGTGCAGGTATTCGGGCTGCATCAATGCCGAGGGGCAGGAAGACAGCTCCATGAATTCTGTTCCCATCCAGCAGGAGTTCCTGGTCCTGCGGAGGGAGCCCCGGGGCTGCACTCGCTCCTTCCGGCTGGAGAAAGTGCTGGTGACGGTGGGCTGCACCTGTGTCACCCCCATCGTGCGCTATGTGCACGCCTGAACGTCCGCTTGGCTGAAGAAGCCCTGAAATACCACTGCCAGAGCTCTGCAGCTAGTCCTCTGTGGTCCCAATTCTCTCCACTTCATCGGCCTCTTGATAAGACTGGGCGGAATTCTCAGAGCTCTGTACTAGATAGAGTGTCAACTTTCTGGGGGCGCTTCCAGATCATAACCTAGTCCTGAGCTGTTCCACTGCCCCAAACCCTTGAAAATGGACGGAGGAGAAGGAAGGCGCACATAGCCCTGCCGTCGCTGTGATTTGGTGCCATTCCCGGGGAATTCTGTTGCAAATTCTGTTCCGTGTGGATGAAGATGCAGAAAATGTAACCACAGTATGAGTGTGTGGGAGGGGGTGAGGGGTGGGGTGGGGTGGGAGGGATGGGGTAAGGCTCTAGTACACAACCTTATTAAGATTTACTCAGTAGAGGCTGGCCTGATGCTCCTATTTTTAAGGAAACTGTCCATCTGTTTATGATGTATTTTTATATAAAATTTTAGGAGAAAAATTAATATATCAAGTATTAATATAATAAAGTATTAATGATTGAAAAATACTTCAGGTGTTTCTTTCCAGTCTTGGCTTGTATTCACAGAGCTTGGAGCCCTCAAGATTGTGAAATTCTAAATACTTGTCATTTGTTTTTCATATTTTCTCATAAGTTCCTCATTAGAGGACTACTGTTAGTGTTATTTTATTATTATCATCATTACTCTGTGTGTGTGTGTATGTGTGTGATCTTCCTCAGCTTCATTGAGATAAATTGGCAAATAATATTATGTAAGTTTATAGTGTACAGCATGATGACTGTCTTTCTATATATAGTGAAATGAGCACCACAATAAGGTAGTTAACACTTGCATCACCTCACATTTTTACCTGTGTGTATGTGTGTGTGTGTGTGTGTGTGTAGTGAGAACATTTAAGATCTACTCTCAGCAAATTTCAAGTATACAATACAGTATTGGTAACTATAGTCACCATGCTATACATTAAATCCCCAGGACTTATTCATCTTATAAATAATTTTGTACCCTTTGACCAACATCTCCCCATTTCTCCACCCCCAGCCCCCAGCTTCTGGCAACTACTGTTCTCTCTGTTTCTATGAGATAGTTATTTTATTATTGATGGTACTTGGGGGTTACATGGAGAATTAAGGAAAATGGCGTCGACAGAACTCAGTTTCTCTGGTAACTCTTCACTGCTCCATGGTCCTGGCTACATTATATTACAAAGTGAACATTTACTGGCCACTGTGCTAGTCAGCAGAGATACAGAGACAAGTAAGAAATGCATATGGAAGGACCACAGTGTTGGGACTGGCCATCCACGAGCCCCTGGTCACTGGGACCATGCAATCCCTTTGCATTGGCCTTGTTCTGACTTCTGGGACTTTTAGGGTTACTGGTTGTGTTTTATCAATATCTTATGCTTCTTGGGGGCTCAGGAGCTTCCAGATTCTGGTCTTCATGCCACTCTGGGGAAAACTCAGAGGTTCTCTCAACCCTCCCTTGTTTCTATATGGCACGGCACATTTTCTCCTTAATGCTACCACAGGCTTAGTATACCTCTGCTTTCCACGTCCGAGAGAGGAAGTGGGGTGTAAGTTCTCACTCCCACCTGAAACTTGGCTTGAGGATAGGCAGGTGACAGAAGCCTGACACCCATTTTTAACTCTAGTGTGGGCAACTTTTTTCTAGTCTAGGTGGGAGTGGGAATGGAATAGCTGGGTGGGCTGGCTCTTCATCTCTTGGCTGCAGAATCTTTTGTTTATGGTATAACTATTGATATTTAAATATTCAGACTCTTGAAATCTAGAAAACATTTTCTGTCGTAGCTATCAGCTTCGTAAGTTTGCTGTGAATCTCACAAGTCCATTTTCGTGCTCAGATTTGTACAATGAATCCTTCTTTCTGTTGATGTTGGCAATAATTGCCCTCTCCTGTGGTAGGTTCATATCGTTAGAGCTGGATGGGCCCCTGCAGATCACCTGGTCAACCTTTCGCATTGGCAGATGAGGCCCAGAGGAATTAGGTGACTTGCTCAAGGTCGCGTGAAGTAGTTAGTGGCACAAAGGGGCTCGTGACTCCAAGTTCATAATTTTTTCTGTTGGGCTTGCAGCACTCGATAATGTTTCCGGTAAATACCCGTATCAGTCATTTCTCTGTGCAGCCTGGGAGCAGGTACAGAAGTACCTGCACCTCGCATACTTCCAACTACGTTGCACCTGGTGCCCCCTGGGGCCTGGGGCCTGAGTCACAGCTTGCTCTGAGGGCTGGCTGTCATTCAGGAAATTGCACACTGTCTCTGGCTCACAAGGTGGCACACTGCGCCCATGGGTCAGTGGCTCCCTTAGGGGGGAGTCTGTCTTTGGCAGCCACTGGAGACACTGCTGAGGTGGAATGAGCAGCCTGTGTTCTTCAGCGCTGAGCCTAGCTTCCTGGGACTCAGAGGTCCTTTGTTTTGAATGCAGGAGAAATGGCCTATGTTGAGCAGTCCAGATTTTCGAATACTGCATTGCCATCATAATGTGTAGAGGGACGGACTTCTCTTTCCACATGGAACTGGAAGCATGTAGTCTTTACTTTCGATACCCAGTTCTTATATATGACAGCTTGGCTGAGGGGAAGTACATATTCTCTCTCTCTGTCTCTCCCTCTTCTTCTCCCCCTCCCCCCGCTACTCCCACATCCAGATAAAAATCATCTATGTTTGTAATGCTCCATGGGAGAAATTTCACTTGTAATTTACAGTGAGGAAAATGGTTATGAAATTAGTTTTCCTTTAATTTTCTTTCTTTTTTTTTTTTCTTTTCTAGTAGAAGAAGTGGTAGAAAAAATGCATTTAATACTTAGCTTTTGGCTTCAAATCCTGGTTCTACCCTTTTCTGGTTATATGAATTTAGGCAATTTAGTCCTTCTGAGACTCAGCTTCTTCATTTGTTAAATAGGGAATGATATCTATTTTCAAGAGTAGAGTGTAAAGTAATCGAAATAAAAAAAAGTAAAAGACTTAATACAGTACCCAGGAAATGATAGGTACTTAGTATGTGGTAGTCCTTATCCCAGGAAGTACAGAACTTATGTTTCCCGTTTGCTTGGCCCCGGGAAACTCATAGCCAACTTTTCTGCTTAAATACCACAGCTGTATTATTTCCTCATGGTTATTAAGTTTACGGTCTCCATTTAATCTCTATATACACACATAGGTAATTCAAGGTGGTTTAAACAAAAGATCTATACATTGTTAATATTATTATATAGATCTTTTGTTTAATCCACTTTAATTTGACAGGAATAGAGGAAGCCATAGATTTAAGACATTTAAAAAAATTCCCCTGGGTCCCCAAATGTTCATTGTAGTCTACTCCACTGATATAAATTGGAAGAAAGGCATTTTTTTGGGTCCAATAAGCCCCAGGAGTTGTACATGTTCAGCTGGACTTCCCTCAGGGTACAAAAGAACACACATTTTCTCCAACACTGAGATGTTCTTTTCGGCACCCTGTTTGGTGCCAAGAGAATCGCTGAAAAAGTGGTAACTTCTGAACCTTGTTTGTACCTCTCTTAAGTGTCATAAAAGACTAGAAAAACCCAATCCTTCCTCCTTACAGAGTACCCAAGAGAAGAGAATTCCTTCAGTTAGTGAGAGAAATCAGAAGTGGGGTTTTGGCCCAATGGTAGTGAGGAGAAACATTTATGTATAGAAGATTTTCCTTCATTTGTTTCTTATGTTTGTGAATAGGGCAATCAAGGAGGTTGCACTTACCAAGTCATAACTCTGCATCTTCTTATGTTCGCCGTAGGATTTAATTGCATTTGTAACAGAACCTTAGTTTTCTCTCTCTTTTTTTTTTTTTAGTTTTCTCTTTTTAAAAGATTTAGAGAGAGTGTGTGCACACATGTGTGAGCAGGGGGAGGGGCAGAGGGAGAGGAGGAAGAGAATCTCAAGCAGACTCCCTGCTGAGCATAGAGCCTGATGTAAGGCTTGATTTCATGACCCTGAGATCATGACCTGAGCTGAAACCAAGAGTTGGATGCTCAACTGACTGAGCCACCTAGGCGCCCTGACAGAACTTTCCTTTTCATGTCTGGAGTACTAATGTGGTCCTGGGGGCTAAACTCAATAACAGTTCCATAGAGGGTTATTAAACATACCAGTAGCAGTTCATATATACTGAGCATTGGCTATGTGTGTCAGACACTGTGCTATTTTTTTTTTCTTTTTTTTTTTTTCTTATGTTAATCCCCATACATTACATCATTAGTTCTAGATTAAGTGTTCCATGATTCATTGTTCGTGCACAACACCCAGTGCTCCATGCAGAACGTGCCCTCCTCAATACCCACCACCAG
>NC_138376.1:39911598-39937078 GCF_054177405.1 Leptonychotes weddellii | reverse complement strand
CAACACCATTTGTTGAAGAGACTGTCTTTTTTCCATTGGACATTCTTTCCTGCTTTGTCGAAGATGAGTTGACCATAGAGTTGAGGGTCCATTTCTGGGCTCTCTATTCTGTTCCATTGATCTATGTGTCTGTTTTTGTGCCAGACACTGTGCTATTTTATATGCATCTTAGTCTTCACATGGCATGAGTTTGGAAAGATGATTATCCCCATTTTACAGATGAGGCAACTGAGGGATTAATTACTTGCCCAGGGTCACAAGAGCTAGTAAATATTAGCCTCAAGGTTTAAACTTGCATCTCTTGGACTGAAGACCCCCTATTGCCTGGTCATCTCATCAGTCCATCTGTGTAAAGTTGGATAAGTTACCTAGTATGTACTTCTTCACTGGATTTTTTCTGTCAAAAATTAAGAATGATTATGTTTCTTACATAGGTCACTGGAGGTTCTTAAGATTAACTCTTGATTTACGAAGAACATTGGAGATCCACTACTCACTGCCTTTCCAGAAACACATATCTATTTACTAGTACCAGATGCATGAACTTGGTCTTGTAAGTTTATAATAGGGACTATGTGAAGTGTGTGCTTTAAAAACTGTGATGTACTGGCGTGCCTGGGTGGCTCAGCGGGTTAAACGTCAGACTCTTGATTTCTGACTCATGATCTCAGGGTTGTGAGACAGGCTCCGCACGGGGTATGGAGCCTGCTTAAGATTCCCTCTCTCCCTCTGCTCCTCCTGACCCTAAAAAAAAATTTAAAAACTGTGATGTGCTGCTGTCTCACAGTACTTAGTGGGTGCTGATTTTGAGAATTTTGCTCAGCAGTGAAAAGAACATACATTGAAACTAAGATTAAATTTTTAAAAAGAAAGACTCCAATTTGAGCATGAAGACGTTCTTGCCAGCAAAATGGCCATCTCTTCTCTTAAAATGTACAAACATCGTAGCAGTATCAGAGATCACAGAGTAATGACCGAGAACATGGACAACGGGGCCAGATGCCAGGTAAAAATGCCAGCTTCAGCACTTACTAGCTGTGCCATCACTCGTGATCTTGGCCAAAACACCTAACCTCTCTGTGCCTCCCTTTTCTCTACTGTAAAATGGGGATGATAGCACTACTTACTTGAGGGTTGTTGAGAGGCTGGAATAAGATAATATAGATAAGATGCTAAGACTAGTACCTGGCATGGAACGTGTATTGTCCAGTATGTTATTAAAAAAAAGAAAAGTCGGGCGCCTGGGTGGCTCAGTTGGTTAAGTGACTGCCTTCGGCTCAGGTCATGATCCTGGAGTCCCTGGATCAAGTCCCGCATCGGGCTCCCTGCTCGGCAGGGAGTCTGCTTCTCCCTCTGACCCTACCCCCTCTCATGTGCTCTCTCTCTCTCATTCTCTCTCTCTCTCTCTCAAATAAATAAATAAAATCTTTAGAAAAAAAAAAAAAGAAAAGTCATCCAGTAGCATACCCCAATTACATGTTAATTTTTTCTTTTCTTTTTTTTTTTTTAAAGATTTTATTTATTTATTTGACAGAGAAAGACACAGCGAGAGAGGGAACACAAACGGGGAGTGGGAGAGGGAGAAGCAGACTCCCCGCCGAGCAGGGAGCCCGATGCGGGACTCGATGCCGGGACTTCAGGATCATGACCTGAGCCGAAGGCAGTCGCTTAACCAACTGAGCCACCCAGGCGCCCTACATGTTAATTTTCATATTTTGCTTTCTGTTCTGTTCCTTTGTCTCACCCGCTTTCTATAGCTGTAACCATAATATATATGCAATCTGTATTTGGTAATTTTTTACTTCACATTACATTTTACACATTTTCTATGTTTCTATATAATGTTCGCAATAATTTTTGTGGCTACATACTATTCTTTCAGGTAGATAAACCAGAATTTATTCAGTTATTCCTTTTTAAAAAAATTATTTATTTATTTGACACAGAGAGAGGGAGCGAGCAAGCACACAGGTAGGGAGAGCAGCAGGCAGAGAGAGAAGCAGGCTTCCAGCCGAGCAGGGAGCCCGACACGGGACTCGATCCCAGGACCCCGGGATCATGACCTGAGCCAAAGGCAGGCGCTGAACCAACTGAGCCACCCAGGCGCCTTTAGTTATTCCTTTTTTTAAACCTTTATTTCCACTTACAAAAATTAGATAATGCTTGTCGCTGCTCTAGTGTTTTTTTTATTATGAACTATATAATGCGGACAGAAGAGTATATATCTTTATATATGTACAGTTGCCTTCTATGTTAAAATTCTATGTGTGTGCATTTTCATTATCTACAGGTTACCCTGGGCCAGTTACTTAATCTTTTCGAGGCTTGGCTTCCTCACCTATAAAATGAGGATGACAATAATATTTGCCTCCTACAGTTGTGGTGTGGATTAAAAAATAATAAATACAAATCATTATAGCAGTTCTGAGTTTGAACTAGCTGTTACTAGTCTTACTTACTGGTTTCATACACCACCTTATATAGGGCCTCTGCATACATACTCCCACCTTTTCATTCTTGTTTTCAAAGCCAAGTAAATCAATGCATTTGACAAAGATGGATTTATGACTTGTTCTGGGTTGTGGCTGTCACAAAACGTACAGACTTCCTACTCCACTGGCTTACCTCTGTGGTTTCCTTACATGCTGTCTGTAGGTGATACACCACAGCCCTTTGCATGGCCTGAAGGCAAGGACCAGACCTTGTTAATAGTGGTGACAGCACCAGAAGCCATGTAACCATTTCCCACAACCACATTCTCGTGATTTTGACAGAGACCGGATCTGGGAGGCACCGCTCTGGATGGGCCCTGTGTGCTGGATGGTGGAGTAGGATCTGAGTGCACCTGGCTTCCTCAGATGGGACACCTCACTCATGGAAAATTCCAAATTTCCTGGGGTCCCAGGCATCTGCCTATTCCGCACTCCTGGGCTTTTCAACAGCTAGGAGAAAAAAAGATACAGATTTCCCACCGATCACTTGTCAAATGCCTAACTGCCTTTGGTGCTCACTCCAAAGCCCAAGTGAGATCCATTAAGAAAACAAGGTTTGCTTCTGCCACTTGCTTTGGACTGTGTCTGCATAGGGGATGCCAAACTTCTGGTTCCTGTATTTGAAAACATGTAGAAAATAGAATGAAGTATATAAAAGAAAACACATCCTTTGGATCTATGCTGCTTCGCTTTTGAAATCTACGACTATCATTTGGGCTTAAGAATTTAGATGAATTGAAGTTGGCACGTGAGAGCGACCTTACTGGGTGAAGAAATGGTTGAATTACTTCTACTGTACAGAAGGTGAATACCAAAGGCTTCCCAATTATTCTTTTTTTTTTTTTTAAAGATTATTTATTTATTTATTTATTTGACAGAGAGAGACATGAGAGAGGGAACACAAGCCGGGGGAGTGGGAGAGGGAGAAGCAGGCTTCCCGCTGAGCGGGGAGCCTGACACGGGGCTTGATCCCAGGACCCCGGGATCATGACCTGAGCCAAAGGCAGACGCTTTACGACTGAGCCACCCAGGCACCCCAATTATTCTTATTAGTAGCAGAACCCTTTATAATGAAAGCTAAGACTTCTTGAATTATTACAATAGAATAGACTCTCTTCTAACTTATATACATTTACTCATTCAATTATAATAATGCAGTGATTTAGAAACTATTAATTAGTGTCATTGTCCAGAGGAGAAAATTGAGGCACAGACTGAGTGAATACCTTCCTTGAGGTTACAATAGTCATCTGGTGGTAGACTCTTGCCTGTTGCCCCTAAGCTACCTTGCCTCTATGTGAGAGATCCACCAGGAATCACTTGCCTGTCCTGAAATGCCTCAATCATGGAATCTTCTTTGAGGATCCTCCTCTACGAGGTCCTTCTCAGTGGGAGCAGATGAATTACAGTATTTGCGTACTCATACAATTATAGAATTTTATGGGAAGCTCACTGGAAATGGAATCAATAGATCCTCGACTTCACCAGCTTCCAGAAATACCTTAAATTGTAATGGCCTTCATCTTCTTTGTGCATAAGAATTCCAGTCCTTTACCTGGCCTTCTTCCTCAGAGGTTTCTGGGAATCTCTGAGCAACACCCTCATTTCCCTCTAATGTTTCCCAGGGTGGGTTACTACCTTGGTCAACTGGCTGGCTTTGGAGAACCAATCCCTTCCTCTCCCCACCGTCTGACATAAATCTATCAGGCTTTATGAATTTCCAAGGCTAGGCTATCAAAGGTCATGCAGCTTCCATCTGGTTCTCTTTTTTTTTTTTTTTATTAAAGATTTTTATTTATTTGACAGAGAGACAGCGAGAGAGGGAACACAAGCAGGGGGAGTGGGAGAGGGAGAAGCAGGCTTCCCGCGGAGCAGGGAGCCCGATGCGGGGCTTGATCCCAGGACCCTGGGATCATGACCTGAGCCGAAGGCAGATGCTTAACGACTGAGCCACCCAGATGCCCCCCATCTGGTTCTCTTAACATGCTAATTCTGGTGGAAGCCAATCGTCATGCAGGAAGTCCAGCTGCCCTGAGAATGCCATGCTGGAAAGGCCATGCATAGATGCTCTAGTTGACAATGCTCGATGAGCTCCCAGCCGACAGCCAGCATCAACTCCCAGGCATGTGAAAGAGCCATCGGGGACACTCAGCCTAGCTGAGACTTCAAGTCCCTGCAGCCCCAGCCAATATCGGAATCCAACCGCCTCAGTAGGACCAGCTACATAATGTGTGGGTCCCAGTGAAAAATTAAAGCACACAATTCCAAGACTGTTAAGCAGAGCATTAAACCAAGTGTGGAGCCCATTTTGGAGCAGCGTCCCTACTCAACTTCACAGGTTGTACATGCACAAAGCCAGCCTGCTCGCAAGATGGCCCCAGAACTGCGCCGCGGAGCCCTTTCCAAAGTTTTGCGATCAAAATAAAATGGTTGTTGGGGCGCCTGGGTGGCTCAGTCGTTAAGCGTTTGCCTTCGGCTCAGGTCATGATCTCAGGGTCCTGGGATCGAGCCCCGCATCGGGCTCCCTGCTCGGCGGGAAGCCTGCTTCTCCCTCCCCCACTCCCCCTGCTTGTGTTCCCTCTCTCGCTGTGTCTCTCTCTGTCAAATAAATAAATAAAATCTTTAAAAATAAATAAATAAATAAAATGGTTGTTTTACACCAGAAAATCTGGGGTGATTTATTATGGGGCCACAGTCATCGTATCAGCCCTAAGGACAATTACTTCAGGCTCTAACAGCCCAGCATTGTTACACTTTCTAAAAGTTCATTTAACCTTGAGTTTGTGAGTCTAGGTGAGCTGGGCTATATCTATAGTCCAATTCTGTTTATTGTTCTGTCCTCCAGCGGGAATTGAAAATTGTGCCTTGGCATCTTTGCTGCATTTTTGACTATTTCAACAACTGCTAATTAAAAATACCCACTTGTATAATAACAAGCAAGAGTGCACAACAGCACAGAATATGGATGGTTCAAAAGGCACTTTTTCTACAAAGGACATAGTCTGCAGAGGTAGAACTCTGCCAACAGTATCAATGACCTTCAAAATCACCTTTTACAAAGAGCAATTTAATCCCTAGGAACCACAGCTTCCTCAAGTTGTTCCACTTTATATTTGCATAATTAAAAGGCCTAGTTGTGTGCATTTCTTAGGAAAAAATAAGGAGTTTCAAGACACACTTGTGCAAGACAAAAGAAAATTGCTTGTAGGGGCGCCTGGGTGGCTCAGATGGTTAAGCGTCTGCCTTCGGCTCAGGTCATGATCCCGGGGTCCTGGGATCGAGTCCCGCATCGGGCTCCCTGCTAGGCGGGGAGCCTGCTTCTCCCTCTGCCTCTGCCTCTCTCTCTCTCTCTGACTTTCATGAATAAATAAATAAAACATTTAAAAAAAAATTGCTTGCCACCTGGAAATGCAGATTTCCTAATTCTACTATTTGCACTAAGCTTTCAAAGATTTTAGGGGACTCATACTGGAGGAAAACATACCTCCTCGTTGATTCTGAAATCAAATAGAGCTGAATCTCTGGTTTCATTTATTTGCCAGAATTCTGTAATAACAAGCACTTTTGTGACCTTAGAATCTGGTAAATTGATATTCATAACGAGAACAATCTTAGGTGTTGCTTTCTTTCTTTCTTAGGTGATGTTTTCTAAATAATCAAGCGATTGTTATGTTCCATTGTGTTAGGGTGCTGTAGAGTGTCTCTGATTATTTTCTTCTTTGAAAATCTTGCGTGGGGTAGTTGGCTGAATACTGACCCCCAAAGATATCCATGTCCGAATCCCTGGAACCTGTGATTGTTACCTTACATGGCAAAAGGGTCTGTGCAGATGAAGGCTGTTGAGATGGGGAGATTATCCTAGATTTTTATGGTAGACCCTAAATATAATCATGAACGTCTTTATGAGGGGGGTGGGGAGCAGAGGGAGATTTGACAACAGAAGAGTATAATGTGATGGATAGAGGAAGGAGCCACTGGTCAAGGAATGTAGTTCTGGAAGCTGGAAATGGCAAATTCCCTGAGGCCTCTTCTGGAAGGAGCACAGCCCTGCTGACAACTTGGTTTTGGCCCAGTGAACTGTAAGGGAATAAATACGTGCTGTTTTAAGCCACCAAATTAGTGGTAATTTGTTGTAGCACTGGTAATAAACTAATAGAGTGCATATCTGATTGTTTATTTCTTGTTTGAAAATCATTCTTGCATGGGAAACTCTTCATCAGCTTGGTTGTTTGATGAGCCTAAGCATTGTATTTCCGGGCTGCAAGGGCATGCATTAGGAATTATTAGGCATGATCTACCCGTTGGTGATCGCTGGGCCACTCTCCTTGCCACGGAGCAGTAATTGAGCTTCATTGTGTTTGGGCTGCTTTTTATGGACAATTTGCTTTATCTCGTGGCCAACCCAGTTGAACAGCGTCTTCGGTGACTGCAGGAGGTGCAGGCTGGGAAATGCTTCTGACTCACCCCTGCGGTGGGTTGGAAAGGATGCAGAAGGATGCTGTTTCAGGTTGACTGCTGTGTACCCCGTGTGGGAGACACACGAAAAGCATTCTGGGACCCAAAGTTGGCTTCTCACCATCTGACCGAAACGAGCAACTTCTTACAGTAAGCTCAGGGGAAGGAAGTCAGTGTCAGTGGAGTGCTCCTTCCACGAACTTAAGCCCAGATGTCTGACCTACATTTTCATCCTCCAAAATGACCTTCCTTCTACCGTGGCCGAGCAGGGTTAAACACAGAAAAGTAAACACTGCATGGCAATCATGTTTGATATAAAGATTATTTGAAATTCTTTGGCTTCTCAAACCTCTTTGAATTTGTTATATTAAAGGGCGATAGGGCCAAAAAGTTTGAGTGGGTCACTATTTGTCTTTGTGGATGTGATGTTTTTTTTAGGAAAACCTGCCTCCTCCACTTCCAGAACCTCTCATTCTTTGTTTCCGTCCTCATGTGGGATTGTCAGCTATGGTTGGGTCTCAGGCTGAGCAAAACAGACTATTTTCTAGGTGCTGTGGTTTGTGGGGGCACTGAGAAGGGATTCTGCCTCCAAAATAGATCTTTGTGTTTTGCTTAAATCCTCCCTTTGAAACATCGCTTTTGAGGGCTTTTTTTTTTTCTTTTCTTTTTTTTTTAAATACACACCTCCAGGAGGTTGACACATTGGGCTGCTAAGGTAGGTTAAATTTTTGTGACTCCCCAAACTCTCCTCTTAAAGGTCCAGCATTGTGCCAGCTACTGGGGAATCAAAGATCAGTAAGTCACATCTGGTGATATTTCCCTACCTCCAGAGGTATTGTGAAAATTGGTTCATAAGAGATCTAAGGTCGTTTTTGTTTGTTTGTTTTTGTTTTTTCTAACAAACTACTAGAAATAATAAGGGTGAAAGAAAATGACTATATATGATTCCTTATCAGTAGGTAAGGAAAATAGATGTGGGCTTTTTTTGGATAAGGAAAGGTATGAAGGTCCTTCCTTCCTTCCTTCCTTCCTTCCTTCCTTCCTTCCTTCCTTCCTTCCTTCCTTTCTTTTTGTAAAAGAAAAAAAATAATTTTGTCCTAAAGTAAAATGATTGTTCCAGGATGGAAAAAATATATAGGACAAAAGCTGAATGGATATAGAAATTTGCAGACGGTTTGTGGAAAAAGAATATTGAGAAAGGAATTTTATGTGCGGTTAAGCTAAAATTGGAATGGATTTGTGTAAGAAGGAAAAAAAGAGTTTTAATATCAAATGCACATTGGTGCAAAATTAGAATTTGTTTTTTTTCTCTGTTAAAAGGACAAAGTGGGACGCCTGGGTGGCTCAGCCGGTTAAGCGTCTGCCTTCGGCTCAGGTCATGATCCCAGGGGTCTGGAATTGAGTCCCGCATGGGGCTCCTTGTTCAGTGGGAAACCTGCTTCTCCCTCTGCCTGCCGCTCCCCCTGCTTGTGCTCTCTCTCTCTGACAAATAAAATAAATAAAATCTTAACAACAACAACAAAAAAGGACAAAGTTTTCTTGGACTCTTGGTCTGCTCTTGATGAGAAATTGTAAACAAAGTTTTTCTTTACCTTTAATGGAATCTACCTAGGAAACAAAGACTCAGTATTTTGTCTTTATCTGGTCTTTGATTGCTTAAGATACTGAGTATTCTCTACTAAAAGAGCTAAGTTTTTTGTTTGTTTGTTTTACAACTATGTGACTTTTTGTATATGTTAAATTTCACAGGAAGCATTGTCAAATAAGAAGCAATGTAGACTTTCTTTAGAGTATATTTGTATGAAATTCCTAAATCTGATATGCCCCAGTATCATGGTGTCAGTCATCATTTGAAAATGTATCAAAGAAATAACCAAATTCCCTCGTCAATTGCAGTATAAGGAACTCTCATCAGATCCTTAACCATGGCTGTTTTTAAGTCCTTTGTTGTTTGCAGATAGTTACTGCTTTACTCTGGTGCTTTGGCAAAAACCATTTCTGCAGAAGTGCTTCATCTTCAGGGAGGTTCATGGAAAAGACTCTGATAATTATGATCAATTTGCCTTCATGGGGGAGGGACACTAATGAACCTTTCAAGTGTCTCCCCAAGGCTACCTGCATAGCCTCACAGTAGGTCATGTGATGGTAGCTTAAGATGTGTCCCTGTTCTCCTTCCCTGCATGGACCCATCACGTCAATGATGTAAGGTTCACGTGTGAATATTTGCCTTTGTTGCAGGACAACACCCTGCAGGCTTTGCTGGAACATCTGTGCGGGAGAAGATGTGCCATGAACCCACAGAAAATTCAAGGCCCGGACACTGCCATAAAGTTTTGGGAGTCAGGTAAGATGCATGTTGTCCCCAAAGTTATGTTTGAGAAGATGCAAACTTCTCCAACACCTAAGAACATAAAGGAGATACGCATCTTTGTAGGGATTTTAGGGGTTTAGAGGTCTTTTATTCAATCAGGAAGCTGATGCCCTTGTGTGGGTACAAGCGCTAGCAACTGACCCTTCAGTAGATACAGCAGAGTGAGTGCATAGAAAGAGTGGCCACCACAGTGCCGAGTGGGATGGTGTTTTGCCAAGGAAGCCAGATGGCCCTTGAAATACAGTGACTTGGTTAATACAGTAACAACGTGTTCTGTGTCTTCCAAACAATGTCTAAGGCCACTGTTAAAATGGGCGGTGGTCCTCCACCAGAGTTCCCAACTGGTGAGGGATTGGTACCTTGATCATATTGGTCCCCCTCCGTGTGAGTGAGGATTTTAAATATGCCTTGGTTTGTGTGGACACTGCATCTGATTTAACCCGAGCTTCTCTAGTCACTGTGCAAACCGGACTGCTGCTACTGGGGGATTAGAGAAGCTAAGTGCCCTGTACAGAAACCCTTGTTGAATAGACAATGATAGGAGGTCATGTTTTAAAGGTCGTGATATACAAGATGGGGCAAAAGAACATGACATTGAATGGAGGGTCCATCTCCCCTATAACCCGCAAGCAGCAGAGTTGTGGAAAGGGCAAATGGGATATTAAAGCAGCAAATTAAATTACTAACAGTTAAAACCACCTTGGCCTGGTGGATTAAAGTACTGTCCCAGACTTTAATACATTTGAATGATCGCCCAGTAGGATGTGTTGCTCATGTGCCGGACTTCAGATCCCTGCCGAGGTACCCAATACCATAAAGGCACGGAAGTCATGGAAAACATCCATGGCCTTGAGTCTCACTGTGGACTCAGGTGCTATGCTGCTGAGAACAGCGGGCCCCATCATGCCTGGGAAAGGCAGTATCTACTGGAGTTTGTAATGGGATATCCTGCTGGGATGGGTGAATTACTTCATGCCCGTGGGTGAGGGGGAGCTACTCAATCTCACTGGGATCCAGTTATCCTGCTGCAAGCTAGGCCTGTAGATATGTGCTATGCCTGGAATGGGACATACACCATTGGAGGAGGGGTGAAGGTGGGGGTCCTGTTACTGGCAGATCCCACCCCCAGTCCATCTCCTCATGCCAGACAAGGCTGTCTTCCCCAGCCAACATGTACGGTATGCACAACCAGGTCAAGTTCCTAAAGCTGCCAACCTACCTCTCCTCAAGGCCACATTCTGTTTTCTACTGGTATTCCTTCATGGGGAATTTTTTTCTTTTCTTTTCTTCCTTCCCTTCCTTCCTTTCTCTCTCTTTCTTCCTTTTTTTGTTTAGGACCTCTTTGAACTTACTGATCTGTGTGTGTTTGAAGAAATTTAGAAAAAGTACAGCTACGGTTAACAACTCAGGAGTATTTCAGGTTGAGCCGTGATTGTGAAAGATTTAACTGTTTCTAGGAGTACGGAAAAGTTTTTTTCTGTTTCCATTTACTTTAGTTCTGGACTTGAAGCTGACGCTGAGGGCCGGCAAAGGGTCTTAAAAGGAAGGGGAAAGGTCTCCAAAGAGACTGGCACTGGAGTAGCTCTCCTCTGGCTGTGCTAGATTCATTTATATTATTATTCAAGATGAGAATTTCGACTTTGTTGAAATGAAGAAAGCACATGCATTTGTTCCTTCCCCTTTCTCTCTGGAGCTGAGAGAAAGGGTTATGACATTCTTGTGGTAAGCATCACTACAGTGAGCCATCATCTAGTCAGAAGGTGTAGACAGACTGGTTAACCACACGGCTCACTGAGACACAAGCTAGACAGAGCCGAGAGAGGACAGGGCTTGTGGAAGGAGCCTTGGTTGTGACACAGAGATAGAGTCTAGGTTATCTGGGCCAGGGAGGAGCGTTATGAATACTTTACTCAACAACAAAGTCTATTCAAGGACAAAAGTTAAAACCAGATACTGTACTATATAGTCCTCTGTCATTTCAGAAACTTTGGGAAGTCATCTGACACCCTTCATTAAAGAAATATTAAACAGATGTGTAAGCCCAGTTGCAGCTACTGCACTCCTGATAGAAAAACTCTAACTTATAAAATAAAGTGCAACCTGCAAATATTTCTGTTCTTCTTTTCTAAAATCTGCCCTTGGGCACAGTTGTTGGCTCATCATAAGCACAGTGAAATGGTAGACTGAATGCATGGCTTTCAAATATAAATACAACTTCTTATAATAAAGCTTCTGCGAAAATTTGAGGAGCAGGTAATATGAGGGTATATTCTCTGACAATTGGCTTCTTTCATGTTAGCATGATGTTTCTAAGATCCATTCATATTGTTGTGTGTCAGTGGTTTGCTCCTTTTCATTGTTGAATAAGATTCCATTGTATGCCTATGCTAAAATTTATTTATTCTTACGCCAGTTGATAGGCATTGAGTTGTTTACAGTTTCTGACTACTCTGACTAGAATTTTACATTTCTTTGTGTCGACATACGTTTTCATTTCTCTTAGGTAACCACCTAAGAGTAGGATTGTTGGGGCTTATGATAGTATGTATGTGTAACTGCTAAACTATTTTCCAAAGTGATTGTGTCACTTTGCATTCCTGCCAGAAACATGAGAGTTCCAGTTGCTCCCACATTCTTGTCAGCACTTGCTTGGTATTGTCAGTTTTTAAATTCACGTCTCTCTAGTGGGTGAGTAAGGGTGTTTTAATGTCTTTCTATCATCATCTATCTATCTATCTATTATCTATCTATCTATCTATCTATCTATCTATCTATCATCTATCTATCATTTATCTATCTATCATATTTTTAAGTAGGCTCCATGTCAAATGTGGGGCTTGAACTCATGACCCTGAGATCAAGAGTCGATGCTCTACTGACTGAGCCACCCAGGCACCCCATCAACGTGCTTTTAATTTGCATGTCACACTATATTGATTTAAACATTTGTGACACTAAAGAGCTCTGTCCTTTCATTTAGATTTTACCATTTACAGGGGCTTGCACCCATGAGTGGCCAATCCCATGTACCAGCAGTTCCATCTTAGATAATTCTTTATCAGAAAAGTTGATTTTTCACCTTTTATGTCAACTTGTCCGATCTTGTGAGGGTTCCTTTGAGCTTCTTCACAGAATATATGGCATCTTGTCACGTGTCCTTCAGTGAGCAATCTGGTTCTAGTTTCATCCTTTGTAAGTACAGGTCGAACTTTTGCCTTTTTCTTTTCTCTTGGTAGACTGGCATTTATCTTTATTCAGAATCCACACACCCCAGGTGATACAGGGTTTTGCTGGTTTTCATGTTTGTGCCACACTCTACCATAGTCCTATATTGAAAGCTTTGGTCAGTCATCGTTGATTCTCTTAACTGATTTGGTGCTATTCACAATGCCCAGTGACCCTGATTGATCTGCTCCATTAAAAAAAAATATCTTGAGATGGAGGCCTGAACAATGGAGTCCTGGACAGCTGAAGTCAGATAATAGGGATTGGAAATATAAATTTGAATGCCATCTTTATATAGATGACAGCTGAAGTCACAGATCTTAGAAGCATTTCCACATTTAGGGCACAACACAGAGAAGTGAAACTGGCATGGAAACAGAAGAAATTGATAGGGAGATGAACCAGAATGTCACAGAAACCAAGCCAAGAGAGAGTTTTAGGAAGGAGAGGGTGTTCAATAGGGTTAATGCTGCACAGAGGCTTAGAAGGAGGGAACTGAGAAGATGCTGCTGAATTTGAAATTGGGAGGTCATTTAAGACTTTAGAAAGTGCAGTGACAGCAAAGCAGTAGAGTCAGAAGCCAGAATGCACAGGATCAGGTAATGAGAAAGTGGAGGAAACAAGGACAGACATGTCTTTCAATAAGCATGGCAGACATAAAGATAGATCTGAGCCATCCTTTGCTTCTTCCAATAGGGGAAGAGGTGGACATCTTTCTGTGCTTTAGATTCTATTTGCCTTGGCCCGAGGAACCTTACTCTCCTGAACTCTCTGTCTTCAACTGTCTGTCTTCTGTCTTCAACCTCTGGCCATTTTCTCTCTTTATTGCTCAAGAATTTTTCAGTCTTCAAAAAGAAAAACCATAAAAACTACAAATAAGTCACAGGTTCCCTTGGCTACCACTCTATCGCCTTTCTTTTTATAGCCAAGCTACTTCAAAAAGGCCCTTTTCTTGTGTCTCCTACTTCTTCCCCTTCCATTCTCTCCTCCGTCTCTTCTAATCTGATTTTGGCTGCCACCACACGAAAGACACGTCTCTCTCTAGGGCTCAGTGATTTAGTTTCTCTATCTAACAGACATTTTTCAGGTCATAACTTAATTGACGTTTCTTGACATTTGATTCTGTTGACTACTTCCTCAACTTTAAGTTCTCTATTCTGTTGGCTTCTCTCTCTGATTTCCCTTTGTACACCTTGGGTTGCTCTTTCTGAGCCTCCTTCATGGACATTGGGTTGAATCTTCAGTTGTTGGGTCCTTCCACTTTGTAACTTCTCTTCCGGAGATGCCATTGAAAACATCGCTTCTGATAATCATTCACATGCTCGTGCTGTGCTTTGGATGCCACCTGCTTTGCCTGAGGGGTTTTACTGTCCAAGTTCCTCAAGCTCCAACCTTTGCTGAGCTCATTTCTCCCTTTTCCCACTGGACATTCTATGTAGATGTCCCATAGATATCTCAAACCCAGTATGCTCAAAGTTAATCCACTGCTTCCATTGGCCCCTAACCTAATATTCTTCTTCCTTCCATTGCTTATCTTCTGAAGGACATCACCATCCACCCCATTAACCAAGTCAGAAATCTTATTCTATCTTGGACACTTCCTCTTGCCTGCTTCCTCACTAAACCACATATTAGGAGTCTAAACCTTAACTGATCTTTCCTCCACTCCCATCCCAACCACCCACCAAACTGGCTACTCTGCACATTATGAAATTCATCACTCTCCAGGCTGGATTGGAGTCAGATATGTCGATCAGACAGAGATTAAATTATACCTCAGTAAAAAGCAGGTGGAATGGAAAAATTAATAGTCAGTAGTGACTAAATGTGAGTCGAGTACCCCAGTTCCAACAGTCTTTGACACTTGCTCCCTCTCCCCCGCTAAACCCTGTAATCAGTTTACTGTCCCTTGCCCTTATGTCATTATTTCCCCTCCCTACCAAGCTTAAATCCCACGGCCAATTATTATAATCACTCCTTTTGCACATGACCTCAGTCCCTTGCCTCTCTCACTTGGTCATATTCAACTGGTAAAACCTCACTCGCAGTTAAATTCAAGTCTCCATTTATTCTGTACTTGAACTTACACTGCTGAATGTGGGTGGAGAAAAATCTGCAATCCTGCTGACTAATCTCACATTAAATTCATGACCACGAACCTCAACTGGGCCTGTAATGCTGCCCAAACATCCATTTGCCACCCACTCTCCTATGTAACTGTTTTGTGTTTTCTCTTATCTCCTGGTGCCAGTTACCAATGTATTGCCTCTCTTCTCCAAGTCTACCTCGATTGATAGATTCCTCAAATCTCCAATACCTCTTCCACTATCTTCCCTCTAGGTAGATAACCTTGCTTCTTATTTTATTCAGAAAAAAAGCAATCAGAAGAGAACTTAAGTCCTGTGTATACACATAGCTGCCTACCTGCCTCCCTAGATCTGCCTACTCTCCTATTACTCCAGACGACCTGTCTGTACTCTGAGCTAAGACTGACTGCTCTATTTAGTCACTAGTTCCTGTGCTCTTATCCCTACTCAAGCTCATAGCTCCAGAATTCTTCCCTACAAAGGTTTCTTTGTAGTTCTTTCTTTATTCAAATTACCATAGATCTCTTCAGAAGGGTAATGCCACTTTGTAAGATTCAATTAATTGAATACAATTTAACATAGTATTATATCATTATATGATGTCATTATGACCAATGCTGTCTTATTACTCAATCAATGCTCTGTTTATTTCTCAATTAAAAAGTAATGTATGGTGATTAACATAACATAATAAAAAAAAAGTAAGGTTATTACGGCTTCTTGGATATCCCATAGCATGGTCTCCAAAAATGGGGTAATAGCTGTAATAACTTTTTATACGATGATACATGAACCAAATTCAAGACAAAGATTTCAGCTGGGCATAAGCAGAACTTCTTGCTTTTTGGGAGTAATGAATCACTCACTGGATTGTGACATTTCCATATTTGAAGTTCTTTAAAATTAATGTTATTTGATTTCCTACAAGGAAGTCCAACCACAATCTGGCAACCAAGGCCTTCTTGTTTTTTATTCTTTTTTTATTTTCCTAAAATTATTGGTATAAAATCCTTTAACAAAACAAAACTGATGTTATAATGTTTTTGTTTATGCAGAGTATCACTTTCTTACCTTTTGACAGAGACACAGTTAGGAAGGCCATTCAAACTTTCTTCCAGCATAAACTTTCATAATAATCCTTGTAATCATCCAATAAGATTCAGCTAAGGCCCTCCTCCTCCAGGAAAGCACTGGGAAGATAAAGGTGAATGAGCCAGACTTTTTACCTTTGTCTTCCCAAGTAATTAGCACAGGATCGATGACACCAGGTGTCCTCAGTAAATGTTATGGACCAAATCTTCATTGCCATTATTGTCACCAAATCTACATTTGGCACACATTTGGGTATGTTTAAACTACTGTGCATTGTTACTCCTTCCAGGAACTCATGACAGTAACCTACTTGTAGCATTCCAACATGAGACATGTGAGATACAGGTCACCTTTGATATGAGCCTTTTAAGCCTGCTTGCTTTTAACCACAGACCTATATAGACTTCTCCTATATCATTAGCAATGAGCTACATGCATTGAGAATTAACTTTGTCAGCTCTGCTCTAAATTGTACACCTGGTGAGAGCTGGTGCATGAGGATATCAGGAAGCAAGCAAAAGGACAACCACTCTTGAAGCTTCCAGACCTCTCTTGTTAGTGTTAGCACTATCCTTCCTTATTGTTCTTTTTGTGACAAGTTCTGAGCTTCTGAACCTGAGTTCTAAATATGCCTTTGTAGTCTAAGAAACAGGAAACACCTGGACCATGACCCTGCTTGCTTGCTCCCCCCGTCTCTCTCTTTTCCTGCTTCCCACCCCTCCCTCCCTCCTCTTTTTCAGTTTCCTAAGCCTCTGGTTACTTTTATCACTTCTTTTTCCAGCTATTCTGAAACTTCTACCAGGCACAGCTCAAATTCCTCATCCTGGGTGAAGATCTTCTTTGCCATCCCTTCCAAAAGTGACGTGCCTTTCTTTTGAAAGTCTTTTGACACTTATAGTCTGTCTCACTAATTTAGTCTATATCCTGCCACAAGACCTCAATTCTTTCTTCGTATGTATCCTCTATCCCCACTCTCCCTGACCCTATCAGGCTACAGGTTCTTTGAGGATGGGAGCCTCATTGTTCATCCTTGACTATCTCCATAGCCCCTAGCAGGATGTTTTGCTCCAAATAAGTGCTCAACACAATTGAAACAGTAAAATGATTGGTCAATATTGCTTTTTTATTTTTAAATTTTAAGTAAGCTCCACGCCCATCATGGTGCTTGAACTCACTACCCTGAGATTAAGAGTCGCATGCTCTACTGACTGAGCCAGCCAGGTGCCCCTCATGTTGCTTTTGATCCATGGCTCTATGTAGGACAGTTGTTACATCTGAGAAAAAAAAAAAAGTCAACTGTTTTTGGTCATTTGGGTTTGCCTTTGTGGGGAACACCAAGAAAAGCTGTTCAGTTGAAGAAACCAACTGCTTTCTGACTCTTTGCAAGCTCTGCTCCACCACCGATGATCTGAGATGCATCCATGTGGTTCCAGCCCGTGTTGCCTGGGCCTGTCTGTGTGCTTCCCTTACTCACCCCTGTCTCCTCACAGCACCCTCCACCAAGACACAAGAGCACAAGGTCTGAGATTTGGATCTCCAGGATGGATGTTCTCCATGAATGTGAAGGGAAGCGTCCTTGTTTTTGTTGCAGAACACAGAGCCTGGGGCTTGAAGTGTGAGAGTAGGAACGAACAAAAGCAAACATAAGAATGTTTCTTAGAGGGCCCCTGGGTGGCTCAGTTGGTTAAGCATCTGACTTCAGCTCAGGTCATGATCTCGTGGTCCTGGCGTCAGGCTCTGCATTGGGCTCCCCGCTTAGTGGGGAGTCTGCCTGTCCTTCTGCCCTTCCGCCTGCTCATGCTCTCTCTCTCTCTCTCAAATAAATAAATAAAATCTTAAAAAAAAGGATGTTTCTCAGAGAATCTCTCATTCCTTCAGCACGTTCCATTTGAGGCTCTTAGTGACTGAGCCTTGGAACTTAATGACAGGAGATGCTATATTCACACAGGTTCTTTCCAATCTCAATCTATATCATACTTTCTGTTTAGCTCAGAGTAACCTGGCTGGGGACTCTGTGTGCTTTAAGACTTGGAGTGAGAAAATTTGGAAAAACAATTAATCATTGAGCTGCTTTTCTATGAAAGCAGTGGGCTCAGAGCTTGCTAAGTTATGTCTGAATGGGTTCATTTGACTGATAGGGTGACTGAGGCTTAGAGAACTTAAGTAATTTACCCGAGCTCATAGAGCTAAATAACAGATAAATCTGGGTTAAGCCTAATCCAGCCAGGGCTGTTTGTCCTTTAAGCTCTAGTGAATAGTGCTCAGGGTTTATACACTTTTCTGGAGCCTATAAAATGTTTGACATGTGAAAAAGGGAATTAACTGGCTCCAAAATGTCAAAGGAAACTGATACCAGAAAAGCAAAGTTAAATTTTATATTGTCTTTTTAAAAAAAATTATGTACTTTCACAGAAACAAGTATCATGTCAATTAGTCAATTGCATTTTATCAACTCAAATAATTATATACAAATTATGCTTATGGTTGGATATAGATGAATTTTTATGGTTGGGTCTCATGTGTGGTAAGCCTTCAAAAGGAAGAATGCCTAAGGCTTAGGAAAGTTCTAAAATGGACCTATCTATGCACTCTAGCCTCTGGAGAAGCCATATCTTTTGCCCTTCTTGGAGAACTTTTATTTCTTGGAGAATAAAAAGCGAGCAAGAAGGAGAAGTAGGAGAAGGGAGGAGAGCGGTAGGCATGATCTCCTCTAGGGAGATGGTCTTACGTTTCCTTTTTACTGCCATAAATGCTTAGTTCAAAAAAAGGCAAAGATTAAGCATCAAACAAATACTCGAAAGAAGGAGAAAACTCATCAAACTGGTAAAAACCCATTGTTACATTAAATCCCCCAGTTCCTCCCATTGGAGTTTGATTGGGGCTGGGCAGAGGGCAGCATGAATGGTCAAACTGACCTCCAAATGGAGCCCACATCCAAGCAGAAGGGAGAAGAGAGTCCTTTCCAGCAGAAGAGGAACACCACCCCAGCAACAAGATCAAACATGTGGGTGGCACACGCTGATTCAGCTCTCTCTTAGTTTGGCCTGTGTACTCCACCACGATATTAGCGGGGGTTCAGGATTTTCTGCTGACCACTTCTATATATAGTATAGCCAGTTGCCCAGCCAATAGAAAAAAATAAATGCAATAGCAAATCATTTAAGATGTAGAGACTTTTCTACACAATAGGCACTATGACCATGCTAACAGTATAACGAACATTATTAGGGACATCCAGAATTACTAAAGCTGAGGCCAGGTGTTGACCAAGGCTGTCAAAAGCAGGTTCATGCTCGTTATCAAATGCTCTGCTACCTCTGGTTTTTGGGGAGTGAGAAAAAGGCTTCTTTGCTCCACTCGATGGTGCCTGGGTGCCCACTATTTGATAATTCTTTTGGGCTAATAGGGAAATGAAATGAAAATGTGCAAGAAGTAATGACACATTAATGTCTGTCCCTGATATCTTAGTATGGATTAGAAACCCCCCTGAAAGGCAGCTGAGAGGAGGATAGAGAGAAAATAGAAATCGATGATTTATCGAGGAGAGGGAGAGAGGATTAATTTGAACATAGGAAGAGCCTCCATTTGTTTCACGTTGTATAAGCCAGTTTGGATTTTAAATATTCTTCCCATCGTTCCCCAGATCATTGGATCTACCCTGAAAATGTCAATACTTTGAAGTTTAAACGTTTTCACGCAAGTTCTTCTCCCACCCAGAAATGGCACACAGATCCCTTTGAGACCTCATGTCTTGAGTATTTTCCCACTGGAAATATGGTCACATTCAGCATGGGGAGCTGCAGCTGAGCCTGTTGATAAAGCAGCAGGAGAAACTGATCATTAAACAAATCAAGGAAAATTGGATTTCATCTCATTCACTATTTTGTCACAGGGCAGGTAGGCTGTGGGTCTATAGGACAGGGCTTCTTGGTGGATCCTTTGAGCATCTTTTTTTTTTTTTTTTAAAGATTTTATTTATTTATTTGAGACAGAGAGAATGAGAGACAGAGAGCATGAGAGGGAGGAGGGTCAGAGGGAGAAGCAGACTCCCTGCCGAGCAGGGAGCCCGATGCGGAACTCGATCCCGGGACTCCAGGATCATGACCTGAGCCGAAGGCAGTCGCCCAACCAACTGAGCCACCCAGGCGCCCTCCTTTGAGCATCTTTCAGAGCCCAAGACATTTGATAACAGATACCCCTGGAAAGTAGGTATTCCTTCCAACATGAAGTCCAGCTCAGTGCCCTGGGGTAACTGGTGAGAGTATGAGCCACATTTGGAGGAAAGGTGGGCTGGCGGAACCTCTCTAAGACTTAGGAATGTGGGAAGCATGAATTTCCCTAGGTCTCTAAGACTAGGTTCCAAGGGGGATCTTTGCTTTCCCTCCAGGAAATTAGCTACGACTTTTTTGCTAGCAGGAAGGAGCCTGTGGGCATGCATTTTCTACTATGCAGCCTGAAAAGGAAGGCTGAGGGGAAGGTCAGCTAGAACTCAAGTATCTATGGCATTTCTTGACATTTAAGATGGAGGAAGGATGGTTGTGAGGATTAAGTGTGGTAACCTAAGGAGCACCCTTGACACTTGGCTGGCATATGGAAGGGGCATATGTGTGTGGGACTTTTTAACTTCATCTTTCCACTTGTCCTTCATGGTGTAGTCATGGTGCTTTTATATCTGAGGAAAACTTGCTTGCAAGGTTAGCCATGGTATAGAAACTGTGGAAAAATGAAAGGAGGAGGGAATGTTTCTGCATGTCAAATGTTGCTGAGAGGAGCGGTAAGATGAAGACTGAGAAATGGCCATGGAATTTGAAAACATGGAAGTCACTGGTGATAGGAGCCATTTTGGGGAAATGATGGAGTGAAAGCTTGGTTAGAGTAGGTGATATAATACTTAAAAATCTTCCCCACTGTAAGAGGTGGAAAACTATTAGTACTTTCTTAGCATTTCAGTTTGTGACATTTTGATATTTAAAATCCTCTGAACCCAATTTCCTCCTGTTTCCCCACCCCCACCTAAACTGCCCCCGTAACTTGTTTTTTGATCTTGCTGAATTGATTTTTCATCTGAGACACCAGAAGGCTGAGCAAGTGGTGGAGATGTGGCAGTGATGACCTTAATTTGATCAAGAGAAATAACCCATGTGGCTAGTTTATGCCCTAAGTAGACTTACTGTGCCTTCAGCATGAATAGTTCTTAATAGAGGTTTGCAGCTCTGTATCTGTGGCTTTGGTCTTCATTCCCGGGAACCGATAACGACAACATAAAACGGATGAAAGCATATGCTTAGCTCAGTGTTGCTTTGTGTGGGTGAGATATTTTCCCTGATGTTTTGAATACGAGGCTTTGTTTTTAGAGTGAATTATTTGCTAGATTTTGTAGTTTTTTTCCAGCTCGAGTGGGTTCTTTCCTTGCTGTTTCTCTACTTGGGTGTGCTGCCACAAGGGGGAGCAATGGGCCACAACCAGGGTGGCCTGTTTTTCTGTTTTATTTTTTGTTTTTTGTTTTGTTGGTGTGAAGTTGCAGGCTTCAGGTACTCTTTCCTAGAGCCATTTTCATATAATTTCAATTTCCCACTCATCATACTATTTCATATCACTTCTCCACCTTTTGGCTAAGATCAAGTGCATTGTACTATTTCATTAAACATGGAAATGACTTATTTGAATTACCAAACAACCACTGTTTTTAAAGATGCCAATTTACAGATCATAAAGGTACCAGCATTTAAAAAAGAAGTAGATGTTCATTTAAAATCAGGAATTATAGGGGCATATGGGTAGCTCAGTCAGTTGAGCGACCAGCTCGTCATTTCACCTCAGATCATGATTTCAGGGTTGTGAGATTGAGCCCAGAATGGGCTCTTCACTCAGTGGGGAATCTGCTTGAGAGTCTCTCTCCCTCTCCCTGTGCCCCTCCCCCCACCGTGCTCGCTCTCTCAAATAAATAAATAATCTTTTAAAAAATTTTAAAAATCAGAAATTATAAGAAAACATTAAAATTCTCCATCCCCTATGATTCAGAGTAATTCCTGCTTGTATTTTTGTGTATTTCCTTCCTACTTTTTAATGTCTTCTTTCAAATAGTTGAACTATTTTCTCTCATCCTGATTTTTGTTCAAGTGTATAATAACGTTCTAAACATTTGAAAAAGTTTCATGATATTTTATGATGAGCTATGATAGTTTTGTACACAGAGTTTTGTTTGTATATTTTTAAATTATTTTGCTCTGATAACTTTCTAAAAGTGTAGTTATTGGTCCAAAGAGCATGAACACTCTTAAGTTTCTTGAATTAAATTATAAAATTGCTTTTCAGAATGCTGTACTCATTTATGCTTATTAGCAGTGAATAATTGCTCATCTTAGCACATTATTGCCAATATGATTAGAGTTAAAAAATTGACTTTGCTAATTTGATAGGCAAAAGGTAGATAATGATTTAATGTGAACTTATTTGATCACTAGTGACAGTAAATGTTTCTGCATGGGTTTCAAAGACATTTTGATCCCTTACTACATTTTCAGTTTATATCTTCTGTCCTTTGAGCAGATGTTCTTAACACTTCTCTTTTCAATTAACATGAGCTTTTCATATTCATTCAGTTAATAAATATCTACTGAGCACCTGCAAGGTGCCAGACACTGTTCAAGCCATTGAGGGGGCGGGGGGATACAGCAGTGAACAAAGCAGACAAATATTTCTGCCCACAAGGAGCTTTGATTCTAGTGAGGAGAGAGAAACAAAAACAGAATAAGTAAGTGACATAGTATGTTAGGAGGAATGCACACCATGGAGAAAAATAAATCAGAGAAGTTGGAGAAGGAGTGACAGGGTGGTCAGAGAAGCCTTCCCTGAGAAAGTGACCTATGCCAGAAGATTAAAATAAGGGAAGAGAAGCTCATGAAGTTGTCTGAGGAGGAGTGTCCTGGGGGAGGGAACAGCAAGGGCAAAGGCCTGGAGGTGGGAGTGTGTTTAGTTCTTAGATTAATAATCCAGATATTAATGTCTTGCAGTATTTGCAACAAATATTTTCTCAATTTGTTATTTGCCTTTCAGTTTAATGTTTCAACATATAGAAGATGTACAGTTCTGTGTGGCTGAATCTATCACTTTTTTCCTTTGTGTTTTTTCCCATATCTTTTAAAACCTTTTAATTGTGAAATGCATCATATATGCGCAAGAATGAATAAAATGTGGGGCGCCTGGGTGGCTCAGTCGTTAAGCGTGTGCCTTCGGCTCAGGTCATGATCCCAGGGTCCTGGGATCGAGCCCCGCATCGGGCTCCCTGCTCCGCGGGAAGCCTGCTTCTCCCTCTCTCACTCCCCCTGCTTGTGTTCCCTCTCTGGCTGTCTCTCTCTCTGTCAAATAAATAGATAAAATCTTTAAAAAAAAAAAAAAAACTCTTGATCCTTAAAAAAAAAAAAAAGAATGAATAAAATGTATGTGTACAATTTAAAGAATTAAATGAAGACAAACAAAATCCCAACACGTGAAACTGCGCTATCCAAGTTAAGAAGTGAAATATTGCCAGGACCTGAGGTCCTGGTGCCCCTCCCCTCCCCCTCTTTTCCCTCTCGAAGGGACCACTGTCCTGATTTTTATATTACTCTTTCTCTTGCTTTTTAAAATAGTCACATCACACTTATGTTTACATCCTTAAATGACATATTGCTTAGTTGCAAAAAACCGAGGGGCAACCACAAACCTAGCTGGCGAGAGGCCACATCCCCAGTGTTTCGGGGGGCACCCAGGAGCTGTGGACTCCTTTATCTTGGTCAGAGTCTGCCTTCAGCTTTCCTGAGTCTTTGCAAGAGCACCTGGAGCAGGCAGGAGTGAGACCTGGGAAACCCTGAGAGGTGTGGGGTGGGGCAGGGAAGCAGAGTGGCCAGCTGCCCCCAGAATCTGGTGCGGAGTTGTAGTTGGGATGCTTCTGCTCATGCAGGGGTCTCATTTCCCAGCACCCTTACATGGGAGGGAAAGGAGACTGTGTTCCCAAATCTCCACATGGAGGATGCAGGCACAGTGACCAGGAACATTTCACTTGAAGTCTTATGTGATGCTGTAACAGAAAACCAGACAGTAGGTGGCTTATAAGCAACAGAAACTTATTTCTCACAGTTTTGGAGGCTGTGTCCTAGCATGGCAGAAAGGGTGAGGGAGCTCTCTGGGGCCTCTTTTTAAGGGAATTAATCCCATTCATGAGGGTTCCACCCTCAGGACCTACTGGCATGCCAGAGGTGCCACCTCCAAATCCCATCACACTGGGGATTCGTTTTCAACATATGAATTTGGGGGGCACACAAACATTCAGTCTACAGCATGTGAGTGGGGAAAAACTTCTGTTCCACCATTAAGCATTCTGGACCTGTTCCTCAGCCATTTAGCCTACCCTAACTGATACTGCACCTTCTCCAGGTCCAGCAAGAGGATAGTCACAGTGAGCAAGCTGCTCTATATTGCCTATTTCTGAGACCAGCAGGCCCAACCTTCAGTTTTCAAAGGTAGATCAAAACAGACCCTTTGGTGGCAGGGAGCTGAGTGTCTTAAACCAATCCGGTCAGCAGGGCAAGGAGTTCTTCAGCTCATAGCCAAGAGAGGCCAAGTACAAATAAGAATTTGGGATAGACTTGTCCGGCTGTTTTGTTCTTAAAGCCAAGAGAGAGCTCAGTGGGAGGGGGGATGTTACTGATAACAGTCTTTACTAGTTGCGTCTCTTGAATCATATGGCTCCGATCTAGACTTGGTGCTCTCCATCCCTAGGGCAGAGATGCCATCCTGGCATCTTCTTTGCCAGTCTTTCAGGAAGTCCCTTTGCCTCTTTCCTATGTTGACTCCCTTTTTCCTGTATTCCATATCTTCTATGTCTTGGTTTATGCTCTTGTTTTGATGGAGCACGTTATTTATTTTTTTTAATTTGACTATAGTTGACACACAATGTTACATTAGTTTCAGGTATGCAACTTAGTGACTTGACAAGTTTATACATTATGCTGTGTTCACCACAAGTGTAGCTGCTCTCTGTCCCATCACATTTCTATTACAGTATCACTGACTATATTCCTTATGCTCTGACTTTTATCCTTGTGACTTACTCATTCCATCACTGGAGGCCTGTATCTCCCGCTCCTCTTCACCCATTTTGCCCCTCCAACCATCTCCCTCCCCTCTGGCAACCAGCAGTTTGTTCTCTGTATTTAGAGGTCTGATTTTGCTTTTTGTTTGTTTTTTCATTTTTTAAAGATTCCATTTATGAGTGGATCATGTGGTGTTTGTCTTTCTCAGTCTGACTTACTTCACTCAGCCTAATACCCTCTAGGTCAATCCAATTGTCTCAGATGGCATGATCTCATCCTTTTCTATGGCTGTGTAATATTCCATTATATATCCCACATTTTCTTTATCCATTCAGCTATTGATGGACACTTGGGTTGCTTCTGTGTCTTGCCTATTGTAAATAATGCTTCCATAAAGATAGGACTACATATAACTTTTCAAGTTATTGTTTTCATTTTCTCTGGGTAAATACCCAATAGTGGAATTATTGGATCATATGGTATTTCTAGTTTTAATTTTTTGAGGAACATCCATACTGTTTTCCATGGTGACAGCACTAATTTTTAAAAAAAAAATTTTTTTTTATTCTTATGTTAATCCCCATACATTACATCATTAGTTTTAGATGTAGTGTTCCATGATTCATTGTTTGTGCATAACACCCAGTGCTCCATGCAGAATGTGCCCTCTTCAATACCCACCAC
>NC_138376.1:39787746-39911098 GCF_054177405.1 Leptonychotes weddellii | reverse complement strand
GGGCGCCTGGGTGGCTCAGTCGGTTAAGCGACTGCCTTCGGCTCAGGTCATGATCCTGGAGTCCCGGGATCGAGTCCCGCATCGGGCTCCCTGCTCGGCAGGGAGTCTGCTTCTCCCTCTGACCCTCCTCCCTCTCATGCTCTCTCTATCTCATTCTCTCTGTCTCAAATAAATAAATAAAATCTTTAAAAAAAAAAAATTTAAAATCACATTATACATCTGAAACTTGCACAATGTTGTAGGTCTATTATATTTCAGTAAAGATGGGGAAAAAGAAATAAATCAAGAAATAATTATATTTTTTTGTGGATGTATATAACATTCCCATCTATAAACATTGTATTTCTGAAAACTTATTTAAGTTATTTTTAATAATTCATTGATATCTTAAAGTTCTCCAAGTCTCTCTCATATTTCAGTAAGATTAACTCTAGGTATTTCAGGTTTTTGTTTTTCCATAATGAATTGTATTTTATTTTGTTTTTGGACTTGTTATTACCATCAGACAGGAAATCTGTTTTAAAAATATTTATTTTGTAGTTAACCAGTTTCTGAGCATTCTCCTTACATTTAGTGGATTTTCTATTGATTTGCTTATTTTTTTCTAACTATGTAATTATAACCTCTGCAAATATGGATGATTTTGTGTTTTCTTCTCCATCATTTGTTTCATTGCTGGACAGAACTTCCAGACAATGTTAGATAACAATAGTGTCTCTACATTTTTAAAGTTGTTTGATTTATATATTTGGATGTGATCCTATACATAAATTTTAACAACTTATTTTTTTCATTATTAATCTAAATTCTATCCATATGAAGTTACTTCTTCTTCTTTTTTTTTTTTTTTGCATTTAATGCTTCTGAATTTTACTTTTCTGATACTGATATTCTGATTTCTTCTGGAATGTATTTGCCTGATGTCCTTATCTATCTTTTTATTTTGAAACTTTGTATGATATTTGGTTTTAAGGCTATTTCCAGAGTATATTTAGATTTTTAAAAACCAAACTTGAGATTTTTTGTTCTTTAAGAGGTGAATTAAAAACATTCAGTCCTGTTGTCTCTTATTTTATGCTTTCTTTGTGTTGATTTTTTTCCTGATATTTTCCTGTTCCTTTTGCTCTTTGGCTTTGGTTTTTTATCAATACTTGGTTTGTCTTTTCTCCTTTGCAGAGACTTACAGGGCTTATAGTTTGTTTTACATCTACTGATGGCTACCTTTACATTTTAGCCTATTTATCAAATTAAGTGACCTTTAAATTGTGTATGTGTCAAAGCCAAGGATGGAGCAATAACTTTGACTTCACTTTAATGAAGGTGAGGGACTCTGTGCCTTTCTGCTGGTGTCTCTCCTTTTCAACCCTGCTTCTGGCCGTCGCTTACCGAATCTCGGATTGCAGATTCTACAGGATGATGACTATCCAGATCATCAAGATGTTGATGTCTGGTTACCTAGATGATGATTATTGTACTGTTATTACCTTACCTTTTAGCTATCTCACTTTCTACAAAATAATTTTTTTTGGCTTTGGATCCATTTTAAAAAACATTTATAACCATTATTTAGACATCATGCAATGCATAGGTAGTTTTGATGTTCACAGAGGGTCCAGGATATGAGGAATGTCAAGACAAAGGTGCCCATTCTTACATCCCTAGCTTTGGTTCATGTCAAATATGCTAAAGCATATTTCTGAATATTGTCTTTATCTAGAAGGGTGCCCCCATTTTCCTCCATCCTCACATGTTTGAGAAAGTCTTTCTGTTGACCTTACAGAATGTTATTTTGTAAAGAATTTTTGGTGCCATTTATTCTTTTATTTAGCAAATATTTATTGGGAACCTACATGTGCTAAACATTGTTGTTTTTTTCTTAAGAAAAATTTGTATTGAGCCATTACATACATATGGAGAAATGTTCAACTCATAAGCATACAACTCAATAAAATTTCACAAATTTATCACTTGGTGGTCAAAAAAGTCTTGCCTGAGCAGGTACCATGTGAGGTCCCTTTCTTTCCCTCAGTGTTTTGAAGATTTTACTCCATTACATCCTGGTGTTTGATGTGGAAAAGTCTGACATCAATATAATTTTGGTTCCTGATTTCATATTTTATATTTTCCTCCTGGCTGTGAGTTGTATATATTTTTTATTCTTTTTTTAAAGATTTTATTTATTTATTTATTTGACAGAGAGAGAGAGAGAGCAGGAGGAGGGGCAGAGGGAGAAGCAGGCTCCCCGCTGAGCAGGGAGCCCCATGTGGGGCTCGATCCCAGGACCCTGAGATCATGACTGAGCTGAAGGCAGACACTTAACCGACTGAGCCACCCAGGTGTCCCTCTTTTTTATTCTTAAAATTAAAAAAAAAACCTGGTTCAATGTATTTGAGTGTGGTCTCTTTTAATTCATTTGGTCTAAATCTACTTTTCAGCTTCACTTTAAAAAAAAAACTCCTCAACCATGGAATCTTTTATCTTATATCTCCTTAATTTATCCAGCTTTCTTCCTTTTTTTTTTACCCAGGTTTTTTATTTGTTGTTCACATATTTCATCTCTGCTCCCTGACTTTTATATCTACTATCAATTTGTGTTTATCATCTCTTTGTTTCTTTGGTACTCTTAATCTGTATTCCCAGAGAACATCTCAAATTGGTCCTCTCCAACAGTCCTCTCAAAGGCTGGTCTGTAGAGGGTTACCAGACAGAATGCACCACCTGAGGAGTTTGTTAAGAATGGTTTCTCAAACCCCATCTCCGGGATATTTACACCCTTTTAAAGGTGATGAGAAATGGGGAAACCAAGAAGGAAATTCCAGATTAGCAGGAAGCATAAGCAAAACCCCAGATGTGGGAAAGAGTTATGCATGGCATTGAGTGCTAGTGGTGGAGAGGGAACAAGTGGTCGGGAGCACTTTGAGGAGGGGCCTGGGCAAGGTCATGGAGGAACATTTATGTCATACCTGTGGCAGAGGTAACACTCTGTATATAAAAGTCAGCAAGATATTTTACATTTAAAAATACTGAAATGGGTGATGGTGGTCAAAAGGTACAAACTTCTAGTTATAAGTTAAATAAGTCTTGGGGGTGTAATGTACAGCATAATAACTAGAGTTAACAATACCGTATTATATATTTGAAAGTTCTTAAGACAGTAAATCTTAAAAGTTCTCATCCTAAGAAAAAAAGGATGTAACTATGTGTGCTGCTGGATGCTAACTAAACTTATTGTGGTAATTATTTTGCGATATATACATAAATCAAATCATGATGTTGTACACCTAACACTAATACAATCTTATATGTCAATTGTATCTCAATTTTTAAAAGAGGGAGGAAAATACCAGAATCCCCAGAACTAAGGAGTCAAAATGGAAAACAAGCATCTCAGTGTTCCACTGCCCCAACTTCCTCAAAATATTGAGTATTTGCCCCAGTCCCCCTCATATCTTATATCCTGAATATCTGTAATAAGATTGTTCATGCTTTGTACTTAGGAAGAAGGCATGTTAAGTGTACTGGAGCACCCTTTCTGTGTGAGCCACATATTCAATTATGACCCTCACAACTAATAAATGAGCTCTTGCAAAGAATTGCTCTCAAAAATAACAAAAAAATTCTTTGAAATAAGTGTGTATATTACACATAACACAACACAGTTAGGACCAACCACATTTCAGATGCTCAATAGCCACATGTTGTTAGTGGCTACTGTATAAGACAATGCAGTTCTAGCTGTACCTGATAATCGGTTAGAATTTCTTTCTTCCTTCTTTTCTTTCTTTCTTTCTTTCTTCTTTCTTTCTTTCTTCCTTCCTTCTTTTCTTTCTTTCTTCTTTCTTTCTTTCTTTCTTCCTTCCTTCCTTCCTTCCTTTCATTCTTCCTTTCTTTCTTTCTTCTTTCTTCCTTCCTTCTTTTCTTTCTTTCTTCCTTCTTTTCTTTCTTTCTTCCTTCTTTTCTTTCTTTCTTTCTTTTTTCTTCCTTCCTTCTTTTCTTTCTTTCTTTCTTCCTTTCTTCCTTCCTTCCTTCCTTCCTTCCTTTCATTCTTCCTTTCTTTCTTTCTTCTTTCTTTTTTTCTTTCTTCCTTCCTTCCTTCTTTTCTTTCTTTCTTCCTTCTTTTCTTTCTTTCTTTCTTCCTTCTTTTCTTTCTTTCTTTCTTCCTTCCTTCCTTTCATTCTTCCTTTCTTTCTTTCTTTCTTCCTTCCTTCTTTTCTTTCTTTTTTTTTTTTTAAGATTTTATTTATTTATTTGTCAGAGAGACAGAACACAAGCAGGGGGAGAGGCAGGCAGAGGGAGAAGCAGGCTCCCCGCCGAGCAAGGAGCCCAATGTGGGACTCGATCCCAGGACCCTGGGATCATGACCTGAGCCGAAGGCAGCCGCTCAACTGACTGAGCCACCCAGGCGTCCCTTTCCTTCTTTTCTTTCTTTCTTCTTTTCTTTCTTTCTTTTTTTCTTTTCTTTCAAGAAAGAGTGCATGCATGCCCAAGAGGGTGGGGAAAGGGCAGAGGGAGCGGGAGAGAGAGAATCTGAAGCAGGCTCCAGGCCCAGTGCATAGCCCATCGTGGGGCTCGATCTCACAACCCTGAGACCATGACCTGAGCCAAAATCAAGAGTTGGATGCTTAATGGACTGAGTCGCTCAGGCGCCCTGAGACCGTGCAGTTCTAGATGGTGCTGCTATAAGAAGGCAGAACCTCTGGCAGCCTGAGTTCCTGAATGTCTGAATGGAGCAAAGCTCCCTGAGAATCCCTGCTGGATAGTAACATGAACAAGAAATAAGCTTTCATTTATTTGGGCTTTGTCTATTGCAACAGCTCTTAATGACCTACACTGACCAGGTCTCCTGGAAGTTTGAGAATCATTGAATTATAAACTGTGAGAAGCAAGGCAGAAAGACCATTTAGGATCATATTACAATGCAGCTTTCACAGTAAGTTTGGAGTTCGAGAGGAAAGAGAAGACGCAAGAGAACTGATGATGGGTTTGTCATGGATTGGATGAGAGGAATGAGTGACAGAGAGAAATCAGATTTCTTGCTTAGATGAATAAGTAGGTGATGTCATTTGAGTTGATAAAAAAGGCGTAGGAGAACTAGTTTGGGAGTAGAGCTAGTGAATTTAATCCCTGCTGACTTTGAGGTGCCTGTGGACTAATGGTTCAAAGTTTACTTCAGCATTGACCGTCTGGTACATTCCAGGACAGGTACAAATGGTTTGGCTCTCAAGGGACCAAAAACTGGTTAAATAGATAAATCCAACATAATATGTAAGAGTAGTGATAAACGATACCCACAGTGCTCTTAGAGACCAGAAGAGAGGGACCTACTCTGGAGTGATGCGTCTGGCAAGGCTCTTGAGACGAGATGATACCTAATGGAGTCTTACAGCATGGATAGAGCAGTGGGATAGGGTAGGGGGCCAGGGCAGGTGTCTTAGACCATTTGGGCTGCTGTAAAAAGAAAAAAAATCCACAGACTAGGTGGCTTATAAACGATAGAAATTTATTTTTTATAATTCTGGAGGCTGGAAGTCTGAGATCAAGGGGTCAGCATGGTTGAATGAAGGCCTTCCAAGTTGAAGACTTCTTGTTGTATCCTCACCTGGCAGAAGGGGAGAAGGAGTTCCTGGGTCTCTTTTATAAGGACACTAATCCCATTCATGAGGGCTCTCTCTCCATGATCTAATCACCCCAATGGCTCTACCTCTTAATCCTATCATGCTGGGGGTTAGGTTTCAACATACGAATTTTGGGGGAGACATACACATTCAGACCGTAACAGCAGGGTATGAATGGAGGAACAGGAGGGAGAAGGTGGTAAAGGCATTTAAGGTAGAGGGGACAGCACGATGCAGGCATTGAGTTCAAGAAAAGTTCAAGGATTTCACAATGGCTACAGGGTAAACATCAAGGAGGAAGCACATGAGGTAATGCAGGCACAGCAGCAGGGCCAGATTATGGAAGGTGACTGTTGTCCTGTCTGCTTTTGTGCCATAGACAGACGATGGAGGAGGGATTGAGGAGGACGGGAGCTGTAGCCACCGGGACAGATGGGAAGCTGTTGCAGTAACTACGGAGAGAAATGAGAAAAGATGACGCCTTGAACCTAGGATTAATTTGAGAATGTTCAGGAAGTGAAACTTACTGAGTTTGGTGATGTGTGGTGTTAGGACTAAGGAAGAGGAAGAGGGAAGCGTCAGGGATGCCTCCCAGATTTCTAGGGGACTGGGCAGATGATGGTGCTAACGGGGCAAAGTGAAGACAGAGTAAAAGCAGCACCTACTGGAGGGAGATGGGGAAGGTAACTGCTTCTCCCCATCCACAGAATTCCCAGGAATACGGTCTAGTGGGAAAGAGTGGGTCAGGACTGTGGGTATATTTGCCTGTTTCCAGCCCTCCATCCCAAAACGGAAATGAATTTTTATTTTCACTACCACCATTCAGGAAAAACTGGGAAATGAGCAGCAGGACTTGAGAACAAGGCTATAAAGCATGAGGGTGCTAAGAAACGGCCAGTGGCAGCTGACTGTGGACCTCTTGTATGAGGACCAGGACAGGAGATGGCGGTGAGAATCCATGCAAGCACACAGATGACACTGGAAGGAGGGACCCCTGGGTTTGGAACTGGAAAAGGAGCAGAGAGAAGCCACGGGCCTCTGAATGGCTCTGGAGCATGGGGGAGAAGGAGAATGAAGGAGCCCACAAGATGGATTTCACCAAGCAAGGAGTGGTTGGACTGGCCTGAGAATTTCCAGGGGCCTCCAGAAGTAGGGCAAGATAGCATGCCGGGCTATGTTGGGGGAACAGGGTTATGACTCGAAACCCGAAACTACTCTGGAATTGAATATGATTCAGTTTTTATTTTACTTGGGCTGAATATTTCTCATACTTGAAGTTTGTTTTGCCTCAGTGGCACTTTTTTGTGTTCTGGGGAGCATGGGATCAGAGGCCAGGAACAGAAGGGGTAGTCCTGGAGTGTGGCCTGAGGAGGGGAAAAATGTTCCTCTCTAGATCTCCGGTTGGCATTAATCTTCAAAATAAGCTTGAGTTTGGGGAGAGACTGGACATTGAGTATGAGGACTTGAGGTGGGTGGGGTGCTATTACTCGAGGACATGCTTTGTTTTGTTCTTTCAGCAAAGTTGCACACTCTTTCAAATAGGGAAGAGCTGGGCTCTCTGAAGGACTTTTAATGAGAAAAAATGAGGAAACCAATTTTCTTTCCAAACTTTATTATAAAATTTTTTTATTATGAGGGTTTAACAGAGCAGAGCTGGACTTGCCATCTCTCTTGTGAAACCTCAACAACTTACAAAATTAATAAATAGGAAACTAGGTTTAGTTTTTTTTACAGCCATGTCATGCACTCCTAAGACACAAAGAGGAAAAAATCCTGTAACCATATGTAGTACAAACTCAGAAATTTTCAACCGCCACTAAATTCTCTGTAGGATTTCCCCAGGCAGAACAGATAATCACACTCTTTCACCTTTCTCTAAAGACTTAAGAAACATAAATAGATCCATAAATAGTTCATATAAATATAGGTTTACCTGTTAAATAATAAAACTCTCAAGTCTGGAATCTTGTCTTAAACAATACAAAATAAGGCATGTAATTCATTAAAATGGAATCTTCTGCCCCAAAGTTATCTCAGGGTCTATTAAATACATAAATAACTTAAAGCCCTTAGAAAAGCACACAAAAAGCAAATTGGTACTCAGTCAAAACTTTGATCTCTGGGGAGAGGGAAAGATCATTCATATTCTATCTCTGCACAAAAGTGTTATCTCTGAAAGTTCAATTGGGTGAACCAGTTTAAGAGCCCTAGTGAGTTTGGTCAGAAATGGGGCTGGGTCTATTCCTCCAGAAAGCCTAACTGCTCTGGGTTAGACCAGAAGCTCTTAAGCCACATGGCGCACAATGGGGGTGACGCAGGTGCAGCCCACGGCCACCAGCATCTTCTCCAGCCGGAAGGAGTGGGGACAGTGCTGAGACTCCCTTCGCAGAACAAGGATCTCTTGCTGGATGGGGACAGAGTTCATGTGGTAGTTTATCTTCCCTTCAGCATTGACACAGCCCAAGTGGCGGCACTTGGCCTCCCAGATCACAGAGGGATATCTCTCAGGGTCCTCATTGCGGCTGCAGGGGAGACAAAAGTGAGGGATAAAGTAAGTACCCGGTAAAGCAGGAAGGAAATAAGATAGGAATAAATGAAGGGAGGCAAATTCACAGGGTGACCAAGTATAGGCATTGCAAAGTCTCGAAGGGCTGCTAGTCAGAAAAAGTAGTTTGGGGGAAAACTTGGATTTGTAGGCACGTGAAATGTTATAGAAGAGAATGATCATTTTTTCCCCCAATTTCTTTGAAGAATGAACCAAATAAGATAGACTAGACTGCAGAGGGGATTTAAGTTTGATACAAAGGACAATTTCTTAAGGTATATTTGATAAAGGCCAAGGGCATCATCTAGGAATATGATAGCCATTAATCTGACTTAATGAAGTCTGGCTTTGAAGCAGGGAATGCATCAAAATTTTATCTGACAGCACATTCATGGGATAGAGCCCAGAGCTGACATGAAGGGCTGGAAACAAAAGCTTAAGCCCCTCTACAACCTTCTCTTCCCTCTCTCCTCCAGCTGAGTGAATGACTTGCTTTGACTTTTCAGTTGATTTATTTGAACTATTCTTAGTAATGGGAGTAGAAGAAAATCACGGTCAGGTGAATCTATAGTCACCACATAACTGAGGCTTTTTTACACAAAATCAAAGCACTAAAAACTATTTTGTATTTAATCTTAATAGGGTCTAAATATTAGATGTACTAAGAACACAGCAAATATAGGTCTGTTGGTGATATAGATCAAGTTTGTCTGACTCAAAAAGGGGTGGAAATATCCAACATGACATTTCCTTCACTGGGTTTCAAACTATATTATCCAACTGCTAATACAACCAAAAAGAGAAAGGCACAAAAATCCCAGTTAATTACTAGTTATTTTCAACAAATCATTGCAATGGAAGGCCTGGTAAAGAGAATTCAAGCATTAATCCCCAAGATAAATTTCTATTTTTTTAAAAGTAAATGAACAATAGACTTGGGGTATCATAAATTCTAGAATAATGACCACCATTAACGTGAGTGGGTTTTTGGTGTCAGTGACAATGAGATCTAATGGATAGGTATTATGCAGGAGAAGGGGTCCTGTGCTCTATCAAAGAGGTCTGTAGAATAAAATTTGAGAATCTTTGCACAATAGCCCTTCCAGATTTGACTGATGATTCTGAGTAAAATCATCCTCAAGGTGACTTAACTGGCAGTCCTTTGCAGAAAAGATAGAACAATACAGAGATTTTTATCGGGAGCCATTCATTACATACTGCAGATTCCAAGGTGAAGTGGATCGGTTGTAGTAATCTGAGGGCCTTCTGGAGTTCGTATTCTGGTTAAGGATATTTAGATTGACCTTCACATGCTGAGGGAAGTTCTTGTCCTCAGTATTTGGGCATCCTGGATTTTGTGGGAGTGCTATTCCCGCCTTCCCAATAGCCACTAGGCTCAGCAGCAGCAGCAGTACCCGGAACTGAATGGGAGAAAGGAGAGGTAGGACACCGGATTAGCATGTGGTTTTTGTTAACAAATTGTAAAGAGTATTGTATTGTTAATCATGGAGAACATTCTATGTTCCAGGGCAATCTACAATAAATTTTCGGATCACTTAGATGAAAAACTGGTTATATGACCAAAATAAGGTTAAGACTATGGAGTGTTTACTAGTCTTGAACATTCTTCTTTTGACTTAGAGAGACACATTTTTTATTGGTTGGCAGTAATTTTAGTAAAAATAGCAAGTCATCGATCTCGGTCCTAACATTCTGTGAAACCCTATGTGAAGTCAAATGTTCACCTTAGAAGAAAAGGTTGTAGAAAATGCATGTCATATCGTATCAGTGTTCATGTTAGAAATGCTGGGCAGTCATTCAACCCCAAACTGGTCCCCCCCTTACGTTTTCTTATGTATATTTTCCAGTTTTTCTAAATTTACATATATTGATTCTGTAATCAATTAAGTTAAATATTTCAAAAATATAAAGACCATTTACTCTAAACCATAGTTACACATGTATCTATTAGAGTAAGTAGGCTTGGTGTATTAGACTATGGTATAATAGGGGCACCTGGGTGGCTCAGTTGGTTAAGCGTCTGACTCTTGATTTCGGCTCAGGTCATGATCTCAGGGTTGTGAGATGGAGCCCTGTGTCAGGCTCCATGCTCAGTGGGAAGTCTGCTGGAGATTCTCTCCCTCTCTTTTTGCCTCTTTCCTACCCACCCCCAAAATAAATAAATAAATAAATCTTTAAAAAGAAGCCTGTGGTATAATAATAGAATAATGGAAAGGAAAGTCAGTGCTGCAATTAATTAAATCCTCAAGGATAGTGTTCCATTTTATTATGGAATAAAGAAAAATGCTGTGGGAGAATTATATTAAATCTCTTGTACTCAGAAAAACAGATTTTCAATAAGCATTCTTTCTCACTGCACAGCATCATGTGACACTTCTCATGTGGTTTAGCCCCAATCTAGCTATCTTTCAGTTTTAATCTCATCTTTCAAACTGATGTGTATCAGTTCTTGAAAATGCTATAAAATGATGAGTATCAACCAAAGCTTTAGTATCCTATCCTATGTATGCAGCATTCTTGGATCTCCATAGTTAGAATCCAGAATTTCATGCCTGCAGTCCAGAAATATTATCTGGACCAAATCAACAAAAGCATTGCACATTAGTGCAGGACTCACCATGGATGAAACTGTCACAGGAGCCATTGTAGTTTCTTCCAGTTGACTGGCGATGGATCAGCTTGTGGCTGCTTCGAGATGGACAGATTGTAGCACTACCTTGCCCCTTTTTATAGGACTTCGCTCCTCTGTGGTCACTTATGTTGACGTATTGAAGTGGTTCAAAGGATGACACCATTTTCGTTAAACGTTCCATCCTCAAATGAGGTCAGAAAAGAACCTCCCCTTCATGACGGGTAGTATCTACCTCTGAAGGAAAACGGAAAGAGCAAAAATTCATGTTTCGAAAGACTATGTCCTTTCTTCATTCTTCAAGGAACTATTATTTGTCAGAAGTTGAGCAAGGACGCGTTACTGATGAGCTGGTATCATCTACTTATGGGCGTATATGAAGCTGCCATAAGAGCTATGCTCTATTTTAATGGTTCGTGGGGAAATGAAAGTTTGATACAACATTCAAGTCTTCTGGTGTCATGTACCTTGATTTCCCATTGGATAACTCCTTTCCTCACCAGATTCCCCAGACAGATGTTGTGGAGTCCATTCTAAAAACTATTCAAGGTCTTGGGCACCTGGGTGGCTCAGTTGGTTAAGCGACTGCCTTCGGCTCAGGTCATGATCCTGGAGTCCCTGGATCGAGTCCGCATTGGGCTCTCTGTTCAGCATGGAGTCTGCTTCTCCCTCTGACCCTCCCCCCTCTCATACTCTTTCTCTCTGTCTCATTCTCTATCTCAAATAAATAAATAAAATCTTTAAAAAATAAAAATAAAAACTATTCAAGGCCTTGCCATATAAACAAACAATTGAAAAATGAATAAGAATTTAATGATGAGAAGGTATATTATTTCATTGAATTAGCACCTGCCTTGTTGAACGTTTACTCTGCTCAAGAAACTAATAACTAGGTTTAAGAGACGTGAGCTTTACTATTAAAGGCATGCTTAACACATGTTACCAAGCAACTTGTTAACAACTCTATTCTTTGGGAGGAGTGAGATGGAAATGAGGGAGTGAGGGGATGTAGCCAGACAAAGGAAGGAACTGAGAACAAAGAAACTGGAGCAAGCTGATGGAAGTCGAGAAAAGGAGGACAATGGAGAGTAGAGAATGACAAGAAGGGAAAGGGGGAAAGACTGGGGATAATGGTTCTTTCCTTCCTTTTCTCTCCACTCTAAATGAGATGAACTTGGATTTCAGGTCCTTAAGAATGGCTCTCCCTCAGGAACACTGAGGACTAGCACAAGGATGATAAAGATAAGGGGTCAGGGGATACAGATGTGGCTGGCCACACGTCATCCTCTCTCTGCCCCCTCTCCCCAGTGAGGTGAATGATGGCTCCTAGGTCCTTGAAGCTGGTATGTCATATTATACCCAATAACACAGGGGGCACTGACTAGCAGTTCTAACTCAACCTTTGGGGTTTATAAGAAGTCTGCTGGATCTTAAGCCTGTTTGTCCTGCAGTGCATTCCTCCTTGCTCTGCCCTATTCTGTGCCTCAGAGTACTGCCCCTGAAGGCTGCTTTCTCAGACTCTTCCATTAGTTGACTTCCAGCTAGGCTCAGCCAAAGGGAAATTGGAGGGCAGAGGAGTGGGAATTGGGAGAAGGAGACGAGGAAAAACAAAGAGTCTCCTTACTCTGTCTTCTGGAGCAGTGCTTGCTCTTTTTATCCCTCCAGGTTTGGGATGGTAGTAGTCTCTAATGTCAGTCTCAATCACTCTGGTAACCTCTTCCTTGCATTAAATTTTCTCTATTGCAAATGCCTGAAGTCACTTCTTTTCTTGGCTAGACCCTGACTGATCAGCGAGGGAGGCCATGAGCAGCTGATCTCAGTTGCAGTGGTAGATGAACTTGGTAGGTAAAGTAGATACAGATAGAAGAGGAGGTAGGATACAACGTCTCCTGATTTCCCTAGTTCTGGTGTTGATATCACCATCTACCCTTGAAGATATGGAGTCACCATGAGCCCTCCTGTTTCTCCTCCACATGTGATCAGGTAGCAATCTCAGAAGCTGCTATGTCTCTCACATCTATTCCCTATTCCCAGACCTACTGCCATTCCTCTAACTTAGACTCTTACTCACTTGGACTATTTGAATAGCCATCTTTGCTCTTCCCAGGTGCTGCCTTCTACCCATCTTCAACATTCCTGCAGTAATCCTTAAAGCATGGCTCCAGTTATGCCTTGTCTTGTTCCCTTAGGTTGCATACAGAACAAAATACAGAACCTTGAGCCTTTGAAATAGTATTTGAGTTAGTGTTTGAGATCTGCAAACTTTCTAGCTTTACCTCCCACCGTGTTCTATGACCTGGGCTCATGGGTCCGGATTCTCGTCCTTCTAATGCCTACATGCCTTTTGTTAAGGTACTATCTCTGAAATGATCTTCTAGACCTCAAAATGTTTCTTGTCCTTCCAGAACCTGTTCAAATGTGTCTTCTAGGTCTGGAGGTCTTTCTTGATTTTCTTAGTTGGAATGAACAGCTCCCATAACACATAGTTTATACCTACCTCTCTAGTAACTTTTGCTTCATTTTTACTGTGTTTTGTTTGGCTGGAAAAAAGCATATTTAAGACATATGTCTATTTCCATTTTTAGATTTTGCTGTAATCCTTCAAGGCCAGTGTGTTATTCATCTTTGTAACTCTCATGGTACCTAATGTTGATCTGTGAGCTATCTGGAGATAGGTCACCATTTTATTTGTCTTTGTGTCACCTAACAACCTGGTGTCTGGTAAACAATAAGTGCTCAATATTTTGACTGATTAACAGTATGAATGTTATTTGGGTAGCTCAGAATCTTGAATATTCTTTTTGGGACCCAACTGCATTCCAATAACCATTTCGAGCTATTGCTTTCACTCTCCATCCTGATCCTTTTGTTGTATGACAAGGTTATGGCCTATTTTGGACCACCCCAGAGTGGAGAATTTCTTGCTTGTTGCTTTCTGGCAAGGATGAGGTGGAGGAGAATGTGTTTGCTGCTAATTCTTTTAGTTGATGGCCAAGGGGGCAAAGCTGACTCTAGTTGTTCTCCCTATTGCCTGCGTCCTATACCAATGAAATCCAGCCTGTGTGCCAACTTTTGAAATGCCAACCCTTAAAATAAGAGTGGGGAAACACAGTGGGTTTTCACAAAAGTGTAAAAATAATTATTTTGAAGTGGTGGTCAGAGCGGGGTGTGCCCAGCCTTGAGAAGGACTGGTTTCCCAGATGCACATCTGAGCTGGAAGCCTGTGCCTCCTAAAGGAATGGTCAGAAACACAAAGGGGGTGTGAAGAGTGGGGAGGCTCTTCCTCTGTATTTGTCTATAGATGCAGCTGGCTCAGGTTTGAGTACTGTTTGAGACGGAAGCAGGGAGGGGTGTTGGGAATGCTGGATTGAGAATAAGGATGCCTGAAACACTGGACAAGAGGGCACTTTTGTGTTCATTGTGGCTCTGCCATTAACTACCCATGCCTTTGTGTACCTCATGTCCTTGAGGCTCAGTTTCTCTCATTATAAAATGAATTTTTGCATCAGGTAATCTTTGATTACTTGTGAATTTTCAGACAAAGGAATTAGTGGAGGAACAAATAGGAGCAGCAAATTAGGGGTGATTATTTTGCTTTGTGATTTTCCTCAGGTTTCTTACCCTTGCTTCTCTGAGTACTTGGAAAACAGACGTCTACAAGACAGGGGGAACTACAAATTGGGAGTTGGGACTCGGGTGAGGAGAGTATCAGCTGCTGGAGATTGGGAAATATTCCTGGGAGCCAAAATCCTGGGTGCATTTGAGGGGATGATACTGGTGAAATGTCTGTGAGCTTCTTGACTTAGGGAAAGGATTTTGAAGTCCCCTTGACATTATTAAGGCACCAAACTTTATTCCTTCCTACTTATAATAAAGAACAATGTGAGGGAGAGAAGAAAATTTTCTTCCTTTTGCATTCAGGAGAGAGTATTGTGGAGTCTTTTGTCTTGATGTAGTGGAAAATTAAGACTGTCTTTGAAAAAAATAAATAAATAAGCTAATTTTGAAAAAATCTTGCTTGGGTGGTGAAGTTACCATTGAAATACTATTCTTTCTTTCTTTCTTTCTTTCTTTCTTTCTTTCTTTCTTTCTTTCTTTCTTTCTTTCGAGTATAGCTGACACACATGTTACATTACTTTCAGGTGTACAACGTAGTGATTCTACAAGTTTATGTAAGTTTATATGTCATGCTATGCTCAGCACAATGCGATCCTCTGTCGTGATACTGTATTTTAATTTCTATTCTACAGCCTTTTTAAATAAAAAATAACAATAGTCTGTCTCAGCATAGGAGGAAGCACTGTGCTATCATTAGTGATTAGTGTGTATTATCATTTAAAGGCCATGGCTATACAAAGACATGCATGCCATTTTATTTAATGCCATGCACATCAATAGCAAGACTCCTTTTCTCTTGATTTTGATCTAATAGAAGGAAATAGTAGCTGCAGAGAATCCTCTTGAGCTTTTATTTATTTATTTTTTTAAAGATTTTATTTATTTACTTGAGAGAAAGAGAGAGAACACAGGCAGGGGGAGTGGCAGGCAGAGGGAGAGGGAGAAGCAGGCTCCCTGCTGAGCAGAGAGCCGGATGCAGGGCTCAATCTCAGGACCTGAGCCTAAGGCAGGTGTTTAACCAACCAAGTCACCCAGGTGCCCTTCCTCTTGAGTTTTAAATCTGGAGGCTGATACTTTGAAAGAGGCCAACACACAGCAAACAACATCAGATATCATATCTTTAAATGAAGATATGATATTAAGGGAGGAGAATGTTTGCAATAGAGGGTCATCTGGGAGGCCTTGGAAAATTGCCAAAGTCAGGATTTAACTGAGATCCAGATTTAGATTCAGTTTTTCAAGGTCTAGATCATCTACCCCCAACTTCAAAATATTAATGGTGTTATGTACCAGAGGCTCAGCTTTGAGGTTAACACTGTTGTCTTGTGAGAAGCAGGACTTACTATATATGAAATTAACATGATTTATTAAATAGGAGATATCAGTCTTAATGTCAGCCTGATAGTATCATTGTTCCTCTCCAGCATAACATTGTTAGGTATTCACAATGGCCTCTGTTTCTGAGGGCCATCCTGAATGATGAATTGTTGGGTGGGAATACTGCAGGGGTTGGGACAGGCTTCCTCTGGAATCCCTGGTGGAAGAATTTCTCCTCCTCAGGTGACATGATGGATTGAAGGAATGATTGACAATGAGGATATCTGAACAGGGTGATTGTTACTGGGCCATGAGGGCTGAGAGATGAGAGGAAGAATCCTCTTCAACATTCAGACTCTGTTTTTTCACCATTGCTCATTCCAACTCTTGGTGAGTTGTTCTTCCCTGATGAAGACCTGTGTGAACAGCTCCTTTGAGTAACTTATTTTCTTCTACTTTTGGTTTTTGATGCTGCTCCCATGTAGTGCAGACCAGACTATTTTTATCTGATGAAATCGGATCATAAAACTGTTTGAACATCTTTAAAAGCCTATATGGTCAAAAGAACAGTGAACAACCATTACATTATCCAGGTGACGTATTTGATTCTGTTCCTGGTAACTTCCAAATAGTGCAAAGTGACTTTATCATTTATCTCATAAATGAGGCTTGCTCTTTACACATCTTTTCCAGCCTCAAAGCACTGAGATAATGCTTGGAAGCTCTGTAAAAGACCAAGGCATGCAAGAAAGAAGATACCTCACATCACGTCATCTTAAAACAACCGCAATCTATCAGTGTTTCCCCAATCCCTATATTAAAATCCACAATTAAACACATCATATAAACGTGTCAATTTCTCCTTTGAGTAATAACTACTAACCTCATGGAAACCAAGCCTCTTCCTTAGGTGGGTTTCTCACTAGCCTTTTACTGAAACACTGATTTAAAGTGGGTCAGGAAACTTTCCATTTTTTTTGCGAACAAATAAATTTAGAATTCTATAACTATACATTAGCAGGCACATGCAAATTTGTTTTACGGTGTCCTTCCTTTTGGTAATGCTGACTTGATCTTATACCCTGAGAATCAAGGTCAGCAAATGACTGAAGTTTCAAGTCTGAACGGATGTCACTGAAAAGTAAGGTCTAAAATTAAACAAGCAAACCAAACCGCACACTAAGGGTGGGCTACCAAGATAGCACCTTTATTTTCTTTTCAGATATTTTGAAGCTAATGTGATTTAGACACAACCACAGAATGTGGAAAGCAAAGATACAGCATATGAATTGCTACTTGGTTTTTCTTCTCTAGGCAATACAATGCAGAGCCTGATATGGTGCCGTGGTGGCCCCATGACTTGGAAATATGGTAAAATCAATAGATATAGTGCTGTATTCCTTAGTCCAAAATCCTCTGAAGAATTTGAGATAATTTATAGCAAAAATTCAGGTAATAAAGTAGATGAAAATATGAATCAGGCCCAGGGAACGCAGATTCAAAAGTCAAGTTCTAGGAAAAGAAAACCCAAATTCATAGTCCATAAGTCCAATAAAGACCAATATAATTACTCTAGTTGAGGTTTACATTTGCCTCTGAGCTTCCTGACAGCCAAATTAAAAAAGTAGATATGCTCAGTTACGTAGTTCTCATTATGAGAAAGGAAGAAGCTAGCTAATTTCTTAGAGGAGATGGAGTTTTTCCTATCATTACATTTTTTTTTAAAGATTTTATTTATTTATTTGACAGAGAGAGAGGGTTAGCAAGAGAGAGCACGAGCAGGGGGGAGAGAGAAGCAGGCTCCCCACCAAGCAGGGAGCCCGACATGGGACTCAATCCCAGGACGCTGGGATCATGACCTGAGCCAAAGGCAGATGCTTAACTGACTGAGCCACCCAGGCGCCCCTTATTGTTACATTTTGAAGGGAAGATTTCGTCTGGGGCTTATAAAGGGCCCTTTTTAGTATATTGGTTAAGGACAAGTTGTTGACATTAGACATTCCCATAATCAGATTTCAGCTACACGTTAGTACCTGTGTGCCCTTGGGAAAATTATGTCACCTGTGACTCAGTTTCCATACCTACAAAATGGAGATAACAATAAAACATGACTCATAAAGGGTGGTAAGGAGTGAATTAGATAATATTTGGGGGGTAATATATATGTGTATTAAGTGCTCACTAAATGTTGGTAAAATGTTAACTTTTATTAGAATGTCAGGGCATGAGAATCTGTCAGATTTTGTCAAACTTTTTTGAGAAAAAAGCCATTGGTTCTGAGGGATACTAGTTGTCTGATCATTTGAATGTCTACTCTGTGAGGAAGTAGGGGAATTTCTTCAGGGTTCCATAATGGTCTGGATGAAATAGCGATTCATTCAACAAATGTTTCTTGAGTACCTATTACATGCCAGGCACTGTGCTAAGCTCTAGGGATAGAGCAGGGTAGGAGGGGCTGACATCCAGGGTAATCCAGACCCTATATTCATATTCTGTGCTTACCAAACTATTTGCTAATAATAAAGTAGCCTTCTTAGGTACTTAGATAACCTGGAAACCAGTGCCTTGGATAGTAGATACAGGCATTCTTATTAGTACAAAGGAATAATTCCCACTACAAATTATTAATTTGTCCTTCTGGTTTATATATTGTTGTACTGACACTAAAGGAATTTCAAGGTTTACATGTATTGTATTGAACTTAACTCAGAGCTGCCATCCCGTATATATTTATATATTTTCTATCTATCTCTCTCTCTATCTATTATCTATCTATCATCTATCTATCCATCCATCCATCGTCATATACCTTTCTACACACGTACACACACACACAGTTTTTTTCAGACCATGAAAGTGATATATGCTCATTTGTTATACAAAATAGTGGGGTGGAGGAAGGAAGAAAAGCAAAAAGAAGAAAACAAAATTAATCCATAGTCCTAATTCTTAGAAATAAGCTTTTGGAGTATACTGTTCCTGTAATTTTATAAAATTATGACCACTTAAGGTGTATTGTTCTAGTTTTTAAAAATACATTTAAGAAACTATAAATATTTAATGACATTGGGCCATATTATAATACTGTTTTGTAACCTGTTTTCTCACCTCACAATGTATTCTAAACATTTTGTCCTCGTAAGCTTCTTTTTGTTTGTGTGTGTGTTTGAAACAGATTGGCTACCTAACATCCTGAGAAATGCAGCAGACCATTTAAACCAATTGTTGATTGTTAAATATTTTAGTGGCATCTAAGTTTTTTTAAAAAATTTTTTATTGTTATGTTAATCACCATACATTACATCATTAGTTTTAGATGTAGTGTTCCATGATTCATTGTTTGCGCATAACACCCAGTGCTCCATGCAGAACGTGCCCTCTTTAATACCTATCACCAGGCTAACCCATCCTCCCACCCCCTTCCCCTCTAGAACCCTCAGTTTGTTTTTCAGAGTCCATCGTCTCTCATGGTTCATCTCCGTGGCATCTAAGTTTTAATTATGTCTTTGACTTCTCTATATCATCCCCCCATAGCAGTGACAACCTAATACCTGGTGATCAGTAGAATTCCTGCAGAGTTCTACACTCTCAAAGTCACTGAATTTGGCGACGAGCAATGTTATCAGGACATAAAAGCAAAGAACAAGAAAGACCCACAGGGTTTGGTTGCAAAAGTAGGGTGACCTTTGTGAATTCATAACGCCAGCAAGTTACAATTGTTTTTGATGATGGCTTGACTCAGAAGGAAGCAACCCCAACTCAAGAGTTAAGAAAGAAAAACAACTTAGTGACAAGGCCCAACAGGATGGGTTTGGAGAACAAAGCTTGCTCTGTAGTTACAGTAGTACGAAAAGTGTAATGATAGTGGGACACATTCACTATTTTAATGGTTATGGCAGATAAATCATTACATGAAAGGATTTACTTGTTCAGGCATCACTGAGTTGCAATTTTCTGACCTGTACTTTCCCATGGTGGAGAAAAGAGTGAATATTTTGGGTCAAAATACTTCCTTACCAATTTTTGCTTGGTAAGAATAAATAGAAATTGTGTTGATGTTAACAGCTTTAATAAGGAGAGTATGCTATCCTGTCCACAAGAACATGAATATAATGTATGGTAATCTATTCACAGATGGATAACAATCAAATATAATAATAAAAATAATGTTGAAGATAAAATGGCAGAAACCTATAAAGCTTCTTAAAAATCCTAGGTAATGTTATTACAAAGGCAATAGCCATTAAAGACATTGACAAAAATATTGACAACAGAAAGGCCTGTGAGTACAAAAAACAATGGCCTAACATAGGGTAGGTGTCAAATAAATGTCAGTGATATACATTTTGTGACATCATGGAGCAAGACTTTTTTGGTATTTATCTATTCATTTATTTTATTTAATTTCTACAACAATCCTATAGGATATTATTATCCACATTTACAGAAAAGAGAACTAAGTTTTGGTGGGTTTCAGTAACTAGTTCAAAGTCACCTAGTCTGCAGGTGGTGGGCCTGAGATGGGTCACAGACAGGGCTGATTCTCAAGTCTGTGGTCTCTTCCCTATGACAAACTGAAAACACTGACAGTGGAACTTTTTTTTTTCAATTTTATTTTCTTTTAAATTTTAATTCCAGTATAATTAACATACAGTGTTATATTAGTTTCAGGTGTACAATATAGTGATTCACCAATTCTATACATTACTCAGTGCTCATTGGGATAAGAGGATTCTTAATCCCCTTCACTTATTTCACCCATCCCCCACTAACCTCCCCTCTGGTAACCACCAGTTCTCTATAATTAAGAGTCTGGTTTGTCTCTTTCTATTTTTCTTTATTCATTTGTTTTGTTTCTTGAATTCCTCATAGAACTGAAATCATATGGTATTTTGTCTCTCTCTGACTTATTTCACTTAGCATTATACTTTCTAGATCCATCATGTTTTTTTAAAAGGCAAGATTTCATTCTTTTTGATGGCTGAATAATATTCCATAGCAGCTTTCTTTCTCTCTCTCTATATCTATCTATCTATCTATCTATCTATGAATATATAGATGTAGATATATATATAGAAGATATATATATCTTCTTTCTTGATTCATCTATCATTGGACACTTGATTGCTTCCATATCTTGGCTATTGTAACTAATGCTGCAATAAACATAGGGTACATGTATCCCTTCAAATTAGTGTTTCCATATTGTTTGGGTAAATACGCAGTAATGGAATTACTAGATCATATGGTAATTCTATTTTTAACTCTTTTTTTTTTTAAAGATTTTATTTATTTATCTGAGAGAGGGAATGGGAGAGAGAGAGAGCATGAGAGGGGGGAGGGTCAGAGGGAGAAGCAGACTCCCCACTGAGCAGGGAGCCCGATGTGGGATTCGATCCCGGGACTCCAGAATCATGACCTGAGCCGAAGGCAGTTGCTTAATCAACTGAGCCACCCAGGCGCCCTATTTTTAACTCTTTGAGGAACCTCCATATTGTTTTCCAGAGTGGCTGCTCCAGTTTGCATTCCTACCAACAGTGTACGAGGGTTCCTTTTTCCCCACATCCTCGCCAACACTTGTTGTTGATATTGAAACATTACAAAAACTTATTCTGCAACAGACTTTTCTACTTTCTAAAAGTGATTTTGTCTTATTTTTGAAGTTTCAAAATTTTGAAGTTTTAAATATTATCAAATTATCTTTTGTTCATCTATTTGCAGGTATCACCTCTTCCATTTACCCTTGTCTATTTTCTGTTTTATGACAATCCTTCTCTGTCTAGTGCTGTGACCATGTCTAGATTAAGATTTCTCTAACATATATTTATTTTATGACCCCCTCAAGGTGCAAATTTCCATAAAAATAAATAAGGGAGGAGCAGAGAGAGAGGTGTCTATATTTCTGTCTTTCACTGAGGGTGGAGGGAAGAGGATCAGTGCTTAATTTCTGATTAGAAGATTAGTAACCTTTGCTTTTCTTTTTCCCTAAAAACGGGGGCATTGGAAGAAGTAGAACTTAAGCACAAGAACCACATATTATATGTTGACTATGAATCAGATTGCTTTTCTGTTTGATCTGAAGAGCTAAACATTACAGTCATTATACATTTCAACTACAGGGACGAACTTTGCAGGAGTCATGGTTTAAAGCATTAGACTAGTCTTGAGTTAAACCTCATGAACCTGATGCCCAGTGTAAGATGATAGTAAATGAAGATCAATTAATTTTGAAAAATGTCTGATGTACATATTATTAAAAATGTTTGGTCAAAGTTCAACTGTATTTATATATCATCATTCATTTATTTAGTTTGTTATTAATGCACTTTAAACTCATTTCAAATTATTTGCTATTAGTGATAAATATCTTATTAGTTACATCTTTGCTCAACTACATGTTATTATTATTATAGGATATATAACAGTTTTTGCATTATTGTCTATATTTTGTTAAGAAAATTTGCAGATTACAAAGTTTCTTTCTTTATAATAGAAACTCAGTTGAGCTAGCTTAAGCAAAAATGTGAAACAATTGTAAGGATATAAAAATGGCTCCAGGAAATCAAGGGCAGAAATTACAGCAGGCATTTAGGAGAAGACTAGTAGGCACAATAACTAAAAAACAAACAGGAATCAAGTAATTGCTTCCTCAGTCTCTCAGGCTCCCTCTTCCTAAACTACATCCTTACTCTCTGTGTGGGTACTTTTTCTCTACACTGCTGGCTCTCCCAGTTCACACATTTTCAGGTCCACTGATAGGCATTTCTCCAATGCCAACCAGAATCTCAGGAGAGTCTGATTGGCTTAATTTGGGTCATATGTCCAATCAGCCATCGTCGTGCCGGATCACATGGTACAACCCGTGCCACTGGGGGTCTAGCCTTGTGGTTCCGTTTGCTCTGTTCTTAAAATAAAGGGCTGTGGGTTGGGAAGACATTCTAAGTGGTGTGTGTACTCTAAGTAAATTTCCTCCTAGGACAGAGGAAAACATATGTAGGTGATGAAGTAGTTTCATCCATACCATCAAATCTTGGCCAGGATGCCCCTGGTTCTTTCAGCTTTATTATTCCTGCTCAACCTGAATGATAATGATTGTTTTTATTTTGTTGACGGCATTAAATTTTTTTTTCAAAATTTTATTTGAATTCTAGTTAACATACAGTGTAATATTAATTTCAGGTGTATGATATAGTGATTCAACACCTCTGTAGGACAGCTGGTGCTCATCTCTGATAAGTGCCCTCCTTAATCCCCTTCACCTATTAGACCCATTCCCCCACCCACCTCCCCTCTGGTAACCATCAATTTGTTCTCTAGAGTTAAGAGTCTGTTTCTTGGTTTGCCCCCCTTTCTCTTGTTTTCCTCTTTGCTCATTCATTTTGTTTCTTAAATTCTACATATGAGTGAGATCATATGGTATTTGTCTTTCTCTGACTTATTTCACTTAGCATAATACCCTCTAGCTCCATCCACCTAGTTGCAAATGGCAAAATTTCATTCTTTTTTAATGGCTGAATAATATTCCATTATATATATGTATATGTATATATACCACATCCTCTTTATCCATTCTTCAGTCAATGGACACTTGAGCTGTTTCCATAATTTGGCTATTGTAGATAATGCTGCTATAAAGTTGATGGCATTATATTTTAAATATATATGTATATACTTTATATATGTATGTATATATTATATAATTTGTATGTATATATATGTATATCCACATATATATTTATATTTTATATATAAAATATTTTTGGTCTATTTTCATGAGACTTAAACTTATTAAGTTGCAGTTCTTAGCATTGTACAGAAGATATATGGTAGATGTTTAATACATGCCTGTTTATTATCTTCTCAAGATCATCTCCCTGCCTGAAAAGGCTAGATGCAGACCTATTATCTATCACTTCTAAAAGTAATTATATGTTTTATATAAGTCTGTGTAGATCTTGCTGAACTTATGTGGTTTTTAAACTTTTTTTTGATAAGATCTGCTGCATAAAACATGGAGACCAAATGTGGTGAGCTTAATACCTAAAAACGAGACAGAGGGAACCAGGGTCATATGTGGGCTCAACAGAGCAGCTGCTAGATGTGATGAGTAAACAGCCGTCAAGGAAGTGGTTGACAGACCATTTGACCGAGGTGAAAAACTCACTTACCTGCCTTTGTGCTTGTTGCCAGAAGAGATACTTTGGCAGGGGGTGTGATGTATACATAGGAAGGCTCTAGAAATGCTTTTGTTTTTGGGAGCCGGGATCTCAGCAGAAATATATTGCCCACTGGTTGTCCTAATTCATCAAACATCTCTATCCATCCACCCATCCCATCTATCCTCTATTAAACATTTATTGAGCAGTTATTGTATAAAAAGCAGCAAGAATTAGTTTTAGAAGGAGCTGTGGTTGAGACACACTCAGAGTTCACAAATACATAGGAAAGCTTTGAGTTAGACACATTTGTGACCTTAATCAAGTTACTTAATATTCTTTAAACCCCAAGTTCCTCATCTTTAAAATGGCAGTAATAATAATACTTACATCACAAAGTCATTGTAAGGATTGAAAAATATACTGCATGTAATTTTTTTTGCACAGAGCCATAAATATTTTGTATTATTATTTTTAACAATCACAATCATATTCATCATCAACCACAATGAGTTCTTATAGGAGCTTAAACTTTTATGCAGTGTGAAATACATAGAAAGAAAATAAGTTCTTCCTGCCACAAGTTGTCATTCTAAGGAAATTGCTTCATGTCCATAAAATAACAAGACACCTGAAGGAAGAAAAGATTATCAGAATGTTTTGCCTACGTATTGCCAAATATAACTTTATTTCTACTACTGTATCCAGATGGGCTAATTTTTTCAATTTGCATCTGAAGAGATGGACAGCATGTAAACATGGCCTTAGACTCAGACTTACAGGATGGAAAATGGAAACAATCCAGAGAGCTTACCCAATCAATAGGTGTTCTTGAAAACTTGCCTAAGTATCTATCCTTTATTTAAACACATTCAGAGAAAGAGAGAGAGATGTTATAACTGCCTTTGAAATTTATCCTTATTTTTAACCAAACTCCCCACATTTGTAAATTCGATTAATTTGTTTTGTTTTAAACTTTAAGGAATATCTTCCAAGTTAATGAGGCCCACAGCTTTTCATTGTCTTTGACTTTTCATTGCCTTTTTCTCTTCTCCTACTACCTCTCTTCTGAGTCCTGTCACCAATTGCAGTTTGTTACTGAGTTCTATTGTTCTCTTGTGTCCTTCTGCCACATAGTGGGAGAAGTTCTTTTCACACTTGTTTGGGCCCTCAGTCCCCCATGCTGTTCCAATAGTCTTTGTCTCCTACTGTGGACTTCCTTATTTCTGGATCCTCCTCCTTCTCCGCCCATCTTGCTCACCAAAACTGCATCCATCTTCCTTAACCATTGCTCTAATCAAAGCTTTTCCTATGTAAAGTTATTATAGGATAGATGAAGTCTGGACTTCTCTGTCATACATCAAGATCCTCCACATGAGAGACTGCCCTTGTCCAGCTCTGTCCTTTATAATTCCCAGCACTGCTTCCCCGATAGTTTTCTGTCTTGCAAACATAGAGCTCCCGTTCTTTCAGCAAGTCTTTGCTTCTGCAAATCATTTCTGAAGAAAGTAGACAACCTCTCATTTTTTGACTATCATATGGCTAAATTGTTTAAAAACAGTGCAGTTATAAATGTTTAAACTTTTGCTAGCAATTCATTATGGAAGAGAAGAGTTGAGAGGGAAATGGATGACATAGGGTGTAGGGATGACAGTCATCTCTGTTTACACATGAGCTGAGAACTGTATGTCTTTCTCAGACCAGGACCTGGGAAAGGTGGGAGGTTCTAAGATGGGGATTCTTAACTTAGGGTCCATGGATTACCAGGAAGTCTATGTATGGGATTCAAGAGACCTGTGAACTTACAAAGTTACAAGTAAAGATCCATGTGTATGTGCATGTGTTTTCAGAGGGGAGGATCCATCACTTTCATTAAGAGAAATATGACATTCAACAAGAAGAAGCTTTGGTTAGGGGTTTGACTGGCCAAAGGAAGGTAGGATGAAGTTGGGACTGAGTACTGCTAAGATGAAACTTGTCACCTTGTACGATACCATGGTGATGAAGTCTTTGCTTGGATACTGTGGAGAAACTCAAGGTGCAGAAACCAAGCGTCACTAAAGGCTGAACCAGTCATTAGCAACGGCCAGGAGAAATCTATACAAAAATGATCCTAGAACCTCCTGAGTGTCAGAGTGCCCAAGATTTAGGCTCAGATTGGAAAAGGGCTTTTCTCAGTTACAGAAGTCAGAGATTAGGCAACCACAGTTTGGGCTGTTTCAGAGCACTGATTTTGGAGATAAGATGGAAATTCTGGTTGGAGGAAGCAGGGGCCCCGTGGAACATGCACGAAAGATTAAGAACTGAATTGTGGAAAGCACTGAGATCCTTTTTAACAGGGCCACCAGAATGGTTTCAGGTGGGAGTATCCTTTTAGGTGGAAAGAAGAACAGTGACCTCTACGTATGTAGAACATTCTGTCAATTAAGAGATTTGTGACTTGAGTTTAGCTATCTAAGTTTCCTGTTATCTTCTATGTTCAACATGTTTACTTTGTGTTCATTGTGTTTATTGTAGTTTCTCCTTCTAGTGTTTGGTAAAGATATTTTGAAGATGTGACTCTAAGCTGTGTTGAAGGACAGGAAACTTAGGAAAGCCATAGGGTTTAGTGGGGTGGATGAAAGGTACTATCGTAACCAGGCAATGGGAAACATGTGGTGCAGTTAGGAGGAGAGCCCTCTTCCTGCAGCTCCCCTCCGTGTATGGCCTTCACTTATAGCTTTCCCACCCCCAGATACCCACCCATAGCCTAACTGGCCTTCCGTCATATTCAAATCCATGAGGCTATAACTCCTTACTGAGCCTCTGACAAATCTCTCGCTCTGTCTTCCTAGAACAGTGGTTCTTCACCATCAAATAGATTGGGGAGCTTGTACAAAATAAACCCTCACCACATAGTCCAATTGAGGACACACATTGTGTGTATCACTTACTAAAAAAAAAACCAAAAAACAAATGATTTGATATTTATTTGTGTGTGGTTTATTTTCCCCAGTAATACCCTAAGTTCTTACAGCACTGTTGGAGTCAGAACCTGGGTCAAATCCTGGCTCTTCTACTATCTATGCTATTTGACATGAAGTATGCAAGCTTCCTAAATCATGGTTCTGCATCTATAGTTGATTAAGTCCTAATAGATGGTAATATGATAACATCATTATAGGCATTTAAAAATACTGGATACTGGGGCACCTGGGTGGCTCAGTCAGTTAAGTGTCTGCCTTCGGCTCAGGTCACTATCCCAGGGTCCTGGGATCCAACCCCGAGTTGAGCTCCCTAATAGGTGGAGAGTCTGCTTCTCCCTCTGCCCCTCCCCCTGCTTGTGCTCTCACTCTCTCTCTCAAATGAATAAAAACAAACAAACAAAAAACCTTTAAAAATACTGGATATAAGAAGAATTGAGTTGGTAATATTTAAGTGTAGAAAGAATATGCTTAACTGGTGCCTGGGTGGCTCAGTCGGTTAAGCATCTGCCATTGGCTCAGGTCATGATCCCAGGGTCCTGGGATGGAGTCTCTGACTGGGCTCCTTGCTCAGTGGGGAGTCTGCTTCTCCTTCTCCCTCTGTCTGCCACTCCCCCTGCTTGTGCTCTCTCTCTGTCAAATAAATAAATAAATAAAATCTTTTTTTAAAAAAGAATATACTTAAAATAATATAACTGAAACAATGTATTCTAAATACCCCATCTAGTAAATATCATAAAAGAGTAAGGCCTTTTTTTTTTTTTTTTGAAAAGAGATAGTTCAGAAATAAATGAATCCAAACCGACTAAGTGGAATTCTTTGGTAAATTAGATCCTGTGTTAGAACTATAAGGTATAAGAGGAGAATGGCTAACAGGTTTCAGGCAATCAAGTCTAAATAAGGGCAAGGAGAAGTATATAAAGTTTCTTTGTTAAGAGGCATTATTAAAATTATTAACGGAAGACGGATCCATGGTTTATATCTCCTAGCAGGAAGAGCAAATGTTGCTGAGTTAACAAAATAGGTTAATACTATAATTTAAACCACCGGATTACAACAGCAGTCAGTCTTTGAAGGTTAGTGAAATAGCTGGATCAGTTAAGATGATTTTATGACCTATTTTCTAAGAAAATAAAGTTTCAAGTTTACTTACAGAAACTATGCAAATGAAAGAGCTCATAGCTCAATAATGACAAACTGACAGAATGAGAGAGGTAAAAGGATTGTAATTTCCCTACAAAAAGATTTTCCGACCAAAGTTAAAAATTTGACAATTCAATCCCTACGTGAAATAAAAAGATATACATTGATGAAAAGTTAGCAGATAGTTTAAAAGCTTTCAAGACTTGTGAATATAAGAAAAACAGCATGTAATGGGAAAGATATATTGAATAATAATCTAATGATTCTGAATTTATGTTTCCAACAAAATAGCAATTAAAAAGACAGCTTGGAAAACACATCAAAGATAAATGCTGGAAATATAAGGAGGAATGGAATTTAACCGAAATTAACTTTTCCCTGTTAGAACAATAAAGATTTTGTGATCCATCTCTAATAGAAATTAAAATATTTATTTAATATCAATTAATACAAATGGAAAGGAAAAATGGTCAGAAGATACAATATTTTGTCCAAAATTTTAAGAATCTTTTATAGAAATAGATGTAATTGTGAGCTTTGTTCTTCAGATGTCTTTGATGTAAGATCTGGCAGAGTACCAGCGTTTTACCACAACCCCGGAAAAAACAAACCTCTTTCTTGCCTATAACACATTAGGAAGCTGGGGGTACTCTTGTATGTTCTTCAGGCAACTGAGCCAAGGACTGCCTGGCCCTAGAGGCTGGGTTTAACTGTGGCATTCACAGTCATCAGAATACATGCTTCCATAATAAAAAGAATCTTCTGAGATGCGGGGGCCCTCTTGGAAAGCCACACCCATCTTTGTTGCTCTCATGTAGCTGCTGATGAATGAAAATTTTGTTGCAGAGTTGTTTGATTAGATACTCGGATCTTAGGTGTGAAGCTGTAAGAAGGAGCCTAAAGTGGGGGTGAGGATTGAGGAAAACCAATACAGTTGGGTTTTCTTTTGTGAGATTCACTCCACATTCGGGTGAGTCTTCAGGATCAGAGTTGAGACTGAAAATCCATGTGGGCAAGTGAAACCTTCTTGTTGTCCACAGGGAAAGTGTCCATATGGAAAGGAAGACCTTCCCCGATAGAGGAGGACCATTCTTCGGTCAAGGATATATGAGTAACAGCACTCCCCTGCTAGAACCTCCAAACAAGCTCTCAGGGAAAGGAGTCAAAATGTGTAAAGCTTCAGACACCACAGCCCGGGGTTACATTTGCATTTAGGGAGACTGAAGGCACATCTTTGAAACATGATCTGGTCGTCACATTTCTGTCACCAGGCAGTCACAGTAGTGCTTGGGATGCCACTATTGGAGGTAAATTCCTTTGCCTATAAGGTTTGCCCATTCTCTGAAACTCTTTTTATTAAAACAAGTGATGTTAAATTAAACACATGGTGGTGGGCACTACTTTCAAAGAACCTTTCCTGATACTCCAAGGGCACGTAGGAAACCAGGAGAGAAAGTTTGGGAGTAAGGGTAGGATGAGGGAAGGGTGCAGAGACAAGATTGAAAGGGCAAAGGATAGGGGCACCTGGGTGACTCAGTTGTTAAGCATCTGCTTTCGGCTCAGATCATGATCCCGGAGTCCTGGGATTGAGCCCCGCATCGGGCTCCCTGCTCAGCGGGAAGCCTGCTTCTCCCTCTCCCACTCCCCCTGCTTGTGTTCCCTCTCTCGCTGTGTATCTCTCTGTCAAATAAAGAAATTAAAAAAAATATGAAAGGGCAAAGGATAAATTATCCTACTCCATGGTGTGCTCAGAGACCCGTCTTTTGTATTCCTAAATCCTGGGGTTGCAGGCTTGAATTAGGCGCTCCATGACCTGTAGCTACTCTTTCAAATTTGGCTCTGATTACAATCCTGAAAATCTCCAGTCACATGCCTATACCTATTGTTCCTAGGTTGGAAGAACATTAAAGCAAATAATACTTCTATGCACATCTTGAAAAACAGGAACTAGCGGAAAAATATTCATGTGAACAAAAAATTCACCAATTATCCCATCAGCCCCTAAAAGCATCACAGCATTCACGTCTCTCTCTGTCTATCATCATATGTGGCTGAAATTAGCCTGGATATACAATTTTATATCTGACATTTAAAAAAATTTAAAATTGTATGATATATATTTCCCCATGTGATTAAAAATCTTCATGAATATTTTTAATGGGTGCCTAAAATTTCTTTTTGTGGATATACCATCATTTGTTTAATGTTTCCATATTATTGGGTAATTAGACTATTTCTAGTATTCTGCTATAATAGCAGGATGGACATCTCTGCATATAAATCTTTGTCTCCACTTTAGATTATTTTCTTAGGACTCTAAAAGTGCAGTTGATAGGGTATGAACATTTTTGGAAATCATGTTAGATATTATCAGGTTACTTTCTGCAAACCTGGATTCCAATTTCTATTACTACTAGCAAGGAAAGTACACATTATTTAATTTAGTGAACGAAATGAATGGATTGAACTGAATCCTTACTGACACTGTTATCATAAGCCATCACACTAAAAGAAAAAAAGCGCTGATATTAATAACAGTACATATCTTGCTAACTGATACAGAACGAATTGCATTTAGTTGTATGATTTACATTTCCTTGAAGACTGGTATACATGGAAAATTTTTCTAATATTTATTAGCCCTGATTTTTGCTCTTCCGCGCATTATCAGCTGCTTTTCTGGGGCCAGAAATTTATGGAAGGAATTGTTTCTATGCTGACACCTGGCGCTGTTTGGAGGCAGGCTAGCATTTGTAATTTGTATGTGGGCGACTGGCTCAGGCCTCAGAGACAATCTTCCTCTCTTCGCTGTGAATAAAGAAAGTCTCTAAAATGGGCTCAGATGCAAATGGATATCTCAGAGATCTCCAAAGTCGATTGGAATCTCCAATGTTAGCAAACCCCTGGCTTATAGTGCTTACTACTTGCCAAGGGTGTTCTAATTGACCCACTAGTGTCCTATGTTGACCCATTAACTCCTTCCAACCACTCTCATGGGTAGATAGTATTACTATGATCATCCCTATTTTTCAGGTGAGAAAAATAAAGAATAGAGTGGCTGAACAATGTGATTAGGAATTACACCACTGGTTGACTGCATGATTGGGTGTTGAACCCAACAAACTGCACCCAGAGTCTTATTTCTTCACCACTAAGCTGCACTGGCTTGTCAAGCATGTCAAAAATATCACCTAGACAAGGTAGGTGATCCTGTTCTAAGCCTTCTTTACATCTAGTGTTTCTTTTTCCTACTTTGTACTAAATTAAATAATTATCTGTGCAGCACTTTCTTAAATGTCTCTTCTGCCAGAATTTAAGTTCCCCGAGGGCAGGCATTTTTTTCAGTCTTATTAACATCCTATCCCTAATACCTATCATGTGCCTGTGGACGGTATATAGACACAAAATATTTGCTGGGTGGATGAATGAATGGTTTCAAGTGTCATCTTTTCAGTGGGTCTTTGGCTGGGGGTTAGGTTAATATCTGTGCATGGTTAGATAATGTTTCAGGAGAGAGCTGTGTGAGCACCCAAGTGGATGGGTGTGCATACCTTGTCCCCCCTCTGAGTGAAGACCTTGTGCTGGTCTTCCCACTTTCTGTCCATGCTCTCCTCCTCCACTGCCAAGCGCATCTCCAAAATGTTATCTGGCTGAGTTTGTGACTGGAGACTGGTTTTTCTCTGACCTGGAGCAGGATGGATTCTGATAACTTGGTTTAATCATGAAAGATTACAATGTCAGCCGATCTTAGTAAGCATCTAGCCCACCTGGAATGAGGAAGCAGGTATGAGGAGTTTAAAGAATTTGGTGGTGGGAAGCTATGAATAGGAATTTCTGGGTACTATTTCTACAATCCTTATGGGAAAGTCACCTCCACCATGTGGGCCCAGGAAACTATACAGGGATTTTCAGAGGAACCAGAAGTGCAGCCCCTCATATTTGGGCTTTTCCTCTCCATGTACCTGATCACTGTGTTTGGAAACCTACTCATCATCCTGGCCGTCAGCTCTGACTCCCACCTCCAAATGCCCATGTGTTTCTTCCTCTCCAACCTGTCCTTTGTAGGCCTTTGTTTCCCCTCCACCACCATCCCCAAGATGCTGTGGAACATCCAGAGTCAGAGCAAAGTGATCACTTATGAAGGCTGCCTCAGCCAGATGTATTTTACATACTCTTTGCAGAATTAGACAACTTCCTTCTGACTGTGACGGCTTATGACCACTTTGTGGCCATCTGTTACCCCCTGAACTACATGGTCATCATGGACCCTCGGCTCGGGGGACTGCTGGTTCTTGTATCCTGGGTCCTGAGTGTCTTGCATTCCTTGTTACAAAGATCATTGGAGTTGCAGTTGTCCTTCTCTATAGTCTTGGAAATCCCCCACTTTTTCTGTGCATTCAATCAGATGATACAACTTACATGGTCTGACACTTTTCTCAATAACATGGTGATATATTTTGCAACTATGTTGCTGGTTGTTGGTCCCTTTGATGGGATCCTTTACTCTTACTCTAAGATAGTTTTCTCCATACGTGGAATATCATCAGCTCAGGGCAAGTATAAAGCATTTTCCACCTGTGTGTTTGATCTCTCAGTTGTCTCCTTATTTTATTGTGTGAGTCTAGGGGTGTACCTTAGCTCTGCTGCTACCCAGAGCTCCCACTCAAGTGCAGTAGCCTCGGTGATGTATGCTGTGACCATGGCCATGCTGAACCCCTTCATATACGGCCTAAGGAACAAAGACATAAAGGAGGCTCTGGTGAGATTCTCTGGGAGGGTAGATCTAAAAGGCCAACTGTTCTGGGGATGAAAAACTGCACAGGATTGCAGAGCCCACAGCCTGAGCCAAGTGTTGACATTTTTTGATCAGATTCTTGAAGTGGAACATGCCTCTTCTATTTTTTCTGGGAATTTCTATTTTTTTTGCCCTCTCTGTATAATTTATGTAACTTACTTTACTAAGCTTTGTGATATCTCTGATATGCAAGAGACTTTCCCTTTGTCATTTTCCTACTTCAATGGTATTCCTAACCTCGGATGTGAAATATTTGGAAATTCTCACTTATTCAAAGGACGACATGGATCTGTTAAAAATGATTTATTCTTAAATAAAATACATCGTAGTGAGTATTAAAAAAAAGAATTTGGTGGGAGCACCTGGGTGGCTCAGTCGGTTAAGTGCCTGACTTCAGCTCAGGTCATGATCTCAGGATCCTGGGATCAAGCCCCACATGGGCTCTGGCCTCATGGGGGAGTCTGCTTCTCCCTCTCCCTCTGCCCCTGCCCCCCTGCTTATGCATTCTCTCTGTCAAATAAATAAATAAAATCTTAAAAAAAAAAAAGAATTTGGTGAAGCCTAAGGCTAGTTTATGAGCTTCCTGCTGTCTGACTCCCTAGTCAGTGCTCTTTTTACTGAAACACATGGGTTTAACCAGTTGTGCTAAGAAATTTTAAGCTGATTTTTGTGACTTGTTCTAATTCAAGCTCAAGCAACTCACACATTCAAACCACAAAGGTGTAGCACCTGGAGTGTGAGGGTCCAGATCCTCCATCTCAGACCCTTCCCTGACGATGGGATGGTGACTCTGAATAGAACCTCCAGGGGTCCTTTAGACCAGCCCTGTTCAATAGAGAGAACATGTGAGCCACATGTGTAATTTAAAAATGTTGTTAAAGTAAAAAGAAATAGGTGACATGAATTTTAAATGTATCTTATTAAATCCAGTACATCTAAAACATTATCATTTCAACCTGCAATAATATAAAAATTAATTAACAAGGAATTAGAAAAGACAGTATTTGCCAACACACATACTACTGTACAAAGTCTTAGGCGATGCAGCAGTGAAAGGGAAATGCAGTTCTACCAGAACACTAAATTGGTGTTTAACAGGGAAATATTTTACATTGCTTCAAGTTCAAAATTTTAATTTTAATATTAAAATTAAGGAGAACGTAAAATTCCGCCCCTGGCTCCCATTAGCCACGTTTCGAGTACTCAGTAGCCATGCATAGCTAGTGGCTGCTGTACTAGAGAGCATAGCTTTCGAGAGCTGCTTGTGAGAGGCCCTCGTGGTAACAAATGGCTCTTGCTGTTTCTTTTGGGGCTGGTCTGATCTGTAGATGTCCAGGGACATCTTCAGAGAGATAACATTGATTCTTGAGTGCTCTTGGATGGGGTTGGAGATCTGTATTTTAGTTTGTGTTGGTCTTTTTGGGGTTTCTCCAAACTTACGGTAGAGAGTACTCCATTTTAGCTTGTTCTTCCCAAACAATAGAACCTAGTAGTTCCTTCAAAGTCAAGTTTCTGGAGCCACGTCCTGGCTATGCCACTTCCTGGATATATGCCCTCGGGCATGTGACCTAATTGGTCTTCTGCCTCAGTCTTTTCATCTGCAAAATGGGGATTGCAATAGTCCTGCACAGGGGTTATTATGAAGAGCAAATGCATCTATACAGGTAAAGTACTTACGAGTGTGCTTGGCACATACTAAGCTCTCGGGAAGTGTTAGCTATCATTATTATTAACCATAAGCTAAATGCAATCTCTGAAATCCAGGGCTTAGCAAGTGCTGTTCCTTCTGTTGCAGGCACTCCACCTGGATAAAGATTTTCATCTTTTAGTTCCCAGTGGAGATTTTACTTCTCCAAGGGAAGCCTCCTCTTGCTTCTCAGATTGGGTTTAACCGCCCTCCACTGGCTCCCATAGAACCCTATTCTCTCCCTTTTATAACACTCAGTATGTATTTATTTGCCTGTCTGTATCTGACCTGTGAAGGTATATCTCTATTTTGTTCTACACGGTATCCTCAGAGCCTGGCGTATAATATCTGGGTGATGATAAAAATAATACGAGTAGTAGCTAACATTTATTGACTGCTCACTAATTGAAGTTCACATAATCCTGTTATATGTTTTTGAGTAAAGGTGCTATCATTTCCATTTCATAAATCAGGAAATGAAGGCTTAGGTAGGTGAAATAGATTTTATAAAGACAGCCAGAGAGCAAATGGCAAAAGCCAGAATTTGAGCCCAACTTGTCTGACTCTGAGCTCATACTCTCAATGGATGGGCTGGTGTTCTCCATGAGTGGGGTCCTCCCGTGGAACCTTGGACCTGGTAGGCTAAAATTCCTCCTGTCTGGCCCAAGGACTCAGGAGGCTCATTTGTATGCCAGCTCTCGGAAGCAATACCCCAGGCCCCTTCTCTCTTACTCTCTTGAGGTCTGCAGGTAGCCACAGGCAGCATGATTTAGGCTGGGAGGACGGAGCAAGATCTGGATTCACTCGGTTCTTCGGGTTTAATCAGACTCCTACAACCCTCTGTTCTACAGAACCCTTCAATGCTTCAATTAAAAGTCAAACAGGGCTGGAATCTGTGCTTTTTTCCCCTGATTCTTGGAATCTAATTTTGTGAACAACTGCTTTTATTGGCTTGGACATAGCTTATTCACTGTGAAAATCCAGTTCAATGTAAATTCTATAGTTTCTAAATATTTATGAGCATTATTCCCTCAAAATGCTGAGTAGTAACTATATGAATATAATTAGATTGTGTTCTGTTTAAACCTTTGTTGTCAGCATACATTTTAGAATAGAAGTTCTAGAGAAGAAAGGAAATTTGACAGCTCTTTGACAAAGCTTTACAAACGTTATGTGTATAATGAGGCGTGAAGGGATGTTCTTACTGATGCTGCAAATGGAGGAAGCATTAATCAACTCGTTGTCTGAACCATCTTTCCTATTATCAACTGCTGTCATCTGGTGGCACATTTGAGCAATAGCAGAAACCTTCAGCATCCACAGTAATTTTCTCTATGTTCGGCGAAGTGGATAGAGTATTTTCATTGTCTTTGCCTGTAGCATATGATCAAATTAAGTGTTTCCTGACAAAGCTAGCACTTATCATACATTAACACCTTTAGTCATTTTTCTTCAGGTTATAATAACCAATAATTAATGAAAGTGTATTAGACACCAAGACCTGTTTTAAGTGCTTTACAGAGTTCATCTTATTTAATATTTATGAGACTTCTATGAGGTGGATATCATTATTCATTTTATCGCCTTGTGGCATCTACTGGTTGACTAATTCATCCAAATCACACTGCTGATAAGTGACAGAGCCAGAGTGGTAATCCAAGAAACTCGATTTCTGCCCGCATGCTCTTAACCACTGCTTTACAATAGACACGTAAGCTAAGATGGCCAGCGAGGGAGAAGAAACTGGAAATAGAAGATCTGGGTGTGAATTTTAGCTCCACTGTTACCTTGTCAATAATAATTCCACTGTCCAAAAAAGACTTACCTCAGCAGGCATCTGACCTTGGTCATATTCCCCTTTACCAGGTCTCATTTTCTTTTCTATAAAATCTTGGAAGCAGACAGGATCATTGGTTTTCTTTTCTTTTTTTTTTTTTTTTAAAGATTTTATTTATTTATTTGACAGAAAGAGACACAGCGAGAGAGGGAACACAAGCAGGGGGAGTGGGAGAGGGAGAAGCAGGCTTCCCATTGAGCAGGGAGCCCGATGCGGGGCTCCATCCCAGGACCCTGGGATCATGACCTGAGCTGAAGGCAGACGCTTAACGACAGAGCCACCCAGTCACCCCAGGATCATTGGTTTTCAAGCTGGTGTTTGTGATGTGCTGGTGGTTCCACATGTGATGAGACCAGAGAGAGAAGGATGGGAAGGAAGGTGGTGCTTGGCTGGTGGGACTGAGACCCTCATTCCTCCCACTGCCCTCCTTCACTTCCATTACATGGTAGTTTCCCAGTTAAAGATTTGGTTCTACAAATGATGTAATACCTAAGAGAAAATTTAGAAACAACACGACCAAACTCTTCTGGGAACTCTGAGAAATACCTGGCAGAGAGAACATGCCAGGACAATTGTGGGTGGCGATAGTCACTGAGACAAAGTTCCCCTGATCTTCAGGAGAGAAGCAACAGAAACTCCATTCCTATGTGGATGCTTCCAGCCTAGCATTCTGAAATATTGTTGCTTCTATTGAATGTTAAGAATCTATATTTATGGGGCGCCTGGGTGGCTCCGTCGTTAAGCGTCTGCCTTCGGCTCAGGTCATGATCTCAGGGTCCTGGGATCGAGCCCCACATCGGGCTCCCTCCTCCACGGGAAGCCTGCTTCTCCCTCTCCCACTCCCCCTGCTTGTGTTCCCTCTCTCGCTATGTCTCTCTCTGTCAAGTAAATAAATAAAATCTTAAAAAAAAATCTATATTTATAATTGCTTAAAATATTGTAAAGATCTTTGTCTATGGAGAGGATATAAAAGGAAGACTGTTATATTTGGAATAGGATGCAGATTTAAAGGCAAAACTTTTACTTGAAGACCTTTTAAAGCTTTTTCTTTGCAGTGTGTGTGTGGGGGGCAGGGTTTACTTCAATAGAAGGAGAAAAGAAACAAAGCAAATCATGTGCTATTTGTCTTAATGTTTCCGGCAATTTTTTGCCTACCAAATATGCATGAATAAATTATAAACATATTTATATCATTAGTAATTATAGACATATTTATCTTATTTTATGTAGTATTTCCTCATTGATGCTATACTTTGGTTGCTTATAAGATATATAGTCTTTGAAAGTTTTGGTCCTAGGAGTAGATTTTATGTCAAAAGTTGAAATCTGTGTGTATTCCTACCACAGTACCTAGCGCATAGTAGGTGTCTAGTACTGTTGAAGGAATATTGCTGCCCTTGCATGAAGGAACATGTTAGATTGGAAACTACACCATTTAATTCTTTGGCTTTTGGGTCTACTGAATATTCATTGGCTTATAAAATTGATTTTTTTTCTCCATTTCCAGCTTTCCCCAATTTTGTAGATACAGAACTGGCACCAGGAACATGGCATTGTTCCAACGTGTTATGGGAAGTTGCTTATAGAGAATCAGAACCTAGGTTTTCCTAATGACTCTATGTCAACTTTCTAAAAATCAATTTCCTGAAAGCCGTTCATCAATTGATCAGTGCACCACATTTATTTGTTTTAAAATATTCATTTTTGGGTGACCTACTTTCATAACTTTGTTTTAAGGGATGTTAAATGTGCTCTTACCCCAGCTCCTGCTGCTGCACTTGGATACCATGGGGTAGGGGTAGGTGGAAGATAAATGGGGATGTTGAGGGGAGCTTGGGTGTGGTAGTGGGCTCATTCATTGATAAAAGACTGTAAGGAATCTTTATTTTCAAGAGTATATTAATGTTTCTTCATGAATATATTCTCTCCTCCCCTTCTTTGGAAATAATAGGATCATGGGATTCTCAAGTTATTAAACATTGTCATTGAATTAGCCCGAAGCCTCTCTTTCTCTCCCTCTTTCATTTTATTCCCACTTCCTCTTCTCATCTTCCCCCACGCCATCCTAGGCAAGCATTAAAATGAGCTTAATTTGTGCCTTTTTGCTTTTATGTGTTCCTGTAGCATGGCTGTTGTTTTGTGCATATGTATTTTTCACTTACCCAAACGATAGTGTGTTATAGATCTCATTCCGTTTCTTACTGGCTCACTCAGGATTCCAGTATAAAGCCATTCAAATTATTACCAGCACACCTTGACCAGTGTTTCTACCCTGTGGTGTAGCTGCTCCACATTTCACCCAGCCTCGCTCCCAGTGATGGGTACCAGGCTGCAGCCAACTCCCCTCCGCCTCTACCCAAGTACCATTGCAATAATAATACCCTTGAACATGTGCTTTTACAGACCTGGGTGGGAATTTCTTTAGGATCTATACCTAGGAGTGGAAACTCTGAATCATCAGGTATGGTCGTATCGCTTTTACTGAGACTTGCCAGAACTCTCCTCAGCCTTTACTCCTTCCAGAACACAAGGGTTTCTCTATGCAGATCCAAATGTTTTGCAAATCTAATTATGTGTCAAGTCATATCTCACCGTTGTTTCCATTAGCACTTCTGTAATTATTACAACTTTGAACATCTCTTTTTAGGCTTGTCAACTTTTTAATTTCTTCGTTTTATTGCTGCGTGGTGAGGTTTCTTGTATACTATAAATATTAGTTGTTTTGACTTGCAATTCTTGTTTTATAGTTTGCAAAGAACTTCTGTGAATCTGTTGTCTATTCGTTAATGTTTCCATGGAGTTCCTTACTGAACAGGAAGGAATAATATGTTATGAACAGGTATATTTTCCCCCCAAAGGAATGCAAGCATAGTCCAACATTTAAAAAAAATCTATCAGTATAATTTACTACAGAATGCAGTAAAAGAGGAAAATTATATGATTATCCCAATAGGTGCAGAGAAGGCATTTGGTAGATTTCATCACCATTTATAACTTTAAAAACAACTCTTAATAAACTAAGTTATATTTCAACTTGGTAAAAATTATATACCTAAAAACAACAGCAAACAATACTTTACAGAGAAACTTTGGTGCATTTCTTTTAAGAAAAAGGACAAAGTAAAGAAACTCCCCCATACCACTACATGGCACTGGAAGTCCCAGATGACATAGAAGGGTGAAGGAGAGGTTTAAGAATTGGAAGGGAAGAGATATAATTGACAGATAACATATTATTATTGTTGTATTACTCTTTAGATTTGCTTAGCTAATATTTTACCCAGGATTATCAGTTATCACTATTATGACTATTACCCACAGTCATAAATGAAAATAATAGAATTTTATTTGTATTGTTCATAAATAGTCAAGATTACACTAGTTTCATAAAACGAACTGGGTAACATTTGCTCTTTTTCTATTTTCTGGGCAACTTTAAAGTGAATAGTAATTCTGTTTTTGTATTGTTCATCTGTAGAGGCCCTGGGCTTTTTGGTAGTCTTAGACCTCCATTTACATTTACTTACTACTTTTTTGTTTCATGACTATATTTATCAGATATGTTTATAAGAAAAAATGTATTCATAAGAATATACTCCTTGGAGATTTTTGTAATCATTTGGCATGTTGGATATTGGTGAACTGGCCTATTTCTTTTCTTGGCCCTCTATTGAGATACACGTTTTTTTTTTTTTTTTTGTGCATTGAAAACCATTCTGTTATTATTTTAAGGAAAACAATACTAAAAAGTAGTACTTTTCAATAAATCTGAGAATGTAAGTTCTGGTGGTGTAGACGTATTAGCATGAGGTGGAGGGATTTGCCTGCCAGATTCCAGTGAGTCAGAAAAGGTTAACTCAGATGGTGCCCTGGCTCTTTGAAGGAATTTCTTTCAGCAAATTTCTCTCTACCAAGCAAATACATATGATACTTTAAGCAATAGCATTAACGATTGAAGTGTTAAGCTATTGAGTTTGTTGAACTTTGCCGTATTTCCCCCTGACCTTGGCCGCGAGGATACGCCTGGTGAAGTTCAATGCCTGGTGGCAGTGACCATCTGTTCCCGGTTTGGGTTACTTCCCTTGTATACATATTTCAGAACACACGCTTTGCTCTGACTCTGTCTTGAATTGTCCAAAACCTGTAAGACGACCTAAATCTCAAGTACCTGGTTTTGTCATTTCATCATCTTTAAATGGTGATAAAGACACCTATATTGTTGTGAGGATTACACGAGACTGTGGAAGAAATGAGAACCCCCAAGCTGAGGGGGCAGATGCAGGGCAGCCCCCTGGGGCTCACCCACTTTCTAAATGACTCACTTCTAGACACCAGCCTCTGGGAGGGAACACAAATTCCTGTCTGGGAAGAATTATGAATCACTACATCGTGGGCTTTTAGAGTCACTTATGAAGAACCCAAACTGCAAAACTAAGGGATGCATTTCATGTGTTCACTGGGAGACATGTCATGTGTTCACTGTTGAGGGCCATGGAGTAATGGGTGCTCTGCAGAGGCCCCAGCCAATGCTCAGCTCAGCTCAGCTCTCACCTCCAGGACAATTTTGGCTTTTCCTGATCTAGCCTCATTCGCCCTCCTTCCCCTTTGAGCTGATGAGAGGTAGAGTTCCTGGCTCAGCTTCACTCTGTCAGTGGATTTGAAGCTTGGTGACATTCCAGCACATCACTGCAGGGCTGAGGGCTAGGTGGGAACCCTGGGGGCGATGCTCAGACTATGACCTGTTAGGGCACGCGGGATTGAGGCAGGGGCCCCTAGGGAGCCAGGGGAACGCAATGGGGAAGACGCAGGGAGCGAGGAAGAGAAGTGAGGGAAGATAATAAAGTAACAGAAATATCCAAAGCGAGTAACGTATATGGCAGTTTGTAGTGTTTACTCTTCACACTGGATTTTTCTTATCTAAATGTCTGCCTCTCCATAGTCCGTCCCATCCATTTCCCGGGAGATCTCTCTGAAATCCTTCTCTACCAAGAAGCACTTGTGTGGATCAAGTCAAAACATGTTACGTTGTTGGAATTTGGGAATGGGAGTTTGAGAAGACGTAGAAACCAACGTGCAGCGATGTATTTGGAAGATCTACAATTCAGGAATACAGTATTTGCTCTCAGTATTTAAAAATACGTCCCTTTCGGGGGTCCTGGGTGGCTCAGCTCGTTAAGCGTCTGACTCTTGATTTTGGCTCAGGTCATGATTTCAGGGTCATGAGATTGAGCCCCCTGTTGGGCTCTGCACTGAATGTGGAGCCTGCTTGAGATTCTCTATCATTCCCCTCTGCCCCTACCCCCATTCTCTCTTTCTCTAAAATAAATAAATAAATAAATAAATAAATATTAAAAAAAAATATGTTCCTTTCTTTTTCTTCCAATTTCTTCTCCATCCTTCTCTCTTTGCTCTTTTGCACCTCCCTTCACACCCCCTTGTCTCACCGCCACACTCCTCCCATGCATGCCCATGGTGATGAATAAAGCACATTGATGAGCTTCAACGGAGCATGACTGAAGGTGCCATTTGCCACTTGGAAAGGCTGGGAGACAAAGGAATGTCTGTAACACAAGAGGCTTATTTTTTTTTTTAAAGGATTCCCTTTTTCTTCTCAACTTGGGACTTTATTTCTCTACCCGATATGTGTGTGTGCTGGTGTGCGTGTGTGTGTGTGCGTGGGCGGGTCTCCTGCCACAGGCAGGGGAGAAAGGTTTTCTTTGTTGTAGAGTGTGTTTTATTTTGGCATATGCCCTTTGTCACTATGTGGCATTCCAGTTTGGACAAGTCAAGCAGAACAGTGGGTCGCTCTGGCTAACATGCTTTACTGAGTGCGGGGGGTTAAAGTTCAGGAAAGGCAGTCAACAGGTGGTTGATTTTCTGGGATGGCATTTTTCCAGTTCTCTAAGGTGTCCGCAGTTGCTGGTTCGGGAAGAGGATGTGGAAGCGGAGGGAGGATGGGAGGGACAGAAGTCATGAGGACCATCACATTTGCTCAACAGCTGAGTCAGGCAGGGTCAGGCCGTAACAAGGACATCACTATGAGCTTAGGTCACTGGGTAGAATTCTTCTGACCAGTAGTTTCTCTCCACAAAACCTAAAAAATAAAGGGAAAAAAGTGTGCAAATTCCCTTAGGGGATACCACTATGCAGATTTCAGTTGCTGTCAAACAACATTGGGACTTCTTCCTTCAGGGATCTTCTGGGGCCCTGGGCCCTAATTTCACTTTTGGGTGTGTTGACTGAAGGAATATTTTGAAAAACCATTGTGATGTGGCCACTGATACATTCCAATGAGAACAGAATGAGGAGCCTTGAACCTTTAGCATTTTTTTTTTTTTATAAAAGAATAAGTTACCAAGTAACCTGCTTTTATCACCTTCATTGCATCCCTCTTCCCCGAATGACCCCATAGGGGTGGATAGAAGTCTGGGATTGGAGAAAGTTCAGGGATGGGGTAGGATGAGGCTCAGGGAGGGGTGAGTGTCGTAACTTGGTAATAAGGAAAAGTTGAACATTTATTTAATGGTTTGTTCTTAAAGAGTCACGAAATGGTGTAAATGTCCAAACAATGACAGGGTTCAAAACAGCCGCTCCAAAATGACCATAGTAAAATGTGAGCTACTCAGGCTAACATGAGAAATCTTAAAGGTCAACATTCAAGATATATAAAGTGATTTCTCTCACATTGATTTTTTTTCCCCCCAAGAACTGTAAGAAAACAGAAATGACTTTGCATCTTTGCTAACAGAAAAAGCCCATGGAAGGATTTACATTTTGGGGGTAGAAACTACTTGGGCATGGCCCGCTGAGACAAGCCGTGGAATTATCTGGAAGTTTGGGCTGTGGACACACACGCTCCTGTATTTTCTAAGTGTGCTCTCATGAATGTACTTTTTATTTAGAACAATATATTTTCCTATGAAGAGAACAAGAATTCCTAATATTTTAGTTGAAAAGTCTGTAAGTATATGAGACCTACTTATTAGCCTTGGAGGGCGAAAGAACTAAAAATATGGGGGGTGGGGCTGGATGGAAATGCAACTGTTATTGGTTTCCCCAGAGAAAAACTCGAGATGAAATGGGTTCACAAAGTAGGGGGGATTTCGGGGGGGACATGACAAAGAGTTTTCAGCAGCAACTTTCTGTCAAGAACGTGTTTGAAGCTTCTTTCCTTGGGAGGTAGGATGGTCACAGCAGGGTCCATATTGGGCCTCAGACAGAGAGGGACAGAGAGGCTTCTGCAGTGTCCCCACCCACCCTCCTCCTAGTTCCCTCTGCCTACAGGGATTCAAGGGGTCCTCTATGGGAGTGGGGAGAGCCAATGTCTGAATTCAGCCCTGCCTTTTGAGGAGTCATCAGGCTTTTGCCCTAACTAATGGTTACGTTTATAGCAAGGATGCCCTGATCTGACTCACAGAACATTCCCAAACTGCATTTCCAAAGACCTATTTCCAATAACCCATGTTTTTCTCCAAATAATCTTTTTGATTGCTTTAGACATGGATGCCACTGTTGGAATAGAAATTGGGGATGGGGCAGAGCACTACTGTTTTTCATTAAAAGCTTTAAATATCTAGGGGCGCCTGGGTGGCTCTGTTGGTTAAGTGACTGCCTTTAGCTCGGGTCATGATCTCATGGTCCTGGGATCGAGTCCTGCATCGGGCTCCCTGCTCAGTGGGGAGTCTGCTTCTCCCTCTGTCTGCTGCTCCCCCTGCTTGTTCTCTCTCTCTGTCAAATAAATAAATAAAATCTTTAAAAAAATAAAAGCTTTAAATATCTAAACTTTGTACATGTGTACCTCTTTGAGAAAAATAAAAATGTAAAAAGCTAACAAAATCTCTGCTGCTAGCTTTTTGTTATACAAGTAATAAATACATGGTCACTGGGCAAAATTTAGAAAATTCAGAGAACTGCTCCTGAGATGCACCATCTAGAAATAGTTACTATTGAAACTTCACTCTAGATGCTTCCATATTTTCCTCAACACATACATAGATGCATTTTTTTTAAACAAAATTGGATCACGTTATTTTGCTTTTGTCATTGAACAATATATATTTTGTTCCCAAGTGACAGAATTTCAGTAGTAAGTGCCTTAAAAGGGATACAGGACATAGGGACTGGGCCTTAGGAATAAGTGGATCCAGAACATAAAGGTCTCCAGGACTCTGTATCTCTTTTCATTTTGTTTTTTTTTAAAGATTTTATTTATTTATTTGAGAGAGAGTGAATGAGAGAGAGCACATGAGGGGGGTAGGGTCAGGGGGAGAAGGAGACTCCCTGCCGAGCAGGGACCCCGATGCGGGACTCGATCCAGGGACTCCAGGATCATGACCTGAGCCGAAGGCAGTCGCTTAACCAACTGAGCCACCCAGGCACCCACGTTTTGTTTTTTTTAATGTAATTGGTTTATTCTTCCTCTTAGTTAATGCTGGGGCGACATACTAGGACTAGTTGTGCAGCTTTACATCTTTCCAAGTTAGCTCTCCAAGGAAATATATGCCTTTTGTATAGACCACAGTCCAAATTCCCACAGAAGGGCTCACCGGAATTATTTAGCAGTGTGTGGTCATGGAAAGTTTTTGTAGAAAACCTGGTGAGTGGAGTGAGGGAGAACTTGAAGGAGAATGGTCACAGCAGAGGGACTGAGCTGTTAACAGAGGAAGGGAGGATTTGGGACAGAGAAACAATAGCATCCTCCCTGCATATGTTCTGATAAATTACGCTCTCGGGAGTAGGTACCAGTACTCTCCCCCCACTCCCCTCTGCGCCAGTCTACGAGCTGCCTATTGGCCTGCAGTTTTGCCAGTGCTGGGAACGATCACCGACAAGAAAGCCTTGATGCACCTCGTCTCACGGGATTTTCCTGTTTGTTCTGACTTTCTGTGAGATAGATAGCCCCAGCATGTTTCCCACCAACCCCGTTGGGGAAGAGGTCCTTCAGTACTTTTCATGCTATCATTTTTTTCCCTCTTCGAGATAACGCTTGCCGGATGCGGGGGTGGGATCCAGTCTGAAGGGGACCCCGAGTTGTCAGTTTTGACCACTGTGAGGTCACGCGCTGCCTCTTCCTGGCACAGGAATGATGATTCTACAGGAACACTCATGAAGGGACATAGTAGCAATCGCAAAACCACATGCCCTGCTGGCTGGCCTAACCTAGATTTCTGCCCTGAAAAGGGGCTGTGGCAGGGTGAGCAAGAGCAAACCTAGGGCACGATGCCCCACCTCTGTGACTGAGCTGGACTCCTTACTAAAATGCAGAGTTTTGTCTTGTGGGACCTTGGGGCAAAGTTATCAAGAACATTCAAACTTAGCAGAAAATGCCCATTTTCTTAAGGGTCCTGCCTTTCCTTCTCGTGGCTAGCAGGAGCACAGATACATGTGTTCCTCTTCTAGTTTTTTGAAAATCAGACAGAAACTTGCATTGCAGTTGTATTCTTGGGGCCAAGGACATGGGGCCAGTATGGAATCTTGGGTTTGGCTGAGGCTGTGGCTAGAACTGCTTTCATCCTGTGGGGTGGTCAAGGGTAAGGCTATGGGAGTTTGGATGGTAATATCTACCCTGTGTCCTCTGACCCTTGTCGGAAGTCCTATGACCTGCCATGGGGACAGAGTTGCTTCCCAAACCACCCAGGTAGGTGGGGATGGCTAGGAGTTTTCAAGTCAAGCTGTGTGTGGGTTGCTTCTTCCTAATGTAGAAGAAGACATTATTTATCTTAGACTTATGTGGTCCTGTCCAGTTTCCTCAGGTAGGTTAGCCATAAAATCCCAAATGTGAAAGCGGCTCTTTCCTTAGTGTCCTACCACCCGCACCTGCCATTGCTCATCTCAGCTTTACCGACAAGACCTCTGCACTCCCAGAGGGGAGAGGTCCTTTCTTGTCAAGTGCATCTAGTCTTTGACTATGTCATATTTGTTTTCACATCATTTAACCCTGCTGTTCTTCCAGGTGTCTGCTTCGGAACTTTATCATGGTGCTTTAGGTCCCCCCCGCCCCCGGCTGCTCCCCCCCAGAGGCATGTGTCTAGCTCTGGGGCAGCTCCATCACACTGCAGACCTGGAGAGACAGGGCTGGCCAGTGTCCCACCCCTTACTACTGGTCTGCACCAATGTGCTAGGTTTAAAGAGATGAGCAGAAATGGTTGAACCAGAAATTATATGATCCCATTGTTCGTGTTTAGAATACAAAAAAAAAAAGAAGGCGATTTATTGAAGAAGTGTTTATTGAACACCAATTTAGTTTCAGGAACATTTCAGGTACATTGTCAATGTTAAAAGCTTATTATATATCTCACACTAGTTTTATACATTTACATGTATTTTTTAACTTCATTCTCATGAAAACCCTATGAGGCTGACGCTCTTATTAATATCTCCATTCTACGGATGAGGAAATGTAGGCTCAGAGAGGTCAAGCAACTGGTCCAAAGTGGCACAGCTGGTGGGGGTGGTGGTGAGTAGGAATGCTGGAATTTGAGCCCAGGCACTCCAGCTCCTGTGCTTATGTCCAAACTCCACACCTTCGTAATACGCACTCCGTGGCCTTTGTGTACTCCGGAGGACATGTGGGTCCAGACTAGCATCTTAGCGCCATGCACAAATGAAAGCTTTCTAGGCAGGATATTTCTTTAAGATGATAGTATCAGACTAATGTATGAAGCACTTTTTAAAAGTGACTCTTATTATATACTAGTAATACATGTAAGGATGAGTGCACTGTCAAAGATACAAATTTTGAAAGGAAGACACGTCAGGTTATCCCCCTTAATAACAGGTAGCAATTATTGAGAGCTTTCTAACTCCTTTACATGCATTCTCATTTCATTCCACACAAAACCGTATGTGGTGGGTGGTATGATTATTATCCCCATTCTACAGATCAGGAAACTGAGTCATGTGTATATTGCTTCGTGAATAGATATCTTGGGCTGCATGGATGGGCAGAGGTTTGATGGCGTGCCATGTGCCAGGCATATTTGGTGGACTATGTGAGAAGAATTGCTGAGCTTGCACTTGAGATTCCATTGAACTGTGCCATATTCATCTGTCTAATTTCTTTACTTAGACTGCTAGCCCCATGTGAGCAGGAGCCCTGTCTTCTAGGTCCCGTAATCTTCCCCTGGTTGGCACAAATTCCCTCCTCCAAATCTTTACTGACTGTGTGTGTCAGGAGCACGTGAGTGGGTCTGGTTGTGGATGCAGGGGTACAGAGCTCTTTGTGTTCAGCATGAAAATCTTGCTCACTTTTGAACCCAGGGCTCCTCTCTTCTCCCTTCCTGGGAGCATGAGAGTATATGACAAAATCAGAGTCATTTCCTTAAGGGAAGCATTAGTAAGTAATTTCAGCTTCAGGTGAATCTCTTCTGTTTCTCCAAGGACTGGGCATTGCCAGCCCTGCTGTAGCTGGTTGAAGGGGACCAAACCTCTCAGGAAGACGGACTTGGTTCCGTTTGACCAGCCAGAGCAGGGGGCAGCTCCCTTGGGAGGTGACCGTAGCCTCCAGGGTAAGGATCCCTTGGTACCTCCGAGCATCGGTTGTGCAAGCCTGCAACACAGAGAGAACCAGCATTAGCATGAATCAAATCCCAGTAGCTAGCCACACCCAGGATGCTCTCTTGCGGGGCTTGTGAGAGCCACACGTAATTTGTACTTTGCATTGTGTGACTTTGTTTCATCTTCTGTCTTCGATCCTTATTCTTTTTCAAATATAAACACTGTGAAGAACTAAAATGATATCGAATTGTAGAATTTAGAAAATGAAAGTCTTCCATAATTCTCTCTCCTCCCATCTTCCAAAAGAAATGTAACATTTTGGTCTATATTCTTTTGAATGTAAGATTACATTTTAATTTTTAAAATAGAATTTATAATTTTTAATTCAAATATGATGTATTTGTAAAAGAATACATGTCATACATATGTAAGCTATGACACATAATGATAAAACCAATACCCACAAATAACCATCTACCTTAGAAAAAGAACTTCACCAATACTGTTGAGGCTTCCTGAATGCATTTCCCAATTTATCTCTTTAGTTTCCCCTCACAGGCAATTGAATTCCTTTTAAAAAATAATTTAAATGTTATTTTTTATAGTTTTTATTATTTATGCATTTATTCCTAAACGATATATTGCTTGTTTTTTATATAATGGTATCATACCACAGGCATTCCTCTATGACTTGGTATTTTCACTTAAAATGATATTTATAAAATTCATCCATATTGATGAGGCAGCTGTAGTTTATTAATTTTCATTTTTTATGGCTTTCTACTACGTGAATATATTACAATGTATGTAGTCATTCTCCTAGCGATAGACATTGAGATTGTTTGGTTTGACAAATGGGTAGAATTGACAAAATAGTTCCTCAAAAGAGGTGGGGAAATCTTTGATTCTTGTAGTTTCTAACGGAGAAGTCTGGATTCCAGGGCAGTAGAACTTGTATGTTGGCCTTACAATGGAAGTAACATTTACCCATCTACGACACTGGGGATAGGCGCAGGCATTTGTGTGAGCTGCCCTCCAGGTGAGTCTCATGCGGATGAAATTTGAGAACCACTGGACTCGCAGAGGTACCCGCTGATTTCTGCCTATTTCTGGGAAAGTGTGATCAAGGGGGCAGGGAGCTGATTGAGATGAAGACCTTCCCCAGACAAGCAGAATGCCAGAAGGCTGTCCCTCCTCCCTCGGAGGGTACTCTTGCCTGTTCTTTTAATTTCCCCTCCCTGATGAAGAGAAGTGTAATAGAATGGAAAGCATGTGGCCCGGGAGTCACCCTTAACTGGGTTCAAATCCCACTGAGGCTTCCTGGCTCTTTTGCTCTGGGGACATTACATGCATTCTTTTTTTTTTTTTTTAAGAATTTATTTATTTATTTGACAGAGAGAGACACAGCGAGAGAGGGAACACAAGCAGGGGGAGTGGGAGAGGGAGAAGCAGGCTTCCCGCAGAGCAGGGAGCCCGATGCGGGGCTCGATCCCAGGACCCTGAGATCATGACCTGAGCCGAAGGCAGACGCTTAATGACTGAGCCACACAGGCGCCCCATTACATGCATTCTTTAAACCTCAGTGTCTACACCTGTACCATGGGGGAACATACCTACCTTGTCTCCTCATTGTAAGACTTAATGATAACCACAGAAAGGTGCTCAACACGAGGTCCCCGGTGGACACAGTAAACACTTCCAGGCATTGTGGGAAAGTCCTACAGACAATCGTGCCTGCTTTTGAAGCCAAAAGTTTCACTCTCTACTTCAGCCCGTTCTTCACATATTTCCCTTCCCCTGGCTGCAAGTATTTTCATTTCAACCCTGAAGTTGTAAAAACCACTGATCAGGAAAAGCAGAACTGGTTTACCCTGCCAAGCGGACTTCTGCCAAATGGACGGCAGCTTGGGAGTTCTGTCTGAAATAAGTAAGAGATCGCAGAAGTCAGTGCAGTCAACAAGGCACGGTAGACGCGGCAACTGGGGGAAGGGCGCTGTGATGTGCTGGGGGTCGGGGGAGGGGGGGAAGCAGGAGCCACAGCGACTCCTCAGCTCTAGATGGTTGGCACAGGGCCTTGTTGCAGCTTCTTGCTTGCGCTGAGTCCCCTCTGCCTTGGCATGCATCTTGCTGGCTCCGCAGTCAGGGGCATCGTACCTTCTCCCTCCACCTCCTATCAATGACACAGGGGTCTTGGGGCTACGCCCACCAGCTTTTCCTCTGGCTAACCTTGTCCTTGCTCCTCCTGGGGAGCAAGGGAGTAGGCAGCTGTGGGGGCAGGGGGCAGCCGGGCAGTACATCAAGTCAGAACAGACCTCTTCTTGCAGGGTGATTTCTGCAAGTCAGGACAATACCCCTCATCACCTCTCTCCTCTCTTTACTCACGTCCTGCTCCACCTGCACAACGGCCCCCCAGTTTCATTTTTTTTTTTTTAAGATTTTATTTATTTATTTGACGGAGAGCGAGAGAGCACAAGCAGGGGGAGCAGCAGAGGGAGAAGCAGGCTCCCTGCTGAGCTCAATCCCACGACCCTGAGATCATGACCTGAGTCGAAGGCAGATGCCCTGGCCCCCCAGTTTCTGAGTAGATGACACAGAATCAACCTCAGGGGAGGAAAAGGAAAACTATCTTTGGAGCAAGTCCAATTTAGAAAAAGAAAAGGTTGTCATTGGGAAGAAGTACAGCTTTGAGTCATCTGCCTATTTTAGAGATGTGAAGACTGATGTTTGGAAAAGAAGGGTGGTAATTTTCTTTGGAAGATTGAGTATGTGGTAATATGCCGACACCAGAGACCTTAGTCATTCAAAGCACCACTGTCTAGAGCAGGGTTTCTCAATCGCAGCAGGTGGACATTTGGGGCCAGCTAAGTCTTTGCTGAGGAGGGCTGTCCTGTGCATTGTAGGGTATTTAGCAGCATCTCTGGTCCTTACCCACTAGATGCTGGTAGAACTCCTTACTTGTGACCAGCAGAAATGTCCCTGGGCATTGCCCAATGTGCTCAGAGGGGCAACGTCTCCTGCAGCTGAGAATCACTTAACTAAAGCTGAAGTCTCTGTGCTCAGTCCTGCAGCTGCCCCATCTCTGGTTCTTCTGAATTCTCTCCAGCCCCTAAGGAGTACAGGTTGGCATGCCCTTGAAGGCCATTAGACCCCTGCCTGGCATCTGGGAGAGACAGTGGGGGGCGCCGCCTGTGCTGCAGCAGCCCAGTGGGGGCCGTGGCCCAGTGTGCTGCGACGCAGTCGCCTCTGAGGGGGTGGTCCCCTTCGCCTCCCGCCACTCTGCATTCATCCTTCCCTGTCCTCCTCTGCCCGTGCCCCATCTTGCTGCTTCTCAGTTCTGTCTCACAGCCCTCTCCTCTGCATCCTGTGCATCTCCACACACATCTGTCAAACCCTGTGCTTCTGCTTAAGAACTCACGGTAGGAATTCAGGGTGGCCCAGCCCTGGTCTCACACACACACACCCAAACAGCAGGAAGCAGAGCTGTGGAAGGCACAAGGCCATCCTGCAGCTGGGGGGTAAGTGAGGGAGGGGATCCTTTCAGCCTCCTCCCTCATTCTGGAATGCTGGGGTAGGTGATGGCCCAAGCCTTGGGTGACTGCCGTGTCTCCTCATGCCCAAGGCTTCGCTCTGGGAGTCCAACTCCTTCTGCGTGTGGGTTCAGGCCCTCTAGGGCCAGGGCTGGGGACACAGGGGTTCAGGGAAGAGGGGAGAAAGGAACTTAGCCAGTTAGATGAGTGGATTGCTCTCTGAGTACTCTGACCTTTTTAGCAAGCAGCTTCACCCAGCGCTGCTTGGCAACAGGGCTGTGATATGAAGGGGACAAGGTGGCAGAGCAGGGCCAGGGGACTTTCAGGGACCCAGACTATAGTCTCCCAAGCCCCCCAGCACCTGCCGGCCTGCAAGGAAAGCCCTTGAGCTGCGCAAAGTGCCAGAGACATTGAGGGTCCTAAAGGGAAGTAAGTGATAACAGAGGGATGTGAAGGCATCACAATTCAGTTCGGTTAGCAGAAAGCTCTCATTTCAGGAGCAAAATGCCCGGTGACGGCTGCCGGTGTGAAAAACCTTTAGGCGATGTGGCCTCTCTCTGCCAATGGACATGAGCCGTGGGGTCCGCACAATCAGCAGCGGGCCTGGAACCGAGCTGAGCCACGAAGCCTCAGGAGGGAGAGAAGGGCGTGTGGGCGAGGGGCCAGACAGGATGCAGAGGCTCCTGCTTGGTTGCAGAGGGAAATTCCTGTGTGTGGGGGGGGACAAAGCCCCAGGTGAGGAAGGGGGCCAAACCTGTGCCGGGTGCTGGGGTGGGCCTGCAGAAGAGGCACTTGCCGAAACCACACACTTCCTTACATTCCATAGCAACGTAATCCGTATGGGGATATAAAGAAGCATGTGGCCTCGGGAAGCCGTGCTGGCCCTGGCCCGCTTTCTCCTGTTGTCCAGATGCAGCCCCGCACCTCTGATGTGGGCCATCGGCACCTCCCTTCCCCCGCAAAGTGGAAACGCTCAGAGGCGGGACCACCCACGTGTTCCTCCGCCATCCTATGTGGCCCCCAAATCATCCTGGAACAGTGTGGTGGGGAATGGCGGCGCTTTGGGGGCCCAGTTTCTTCCCCCACCGTTTGTTCAGAACCAGACAGCACCCAAGTGTCACTGGCTTATTTTGGTGCAGTTATCATCTTGTGATTGTTAGTACTATTCATTATTTTATTTTTAAAGATTTTTTAAAAATTTTTATTTGAGAGAGAGAGAGACAGCGAGAGAGGGAACACAAGCAGGGGGAGTGGGAGAGGGAGAAGCAGGCTTCCCGCGGAGCAGGGAGCCCCGATGCGATCATGACCTGAGCCGAAGGCAGACGCTTAACGACTGAGCCACCCAGGCACCCACTATTCATTATTTTAATCGCTTCTGCTTTATATATGTCAATCTGATTCTTTTTTTCATGTTTGGAATCCCACGAAGGATAAACCTTTTGTCAAAGAGGGCGAGAACCCAGCAGAGAACTGTCCCCCAGGTGTGCGGCGAGCATCCCCCACGCGGAAACGCAGCGGGCCTGTGTCGCCCTCAGTACCCTTTTGTGGGCATGCGCTGATGGCCGCAGCTGCCGGCGCAGCGTTCCAAGCACCATTGCTCACTGTGGGAAGGATCTTTCTGTTTGTCTCCTGCTTTCCCCAGCCCGTCACCTGTCCTGCCGTCTGGGAGGCCTGAGCCGCTGAAGGCAGAGGGACTCTGGCAGCAGTCTTGCCTCTCTGGGTCTGGACAGGCCACACTGGCTGGAAGGAGATGGGGTTTTCAGCTTTGTGGCATCTGATTCTCTGCAGGAGGGTGCCCAAAGTAGAATTGCACCCCAAAAAAGTTTAGAGGCTCGCAGCACTGACAAAGGCAGTTCATGAACTCTACTAATACAAGTACTAAACTTAAGAACAATTTTTTTTTTTTTTTTCGAGCATACCCTGTGACAGGGATACTTTTCTGTGCTTTGCAAATACAGTCTCCTGAAATCCTTGCTCCTACTCTACGAAATAGCTAGTATTGTCATCTGGCTTCATAGATAAGGGTCATGGAAACAACTTGGTTTACATATATGCACATGGTAATCCTTAAAAATGAACAAACTAACTAATCTGGTTAGAGGGACAGTCTTGATCCACCCATGCAGACAGGCCGGGAAGGTACATGCTGAGAAAGAAGAAAGGGAAAGAAACACGATGGGCCTTGCACTCTTTGCACACTTAGCCTCTGCAGCTGTGTACTTGGGCTGTTGCTGCTGCTGCTGCTGCTGGTGATGGCTTAGAAACCGTAATTTTTCTCAGGAAAATAGGAAAGTGTCCTAAGCGCCCCATTCAAAAATCTTTACTGGCTGGTCTTGGGAGTCATCCATTTAATCCAATCCAATGGCTGCGTAAGCTCCTGCTATGAAAACATGGCTCTCCCCGCTAGGCAAAGGCAAGCTTCCTATGAGTGAGAATGTGAGGTCGCTCTTCCTCCCCCTCCCCAGGTGTGGGGTGGTGGTCAATCAAAAGCAGGAGCTGATGGGAAGAGAGAGAATGGGGCCAAAGGGGAAGATGTGGTCGAGAAGAGGAGGATGTCTCATCTCTTCCAGTGAACCAGGGAACCGACAAGCTGAGTAAAGTTTCATTTTAACTGGTTAAACCTGTCAGTTCAAGATCCTCCCAAGTGTGTGGCATGTAGGTTTGAGGAGTGAGGGTTTGCACAGAAGAGAAAGACCACTGTGTTTTTTGGTCCGGAGAACTAGAAAGAGCCAGCTTTAAAAGACTTGCCATTCAAGCACTGGGTGTTATACACAAACAATGAATCATGGAACAATACATCAAAAACTAATGATGTAATGTATGGTGATTAACATAACATACTAAAATAAAATCTAAAAAAAAAAAAAAGACTTGCCATTCATGAGTAAGCTGAGATCCAGAAGGTGATTAATTCATGTAAGATGACAAAAGACATAGATTTCTAGATAAACGATGTGAGATAACCAAGATAGTGCTAACCCAGTGCTAAATTCACTGGGGTGTGGATTTCTTGGTCTTTATCAAGCCCGACCTTATATGGTCAAATGGTTACTTAAAAGCTCACTTCAGGGCGCCTGGGTGGCTCAGTCGGTTAAGCGTCTGCCTTCGGCTCAGGTCATGATCCTGGAGTCCCTGGATCGAGTCCCGCATCGGGCTCCCTGCTCAGCGGGGAGTCTGCTTCTCCCTCTGACCTTCCTCCTTCTCATGCTCTCTGTCTCTCATTCTCTCTCTCGCAAATAAATAAATAAAATCTTTAAAAAAAAAATAATTAAAAAAAAAAGCTCACTTCAAAATCTACAGGAAAAAAATAATAACAAAAAGCTTTTAATAACCAATTACTTGGTTGCTCTTGAGTCCAGGAAACTAAATTCTTTCAACTTAGAACGCACAAAGAATTTTGAACCTGAAGGGAAAGTTTGAAACTGGAATGTGTTGTCTGAATCCTCATGACACTTTCCCTGATCATCTGACTTAACATGCAAGGAAAGAAATGCATGGAACAGATTCGAAAATGGAGCACAAGGTAGGCTGGAAAGACAAAACGAAACACACAACTGCAACAGAATTAAAATATTTCAGACTAGGCATGATTGGAAGTAAAAAAATCTAGGATGGGGAATATAAAGATATGTTTAAATAAAGTCCTTTGAGTTGCTTTGGAGGAAATTTCAACATACATTCAAAGTATTTTACCAAGGCACTGAAAAGACAAGCCGAAAGTTTGAGGTCATGTGCTGTCAGATTTTCATACATCACAGGGCAAAGGACATTGATATGGCGATTGGATGTAGGTTTTTTGACATTATTTATTTAGTGTCCTACCTGCCTAAATCTTCTGACTTTGGTAGGTAGTGTTAATAGGAAGAATGGGGAGGAATGATGTGTCACCCAGCCCCTTGTGTGCTGGGTGATATTGGTGACCTTTCTTCCCTCATCCCTGTACCAGATCCCATGCCAGTTATCTGCAAATAGCTGTGTAACCTCATCTGCCCACCACAGGATGGGTTGAAGATTAATGAGATAACACATGGGAGGGTCTTGAGTTTCTTAGGAGAACAGACTGATGACAATAGAAAATGTCACTCAATGTGTTATTGAAAACAAGATTTATTTCTCCCTCTCTCTGCCCTGTAATCAGACAATTGTTCAAAGCCTTAAATTAGTAAATGGTCCTTTCCCTAGTTCCTGGGAAGCAAACATCATTTTAAAGCTTCTAGAACTTAAGTAACAATAAAAGCAGCGTCAAAAGCATAAGCCGCAATCACAGTTTTGTTTTGTTTTGTTTTGTTTTTTCCTACTTCTTTCACTGAGCAGGGCAGCATTTGAACATAAATGACTCAGCCACAGCTTTACAGAGAAGTGAGGATGGGGATTTCCCATTAATGGTCAGCAGAAAGACTCTTGGATTTGGGACAAATCCAGGACGGGTTAGGAGAGAGAGAACACGGTGTAACTAATGTAAGTAACACGATGTCATCTTTATTGGAAGCAGAGGGCTGCAGGGAGGAAGACCATGGCGTGGGCATCTGTGTCTTCTGGCTCTGTGACCTTGAGCAAACTACTTAGCCTCTTTGAGCCTCACTCTCCTTATCTGTAACGTCAGAATAATAATGCTTCCTCACTAGGAGACTTCAACGAGATAGATTGATGTAAGGTGCTGTGAACGCTGTATTAAAAGTCTAATAAATGGTCCCTTACTAGGATTACTAGTATTTAATACATGCTTACTACGAAGACAGCAACCAAAACTACTCACTGCATGAAAGTCCCTTTATTTGCTCGACTTTCAAGAGTTTCATTAACATAATAGTTGTTATTAGGAAAGGGGTAGTTCTAAGATACTTGAGAAAGCTTAAATATTATAAAAAATATTTCTCCCCGCAATTCTGGTTTGCCTATTTTTTAAAAACAATTTTTGATATTCTCAAATGTCTGAAAAGGATTTGTTAAAAAGGAGGATTCATCAGTGTCATTTCTGATAACAATCGTTATAGGTTCTGAATATCTGGGGCATCAGTGTCATTTTCAGGATTTTTGTGAAAACAAAAATATAGTGAAATGTTCAGACTGTTCTCTTATTGGCCACAAGGACTTGGCCCTCTGACGACAGATCCTTAGTCAGCCCTTTGCTGGACGAGGGAAGGAAAACAGGACTTTCTGCAGAAAAATCGCCTGTGTCTCACTCTCTGAATATCTAATACGGGCAACTTAGCTTTCCCTATCCCTTCTCTGCCCCACAGTCAGGCTTGCAAGTTTTAAATAATCAATAACTGGTTTTTTTTTTTCTTTCTTAAAATATAACCAGCCGTGCCTGCTTTTATGGGGATTAGGACCCTGCTAGGGTCTGTAAGAGGAGCGGTCTGCACAGATGCATGCGCCCCGCAATCTGAGCCCTCGTGACCTTAGGCCCTGGTATCACTACTGCTGTTCTTGGTAGCTAACCATGAAACAGAAGCTATTCTGGAGTTCACCGAGGTACAAGCCAAATTATTTGGGGCTTACCATCATCTGGCTGAGGAGGTAGGAAATAAAGCCGAGGCCCCTCCTTTTAAGGCAAGCATGGGGTAGTATGTCGGGATAGGACCTTATTTTTCCTAAGGCTCAGCCAGATTGTCTAGCTATTTTTAGAGCACTGGCCAGTTCTGAATGTTGATTCAATCATGGGCATGAGTCCCATTTTAACTTCCCAGGACAGCCAAGAGCAAGGCTAGCTGCAGGAGCCCATCTCCTCTCCCTGCAGGCATCCTGCCACCCTTCTCTGCAAAGGTGAGTCCTGGTGGCATTTCGCCATCACTGTTGTCCTGGCCCTGCTGCTCAGCAGAGCTGGAGAGCCCGAGCTGGGACTTCAGGCGAAATGGAAAAAGGGGTAGAGTGGGAGCCAATGTTTTACTAAAGGCAGTTACTTATTTACAATTTCGTGAAGCACATTTTATTAGACAGGATAAGACTGTCTCCAGCAGGTTAAGTAATTTGGAAGCACAGAGTGGTTAAGAAGCTCACCCAAATCACACAGCTGGTAAATGGCTGACCTACGACTTGGAGTTCCTCTCTCACCCAAAGCACGCATTCATTCTAACATGCGGTCTTTTCCAACTTTGCCTGGTCCTTAGTGCCATGGAGGCACTTATTAAAACCCCTTTCCCCCCGCCTCACGCCATAGCCATGGACTTGGGCTCTCCATGGGGAGGGGCCAGGTGTCCCTATTTTTAACAAGCACTCCCATGTGATGCTCAGCAAATTTGGCAAAAAAGAGCTCCAGAAGCATCGCTTTCAAACTTGAGTGAACATTGGAATCATGGGGGAGCTTGTTAAAATGCAGATTCTTCTGCCTCGCTCTCAAAGATACTGAAATAAGCCATCTGGGCCAGGGCCCAGGGATCTGCATTTTTGCAACCATTTCCAATTTATTCTGTTGCCAGTGGGCAGAGGACTTTGAGAAACATTGACCTAATAATATACGAGAGAGAGAGAGAGAGAGAGAGAGATGGATGGATGCTTAAGTAATAAAACTGTTAATTCTGGAAAGGACTTGTTTTACAACCGTCTAAGTCAAATTATATCATTTGGATTAAAGGAAGAATCTCTGCAAACATGGTGACAAATGGTTATACCAAGACACAAGGTGATGCCCCTCTACAACATGAACGGCTAATATATTAGTAACAGAAAGGGGAGTGGACACTCTTGTCCACACCAGCCCCCTAATATCTTATCTTTCCAGTGTTTCCTGTGCTCAGCTTCCAGCTGGAATGTTCTTTTCTCTTTGCCCATCTTCGCTAGTTAAAATCTCTGTCTCTTTAAGCCCCAGCTCAAAAGACACATCCTCCACAAAGTTTTCTCCCAGTTCTCTCTCATTCTCTTCTTAGTTCCTATCGTTTGGACCTGTACTCAGGTACCTATCCCATCTTACTTTGCTGTTCCCATTCCTTGTGTACCTCTGATTCATGTATCTCCTCTCCTTGGGCCAGGATCCTGACTACTTCCTTTTTGATTTCCCACACCACCCAGTGAAGGCCTTTTGCACAGGAAGGGGGGACCAGATAAAACCATCACCACCACCACCTCACGTAGAGAACACTCACTGCATGAGGGTACTGTTCTCAGGGCTGTCACAAGTCACTTATATTAGAAATACTCCTATTTTGAAGACTCAGGACACAGAGCACTGAGAGGTGGTTTGTGGAAAGGTCTTCTCAGAAGCAATAACTCTATAGGGGACTGGAGTCATGCCTGTAAGGAGATCTGAGCTCTGTGTGTTAAAGGAAACCACACTTTAAAACATTGTGACCTCCTGACTTAGTGTGTCAGGGTCATCTGGAGGGCTTGCCCAAGCACAGAATGCCCAGCCCCATCCCCCGAGTTTCTGATTCAGGAGGTCTGGAGGAGGATCTGAGAATCTGCATTCCTAACAGGTTCCCAGGTGATTCTGATGCTGCTTGTCTGGGGACCATACTTTGAGAACCATTGGTCTAGTTCAATGTTTCTGATGCTGAACAATTCAAGGGCAAGGCATTGGTCATTTTGTTCTGAGCTTCTGGGGAGGTAAGGAAAAAGAGTAAAGCCACACAAAGGCCAGGAAAGTATAAGTCCTGTTTAAGGGTATGACTGTAGGAGCTTTCACCCATGAGGGTGTAGACAGATGGTCAACCCTCCAAAGAGAGGGAAACCCCCATGTGTGAAGTTACAAAGTTGCTAAATTACTAAATCACTAGGAGTTTTCAGCCTGAGGGCTTGTACACTACCGTCTTTTTTGCTCCCAGATCTTACTGACAGACCTTAAGTGGAGTATGGTGAAGATTGGGTATAAAATAAAGCGAATGTTTTTCTTGGGAAAGACAGCCCAGCAGGACGTTCACTCACTCACAGGACCTCATATCATATTTGCAGGGGGATCGTAATGATTATATAACATAATGTAATGTAATAATACCGAATAATGATAAAGCTCTTTAGGTCCAAAAACTCTTCTTAAAAAAGTGCACCTATTACATTGAGTGAGTAGTAAGAATTGCTTAAGGTCCAGGGGACCTTGTCCTAATTTTCCAAAGAAATACATTGCTCAGGGACTTTGTTTCTTAGTTTTTAAAAAGATTTAACACTTCACATTGTTTTAACGGGGATGTCATCTGAAGAAATCACTCTTATTCAGTGATGAAATAGTTGAGATAAATTACACATTAGAAATAAAGTCCTCTGAGTTGCTTTGGAGGAAATTTCAACATACATTCAAAGTATTTTACCAAGGCACTGAAAAGACAAGCCGAAAGTTCAAGGTCATGTGCTGTCAGATTTTCATACATCACTCTGCAAACCCGAGCTCTTCCTTAGGTAATTGACCGGCTCCTCGGGCGGATTATGCCAGATCTCTGCCCTGGAGCTGAGCTGTGTTTCACTGTCCTTCTGTCTCCATGCCCACCCTCCTTCCTTCTGCCTTTGCTTCGAGTCCCCACACACAGAAACAAGTCCACTGTCAGCATAGCCAACAAATCATTCCGACACACCGAAAATGTGGGCAGGGGTGATTTCTCTCATTTATTTCCCCTTCGCCTAGCTCTGCCTGATGGGCTTGGATTCCAGAGGTCCTCCCCACCCATGTGATAAGCAGAATGTGGAGCTTCACCTGCTCGCATAGACACTGCCGGCTTCAGATGACAGAAGCAGATCGCCTGCAGGGCTTCCCAAAAATTCACAAAGAAAGAAAGACAGATGGGCAAGGCAGGAACGGCCAGAGGACAATTAGAGGAGAAAGCAGCACTGGGAACAGCTCGGTACATACCTGGGGAAAAGTTGCAGGCAGGTCCCTCCTCCTCTGTGGGCCTTCTTCCCTGGCAGGCTTCGGCCCCATTGAGGTGTTTAGAGCCTGGGTTGTTATTATTATCTTTTTCAGAGCTGGCAGTGTTGGCTTGCATTTCTATGCCTTCCTGTCAGAATTCTCTCAAGGAAACAGCAGCTGGTGAGCTCAGAAATGTCAGTCAGAATCTTGGCCTAGTTTGGGGCCTTGAAGATTCTTACAGAAAGTTAAAAAGGTTTCTGGGCCAGTGTCTCCTTTGGGTTTTCCTTCTCTTGCTTCTCACCTTTTCCATCTTCTATTTTTTTTTTTTTTCATTTTTACCTCAGTAGCTAGCTACTTAAATTGCCTGCCTCTGTTTTACTGATGGTCCCCTCCTGGGTATGGCTGTGGAACTTCTTCCAGCTCAGCCTGACAGCCTGGTGCTTTTCGAAGCATTTAACTAGTACCTGTGTGCTTCTTCCTCATTTTGTCTCCTCACTTATTCCCCGTTTTCTTTCCTTTCACTCCTCTCTTTTTAATCGCTATCCTTCTAGTCACACACGGAGGAGCCATCTTTGTCTTCCTGTGTATATACCCCCTGCCCCGATGGTCTGTCATCTCCCCTGCGCTCTGTCCACGCGTCTGTCTGTCTTTCTCTTAGGTCTGTCCTCTATTGTTGCTTTAGCTCCTCTCGTGTGCTGCTTAGCTGCGACCTCGCACCCCGTCCCCCTCCCGTCCTCCTGATCCTTACCAGCCTCACCCTCTGCCTTCTCTTGTCCCCGCTCTCCAAGCGGGCCTCCTCCTTTTGTACTCCCCAGCCCTCTGCCCACCCCCAGTGCACTCTCCACCTGTTTGTGTCTTTTAAGGGCCTTGGTCATGTCCATGCCTTCTGTCCACCTCAATCACCACAGTGACGGGCCTCTGAAAGCTGTTGAATTACACCTCTTCAGCTGTCCCATGGCAAGGAGAAATGTCCTTTGCCAAATCCCTTTTCAGATAGGCAAACCTATATTAATGAAATGAGGCATGTATTATTTTAAAGAGTGAGAACGTTAATTTTTTTTTTTTCAAGTGAATGAATCCCCATCTTTTATACTGGGTTTCTTTTAGGCTATGTCAATATATACCACTTCAGATATAGTCATTTCGGTTTACCTGTAACTTGTTTTGGCCATTTTTCAGATGGGAGGGTGGCTGCAGTGAAGTTATAGAAAATACAGCTAGTTTGGGGCTTGACTAGATTCAATAGCATATATTTAGTGAGTGTCTGCCAATCTTGGTGTACCATGCTGAACACTGGAAATGCAAAGACGTGTCCATGTTCCTTTCCTTGAGAGACTTAAATAGGTTCTTTCAGAACTAGAACCTATATGTAGAAAAATATACCAAAAAAAAGAGAATATGATAATTGCAAAGTTATAGTACAGAAAATAAGTACAATTAGCATTCAGAAGCAGAAATTGTTAAGTAGTGAACCAGGGAGTGACAGCTTAATGGAAGACATTGGGTTTCAGCGGTCACTGAGGCTGGGGAGGCCTTGCATACCTGGAGGGGTGAGGGAAGGCCGTTTCTAGATGGGGGAACAGCGAGAGCAAAGGCATGGAAGCTGGAATGTCCAGAGTGTTCCAGAAATACTAATTAACCTGTGGCTGGACCCAGTGCTTTGTAGAGGGGTCACCCTGGGGAAGGCCTTGGGCACAAAGCAGCCATTTTGAGAAAATACACTCGTAGTAGGAAATAATCAGTTTTTTTTTTTTTTTTTTAAAAGAATCTTTTAGACCACACATTTATAGGTAACCTAATTTAAAAAGAGTAATGCTATGTTGGTATGATTTCTACAAGTTAAATAAATATAAATTTGGATTCTTTGATCATCATCACCTGGAAAGCCATGGTCTGAAATCAGTTGCTATTGAATATAGAGAGAAATGAAGATCTCTCTCCAATCCCAGTATTAAAATTCTCTTTCTTATTTAATTTTGGCGTTCATTACGAAGGTCTGCTGTTAAAACTGCTCATCCCACTCATTCAGTCTGTCTTATTCATGTAGCTTGTCCCAAACGCTAGTCAACAGCATCTTTCCTCTTGCGGAAGGCTCAGTCCCAACATGGCTGGGTTAAGTATTTGTTTTAGGTCTATATACACTTTACCATTATACTGCTTTATTTGTTTGTTTGTTTATTTTTATTTTATTTTTTAAAGATTTTATTTATTTATTTGAGAGAGAGAGAGTGAGCTCACGAGCTAGGGGGAGGGTCAGAGGGAGAGGGAAAAACAAACTCCCCACTGAGCAGGGAGCCCGATGCGGGGCTCGATCCCAGGACCCTGGGATCACCACCGGGGCCAAAGGCAGATGCTTAACTGATTGAGCCACCCAGGCACCTCACCATTATACCGTTTTAAGATTTGTTTTACAATTTTGTGTAAGTCTTTTTTTTTTTTTTTTAAAGATTTTTATTTTATTTGTTTGAGAGAGAGAGTGAGAAAGAAAGCACAAGAGTGGGTAGGGTCAGAGGGAGAAGCAGACTCCCCGCTTAGCAGGAAGCTCGATGCGGGATGTGGTCCCAGGACTCCGGGATCATGACCTGAGCCAAAGGCAGTCGCTTAACCAACTGAGCCACCCAGGCGCCCGTGTGTGTAAGTCTTGAATTCACAGGACTATAAACTCCTGGAAGTCTGGTTTATATTCCTTTTTATTTCTTCCCTTGTCTTTAGTATAAGGCACACAGTGGGCTCCTAATAAATGTTTGTTAAGTAAACCACATAAAGAGGCTTGATAAAATTCCCACAACAAAGTATAAACCCACCAGCCACCCCACTGATAGGAAGACAAACAACTTTTTAATGTTTTATCACTCCCTTAGTTCTTCTGAGATTTATCTAGGGTCAAGGAGGGAAGTGATCTTAATTTAATGGCTTACCTGTATATAGAGTTATATTATTCATTTTCTTTCTTTTTTTTTAAGTTTTTATTTATTTATTTCTTTGAGAGAGAGAGATCAAGAAAGAGAGAGCACTAGCAGGGTGAGGGGCAGAGGGGCAAGCAGACTCCCCATTGAGCAGGGAGCCAGATGTGGGGCTCTATCCCGGGACGCTGGGATCATGACCTGAGCTGAAGGCAGATGCTTAACCGACTGAGCCACCCAGGTGAGCCTATCCTTTACATTTTCAAGTCACATTTTTGTGAGCCTCAAAGACTGTTTGAGGTCAGAAGTACAGAGCAGTTAGGGGATTTGCTGAGGGCTAAGTGGCTAATTATTGAAAAAACTGGGATGAAACCCAAGTCCTCAAACTCCTAGTCAATCCACCCCCCCTTTCTAAATCTTAGCACATTTTAGGAATTCTGATTTCTCTGACAAAGAGCTACTTTGTTTCCTTAAAGTCTCTGGTAAACCGGGTCGGTTTTTAACCAGGCAAAGTGATGAGTGAAGTAGAGGCTGAATTGAGGGCTGGGGAGGGTCTTTTCCTCAGATCTTTCCTAATGAGACGCCCTTCCCTGTGGAAATCTCCAGAAGCCAGGAAAAGGGTAAAATTAGAGCTGGTCTGAGCAAGATTGTATTCAAGGTTAATCTTCAAGATCATCTCACTTAGTTACCTCATTCAATACTTGAGGAGACCAAGGCTCGTTAGCAGAGACTTGCCCTCTGTCACAGAATGAGCACCTCCTGAGCCCAGGTCAGTGTGCTTTGTATCGCATTCTAATTACTTCCTGTTTGGTAAGGAGTCCCCCTCCCCCACCGCCACCTCCAGGCGACACTGGGCCAGGGCAACGGTGGTGGAGGCAATTCTCAGCCTGACCTGTTTATGACTGCAGGGTACCTCTTAGAGCCCCCAGTGAGCAGAAATGAGGGGCAACCCCGCAACTGTGGGGAGAAGGCAGGAAACAGAGTGTTCCGTGTTAAACATGGGTCTCATGCTTTGTAGTGGGCTCAGCTACCGAATTTCATAAGGATGATAATAATAATGAAATCATGGGATGATAATAATAAATCCTTTGAGATACTGCCAGAACTCCGTATCACAAGCTTTAGATGCCAATGGGCAGCTGGTTGGCTAAATGTGGCCCCCAGTTGTCAAAGAGAGACCCACCCCGATACGGGAGAAACAAATCAACAAGGATGTGCAGGGCACACACAGGGCAAAACCACTTGGAGGTGAAACTTTCCATTTGGACACCACTCCTTGAGGAATTAGCAATTTGAAAATGTGCTCAAAATGTCAAGTTTGACAGAGAGGCATTTATGGCCCCATGAACTGGCTTGCATGGATTGGAGATCAAATAAAGTATCAGGTGCCCAGGTTGATTATCTTGTTTTCCACCAAACAGTTGACAGTTGTGAGCATGGAGGAGGCTGGATGCCCCTGATGGTGGTGTTAGCAGTAAAGTTCTGTTAACTTTTTCATTTCCAAGATGGTTTGATTTCCTCAAAACTAGAAGGTAGGACTTTGCTGCTTTCTGTGTTATTGCTAGAAATCCCCGATTCTCACCTTAATTTCTTCATCTAAAAAACTAGATGTAATAATATCTGAACCACTTCCCTCGTTAGGTTTGTTGGGAGGATTAAATGAAGTAGCTTATTTGCTATGAGATATCCGGAAGTGGTTCTTGGTTGGTTGGCTTTAGTCATATTGGAGTGGGTACATAGTAAGCAGTGTGGTAAAGATGAGGGGCCAGTTTGAATTTCATTCAATCATGGATGGAATCGATGGGGCCGGGGTGGGGGGTTGGGGGGGTGGGGGAGATGTTTTGAGGCATTTGTCCATAAATGTTTATTTTAAGAGGAGATCATCTAGTATAGTCTTCTCCTTTGTACTAAGAAAATAAAGTCCTGAGTCTTAGCGTGATTTTTTTTCCCCCCTCCATGTTGTTCATGGAGTAAGCATCTAGTGCTAGGGTGAGAACCCAGGATCAGAACCAAGGCCCAAGGCCCCGAACTTGGGCTCCTGATTCATAATGTTACCATCTGCCAGGTTTGTTCAAGTGAGACCAATAAATGCTTATGAGAGTTATCTGTCAATGAAATAATACTACATTAATGTAAAGTATTCTTTTAATGAACTGTGTCCCCAAAATCCTTATACTGCCGACAACTACTCTTCACCCTGGGTAATGGCAGAAATGTGGGGCCTTGGACACCAGCTGTTCCCCAGAAAGTTTTCCCAGCTGCTGCTAGGGCCAACTCTGTGGTGGAGGAGCTCAGGAGTGGGGGATTCCAAGAGTGCAGATTCCATATAGGATGGAGCCAAAGCAGGTCAAAGGCAGAACAGTTGAAGCTGTTTGGGAAACAGGTGGGAACAATGGAACATTCATTTGGTTAGATGTGCCCTTAAATCAACACGGAGGTTTATCCCAGTTGCTTGGTTTGGGAAGACAGTGCATGTAGTGTTTAAAAGCTTTCTCTTTGTTTCTTTGTTCATTTCCTTCCTTCCTTCCTTCCTTCCTTCCTTCCTCCCTTCGTTCTTTCGTTCCTTCCTTCCTTCCCTCCTTTCCTTCCTCCTTTCTCTCTCCTTTTCCTGTTCTTTATAAATTTAACATTTGAGGCTTGTCCAGAACTTAAAAGAAACTAGAAAGGTGATTTAACTCTCTTTAGCTTACAAAGAGATGTTAAATGAAAGTTGATTACCAGACATGTGATTTTCCCCCCCATTTTATAGCATGTGATTTCAATGCAGAAAAAAATTTTTTTCAGTTATATGTGAAGGACACTAAGTTTTATCAGTCCCCTGGCCTGGGATAGCTCCATGCCTTCCCACACTTTTTCTCATTTAATCCTCACAAAAGTGTTTACCCCAAAGAGATGCTAAACTCTCTATGGCAGAGATATCTTTGTCTTTCACATTCTGTCTTGGCTTTCTGCATTTAGTTTATTATTTTTAAAAATGTAACCTATGTCTTTTTGTCCATGCACCAGTTAAAACAATTTTGAAAAAAGACATATTCTCAAACACATTTTAAAATTTACATTTGGGGTGTTAAATTATAATTATTTAAAAGACTCAATTTCTGGTCTATTATAAATATTTACATTTTAAGTTCAAATAGTATATCGTTATTTTAAATGTATCCAGTGAAACCTAAGCCACAGCTATTTGACACTCATCATCTTTCATTAAAGGAATACAAAAGCAAGCTCTTTTAAGCAGTTGAAGTTTTGTAATATTCATTCTCTTTGCCTGAAACCTGTGTTACTCCGTTTTATTTCTTACAACACATTTTATCCTAATGTAGTGCATTATGTTTGAAGGTACATTTATTTATCTATCAGATTTTGCTACAAATGTATGTACAAAGCTTAGAATTAAATTTAAGTTGAAAACCTTTTAATTAAAAATTAAAATAAAAATTGTTTTATTTCCTGTGACTACAGAGTATTAAATGTTTTTCTCTGGATTATCATTACAATGATGACTAGTATACAGTTCCTCAAATAGCATAAATATGTTTCAAATAATAATTACTAAACATAAAAATTAAAATTTATTAGAAATATATCTCATGAAACTGATAGGGCTTTAAAAACTTCCCAAACTTTTCCATGCGTTCATACATCCATGACAGATATTGCTACTTCTTAGGGGGGAAATTTGGCATTGACTCCCTTCTTTTTTTCCACTTTTAGATATGAATACTGAGAGTATTCGTTTGCAAAACTAAGAAAATGGGAGGGGAAGGAATTTTATGATGGCAATTTCTCACAATTCTTTGATCCACCCTTGAGTTTTATGCCAGATATTATGTAGTATTCTATTATAAAAATTATTATTAATGATCCATCACTCACAACTTGCTGAGATTTTCCTTCAATTTTGTTGAAAACTAAGAAATGGACCCTACCCAATTTGCAAAAGAACCTGTTGCCCAGTTATGAAAATATTCTGTTGGGAGAGGCAGTCCGCATGGCTCCTGAGTGTCCCTGCACATTCTTGCTGAGTCTGCCAAGAATGCAAGACTGGCTGCTTTTTATCTGGGACATTTCTGAAGGCAGTGAGCAACCTTGAGATAAAGTAACATCTCTCCCTAGATAAAGAGCAGGCTTGCTTCTGCTTGCTATAAAAGTGTTAAATCCCCCAGACTCAGTGTGATACACACCCACATGCATGTGCACACAGCATGCATCTAAGTCCATCCATTGACTTGCATTTCCTCCATGAGACTTGGAGGACACAGGAAACCAATGCAAACCAACCAAGCTCATGCTTCTTGCTGTGCTGAGAGTAACAAAGTCATAGCCTCTGACCCACAAGTTTCACGTCTTTTGTCTGCCTCCATGAAACCTTCATAGAGTAGTTCATTAACTTTTAAGTAGGGTAAAATCCCAGATCCTTCACAGACCCTGACATATTTATGTTTTTAATTTCTGGGAACACTACCAAGAAGGCATTATCATGGCTCATTGAATGACTGTTAATTATAGCAGTTACTGTTTCACATGGGGGCACCCTGATGTCATATAATACAGTCAAAGTGTTGGAAAAAATCTAAATATTTTTGACTTTAATACACACTTGTCAATACGATATTTTTGAAAAACTCTTTGAAAATCTTATCATGTACTTTGAATACATATTCATGAAAAATTTGGAACCATAAAAAGAATTGGAGCCATAGATGTAATTCATTCAAGTTTTGGGAGTCTCTGCCATTATAACCTAATTGGCAAAACCAGTCTTCCTAGTCAAACCAATCAGCTAAGATAAACTTACTCAAAGTCATTTATCTGTCTTTATTTTGTCAATACAAATAAACATGTTAATATGCCTTTCTGGGACACCCATTTTATTTCTGAACACAGCAATAAATGATCTCAAATAGCTCAAGTTGGTATTATCTCAAACATCTCAAAATGATGGAATTCAGTGCCCCTAACTTCATAACATTTGCTATCTTAAAGGCAACATCCCATGTTCTAGGACAATTCAGATTCAACCATTTGGCAAGTCAAACTTGTTCATGAATAAAACAGGGTTTCATTAAGGTTTAAAGCATAGATCTGAGCAATGAAGCCCCTCTGCTTGGGTATTGCAGCAGCTCCATAGATATTCTTATTCATTCTCTCCAAAGAAAGCCCAAATCAACACAAATCAAAGTCAGGAAATTTGAAGATCACACCTTCAGTTATGAACTTGGAAAAGTCTTTGCGTGATGTAACATTTAATAGTATTGTTAAATACAATATTGTTTCTTTTATTGTAACAGTAAATGTATATTATTAATTGGAAATGGCTGAAACTGTCCCTGGGTTTACCAATCTGTAAGGCAAATATTTTATCTACTGCAATTTTCACCACAATCTGCTGGATGGCTTTTCAGTGAAGTACCAGGATATCTGAATAGAGAATCAGTTTCATGTAGGAATGCTATTTCTTGAATTCCTGAACCCTGTGTTCACCTGCCTGCTGAATATCTCCCTCCCCATTTCCAACAGATATCACAAACTTGAGATCTCTAAAACTGAAACTAATTTTCAATTCTAAACTCATTTTTCATCTTCAGGCTTCCTGATCTTTGTTGACAGCAACTCCATCCTTCTAGTTGCTTGGGCCAAAATCCATCCTAGGAGTCATCCCTGAATCCTGTTTCATCTTCACTCCAAATCCAAATTATCAGGAAATCCTATAGGATGGCCTTCAAAATATATCCAGATTCTGGTCTTTTCTCCCAACCTGCACAATCTGTCCTGTTCTGAGACACTATCCTTTTTGTTTTTTTTTTTTTGTCTAAATTATTGTGGTAGGCTCCTAACAATTCTCCCTGCTTCTGCCTGTACCCTTCTATAGTTTATTCTCAACATGGAAGCCCAGGGAATCATTTAAAAACATACATCCTTGGCCTAATGCCCTGCAATGGTGCCCTTTCACCCAGAATAAAAGTCATTATCTTTATAATAGCCCACAAGATCCTACATGATTCCTCCCCTTACCCCCAATCCCCTAACCTCATCCCCTACTACTCTTTCTTTTTCCCTTCTATCCTCATCACACTGACATATCCTCCCATTGTGGGGGGTGGTGGTGGTGGTGTCTTCATTCTCACTACTTCCTCTGTCTGAACTGGTTTTCACAAATATTCATATGGCTGACCCATTCACCTCCTTCAAGCCTTTGTTCACTTGTCACTTCAATGAGGCCTACTCTGAGAGTGCTATTAAAAATTGCCACTCATATTCCTTGGCTTAGCATGCCCAATTCCCCTTTATACCCTGTGGCAGGCAGCCTCTTAAATGGCCCCTGCGAGCCTCACCTCCACGTATTCAGGGTCTCGGGTCATCCCTTTCCTTTGAGTAGCTTGTTTCTAACTAATAAACTTCGGCAAAGTTGAGGAAATGTCACTTGCATGATAGGATTATATACAATTTTGACTTCTTTCTTGCTAGTAGACTTTCTTGATTGCCTTCTTGACTTGTACACTTTGATGAAGGAAGCTGCTCCGTGGGAAAGGGGTGTGGGGCAAGCAACCGAGGGGCCTCTGTCAGCAGCCAGATAGAAACTGAGGATTGCAATCCAACAACCTGCAAGGAACTGAGTGCTGCCAACAACTGCTGAGGGATCTCAAAATTGGATCCTTCTCCGGTCAAGCCTTCAGATGAGACCATAGACCCTGTACTGACTCTTTGATTACAGCCTCATGGCAGACTGTGAAGCAGAGGGTCCAACTAAGTTGTGCCTGGATTCCTGACCCACAGAAACTGTGAGATAAAAAATGTGTTCTTTTAAGCCACTAAATTTTGGGAGCAATTTGTTACTTAGATAACTAATTGATCCTCTGTACTTTTCCCTGCTAGAATATAAGCTCCAGGGCAGAAATCTTTGTTTTATTACTACTGTATCCTAACTACCCTGAGTAGCGCTTGGGACATAGTAGGTTCTTATATTTTTTGGATGAATAAATAAGTGAGTGAATCATTAAACTAATGAATGATGCACTTGGCATCTAGCTATCAACAGTTCCATAAATTTGGGGGCACCTGGGTGGCTCAGTTGGTTAAGCATCTGCCTTTGGCTCAGGTCATGATCCGAGGGTGCTGGGATTGAGCCCCACATTGGGCTCCCTGCTCAGCAGGGAACCTGCTTCTCCCTCTCTCTTTTCCCTTCTCCCCTGCTTGTGTCCTCCTTCTCTCTCTCAAATAAATAAATAAAATCTTAAAAAAAAAAAACAGTTCCATCAACTTTGTAGCTATCACCAGTATACCAAGAAATTATAACTTTTCAACAATGTAACACTTTCCATATTTTGCAATGACAGTGCTAATTTGTAATAGGTTAACCAAAGTCAACTTTGATGACTACTTGAAAATTTAAAGTCATTTACATTTTTGCCAATGCCTTCAGTTTTCATCAACAAAAAATTTATAGTTTTATTTTTCAAATCTGGATGTTTGAAAAGAAGGGATTGCAAGATAGTTTCATACTACTGTTAGTCTTTAGTGTCACAAATTCTCCATTAGGAGCAGTGTATTTTTTGATAATAGGGGATCAGAGAGGACATTAAGTTAAAATTGGCATCATCAGTCTATTCTATATCTAAATTCAACTCATCTGCATATTGGCCCAAGTGCCCATTTCTTTTTTTTTTTTTAAGATTTTATTTATTTATTTGAGAGAGAGAGAATGAGAGAGAGAGAACACCTGAGAGGGGATAGGGTTTGAGGACGAAGCAGACTCCCTGCCGAGCAGGAAGCCCGATGCGGGACTCGATCCAGGGACTCCAGGATCATGACCTGAGCCGAAGGCAGTCACCTAACCAACTGAGCCACCCAGGTGCCCTCCAAGTGCCCATTTTTAATGCCATACCTTGCACTAACAGAAATATATCAAGAAGAGAAAGAGAGGCAGCTCTATGGCAATTTCATGGGGCCTTGACTGAAGCAGGTTTTGCAGACATCTAATGTTTCAAATGGCTTCTTTTTTGGTCACGCTTGAGGTGTTTTTTTTTTGTTGTTGTTGTTGTTTTTGCATCTCAGGAAAACTTGCCCCAGGAAGAATCAGGTGGAATTAAAGGCATAATGTCTTTTTGTTGAGTGCAAGAAATAGGGCTCTGAAAGTAGTAGAAGAGAACTGGATTGAGGTAGTAAGAAGAGTTGAGATTTAGCAGAGAGTATATGTAGAAGCCAAAGATCTGGAAGTGATTTCCCTAGAACTTTCTATGTCCATATACCTATTAGAAGACCTTTCTATACTCCCATTTTCAGACCTCTGGTCTAACCAACTGAAGAGGGTTTGCTTGGGGTTGGGGTGGAGGCAAGAAGGGTAGAGGAACCAAGTGTCTGTTTTCATAGTACTCTAGGCTGACTTCCTTCAAGTTAAAGGCTTATGCTATGATAGCATGGAGCTAAGTGAAGAAAGTGTTAATCATCCTCATAACCCATAAAATTTGAGAGTCACAGATTTCATAGAATTAAATGTACTTGCATATAAAAACGGAGAAATAAGTTCACTCCCAGTAAAAAAAAAGTCTAAGGGTACAAAAGCAGGCAGAGATCTAAACAGGAGGGAAAGTGCAAGTGACTACATTTTCCTTTTTTCTTTATAAATATCTTATTTATGGGGCGCCTGGGTGGCTCAGTCTTTAAGCATCTGCCTTCGGCTCAGGTCATGATGCCGGGGTCCTGGGATTGAGCCCCACATTGGGCTCCCTGCTCCGCAGGAAGCCTGCTTCTCCCTCTTCCACTCCTCCTGCTTGTGTTCCCTTTCTCACTGTGTCTCTCTCTGCCAAATAAATAAAATCTTAAAAAAAAATCTTATTTATTTATTTATTTATTTATTTATTTATTTATTTTAGAGAGAGAGAGAGAGTGAGAGTGTGTGTGCAGTGGGGAGGGGCAGAGGGAGAGAGAGAATCCCAGGCAGACTCCACACTGAGTGTGGAACCCGATGCAGAGCTTGATCTCACGATCTTGAGATCATGACCTGAACCAAAATCAAGAGTTGGGTGCTTAACCAGCTGAGCCACCCAGGTGCCCCTACATTTTCTAATTGCAATGAAAAGTCTGCTTTATTCATAATGTCAGATTAGCTTCCACTGTTTTGAATTATACTTTTTCTTTCAGTAACAGAATGATAGTTTCACATATCACTGACTCCATCTGGGAGACTTGTCACACACGTATAAATAAGCCACATTTCTATCCTCCTAATTTTATTAATATTTAATGTATGTATGATGAACAGAGAATGGTTCAGTCAGAGGCATTAAATTATATTGTACCCAAGGCAGTATGGCACCCATTTCTTACTGTAGTTCTCAAGGAACTGTCAGCAGTACCTGGCAGAAGTCTTTGGTATCAGGAGCACTTATTTGTGAATAAACAAACAAATAAATATAAGCCTCCCTGAGGCATCTCAGAAATGTTGACATACTTGGAGGAGAATTGTCAGAAGCTAAAGTCCTGATGAGCACATAGGTAAGGGCCAGAGACACCCCATTTGCCATTGCATTCCAATGTACGTGGTTGTCCAGTGGAAATTCAAATTACAGATAAAACCTGGAGTTCTGGTTGAGTGGCAGCTGTTGAAACTCTTCCTTCTTCCCTATCAGCTGCCTCTGAGTTACCACATCCCATGCCCCTCCCCACCCTTTCCACAAGAGGCTAGGGCTGAAAAGTACCATTTTGGCAATGATTTGGGGAGAAGTAAGCTTTTTTCTTGTTGATTTTTTTTTCCAGTAGAAAAATTGGTATCTCCTGTCTCAGCCCTCTGACAGACCTAGTCAAGATGGATCCCCAGACCTCCTGAGAATCATTTAAAAGAGAAATGAGGGGGTGGTCTTTACAATAGTAACAGGAAAATGACTGGTACAGACTGCTTGGCCTCTCTCCATCGTCAGAAACCAGCACTCCCACCTGTTCCCCTGGCTTAGCCCTGCCTTTAAAGCCCAAGACCAGCAAGTTGCCTAGTTAATGTTTAAAACAAAAACCTGTTGAACAGAAAGAAATTCTCTCAAAGGACAAAAGGTCTTCATGCTGAAACCCCCACCAAAATCTTTCTTGGGCAGAGAACAGTAGATGTATAATCTCAAACAATTTTTGATGAGATGTATTTGAGTTTCTCAGGGAAGAATATTATTAGAGTTTAGGTCAGGAAAAATAAGGTTCTGAGTAACAGCCTAGAATTTTAGGGCAAGAGGAGGGGACACTAAGAAGATTAGTGGACCCCAGACACTAGTATGTTCAGAACAGGGTTTGGGCCCTTTGAACACAGACCACCAGACTGGCCATGAGTTGGGTCTACAGAACAGCTGTATGTTCAATGGAGAAGTCAGTCACAGTGGTTTCTGAGAAAGGCCATCCTCTCAGCTCTTGTGATACAGAAATCATTAACTAGCTCCAACTACACTGGAAGAATGTTTGGGAATTTTTATTAAATGTGGTTAATGTGGGCAGCAAGAGAAAAAAACCCAAGTAAATGTTTGACATTCTGCCTGTGATCTGAGGAGAGGAGGTAATGGAGGATTCTACTAAAATAAATGGTATTTTACTTTGAATTACTTGATAAGAATGAAAGAACATGTAATAGGAGTGTCCATATCCCTTCCTCCCCAGGTGGGAGTGCCTAAGCAGACCCCTCATGGGCATCCTTCCTTCCTTACTCTGCTAGGAGTTAGACATAGTCCCCTTCAGGATTATAAATGTCCAGGGTGTATCAAAGGTTGACCCCACAGCTGGACAAATAATTTGAGGACTTTTTCTGTAGGATCACATTCCCACATAGGCCATATCTAGATAGTGGATAGGTAGGGCTTATGTGCACAGAAAGGATGAAAGCTAAAATGTAAATTCCTTATTTTGTTCATGGATATGTCCTAAATGATTAGAACATCAATACATAAATGAATGGCTCTACTCATATGGTGGGATGGACAGCCCAGCTATGGCCAAGGCCAGCACAGCTTCCGATGCTTGGATGCTTCTTATGGTAGTTGCTTTCCCGGTACACTGCTCCTGTACCTTTCAGGTCACGGCTCCCTTGCCCCTCATCTTAGCCCTCTCCCACAAAAAAGATCAATGAAAATTTGATTATACTCCCTTTTCTAACTTATAGCATTCCTGCGCTCTGCCTTAAGGTATCTGCCCCAATCCCCACATATACCCAGCCCAAAGGAGAGCTGCCTTTATAGTTTTACAATGAAGAAAGGGAAAGAAAAAACCCCACAACTGTACCAAGATTCTTGCCCCAGGGTAAATAAATTACCTGCCTGTGAAGTCTGAATACTCCCTTCTGTGTGCTCTTACCCTGCATTGCATTTCTAAAGGTTCTTAGGGAACATAGATGCTACTTATGGGGTATTTTGTAGGATAGAAGAAGTGAAAAAGCTTTATTCCTAAGGAAGACTACTTGGCCCAGCATCAGTCACGTTGATGTGTCATGGATATATCACACGATGGTACAGAATTCAGGAGCAGGAAACCAGAGACAAAATGCTATTCCTTCTCCTTTGTCATTCATTCATTCATCCAACAAATATTTATTGTGATAAACTCTGCTCGTTAGAAGCTGGGGATGCAGTGGTAAAACAGAGACACAATTCCTGTCTTTCTGGAATTTACAGTCTTTCAGGGAAGTTATATCTTTCCTACCTATGCCAGTGGACAACGAAAGAGAGAGGAGTTATAGATGGTTAAAAGGCCTGTGGCAATCTGTGAACTCTTTCTAAGGAATCTATGAGTAGAAGACTGGGAGAATTTTGGTGCTAAATTGGCCTTATGTAATGAAGGTTGTATTAACTCCAGGAGAAATCTAACCTGGCCATAGGAAAATAGTTAAGAATGATATATAAAGAAGTATTTGAGTCAAATCTGGGAGTGAGGGTGTGTTTTTAACTCAGGTTTAGTGTTGCAACTATTAGGCTAAACCTAGGGGAAAAAAAGAAAAAAATCTTATGTATGGTGATGAAATACAAAGACAACCTTAAAAGACAAATTATAGATTGGAAGAAAATATTTGTAACATCTATATCATCCAAGAAGTAAAATATCCACAATATATAAAGAGCTCCTAAAAATCAATAAGATAGTAAAGATTACAATGTAAAAACAGGCAAAGGTTATTTTATTGGTCACTTCCTGGCAGAAAACAATGGCTTCCTCAAAGATTTCAATGAAGAAGTTTAATGAAGGGACTATTTACAGATATGAGACCAGAATTGAGGACAACAGCAATGGTACTGGCAAAATTAGGAAGCCATTACCACTCCCAGGTCTGGAGGCATAAGTGGAAGGAAAGGCTTCTTAAAGCTTGGAGAGAGCGGGGTCCCCTGTAGGTCCTGGATCTTGGATCTGAGCCTGAGCAGACATGCAGAGCAGGGAATAGAAGGGTAAAGAATGGACCTGTGGTGGAGCTGGAGGAACAGAGAATAACAAGGATAGTCATAAATGGAAACTCACAGTTTAAACATAAGTATCTAATAAATATTTAATTTATTTAAAACTCAACCTCATTAATGAGCAGTGAAATGTAATTTTAACAATAGGATGCTATTTTCTCACATCAAACTGGGAAAACCGAAATAAAGTATGCTATTTAATATTGGTGAGGATGGAAAGAAGTGAGAACTCTCATACATTTTTGATAGCATAAATTGATAGCTGTTTTGGAAAGTAATTTGGCAGTAACTATCCATTTAAAAAATACTCTTTGACCCAGCAACCCAGCTTCTAGAAGCAGTTTACTCCACTGAGAGATAGTGAATTAAATTGTTGTGTTCAGAAGGAGACACTCATCCCTGCCCCACTCCATCCCTGGAGATTATAGTCTCTAAGGGAGGATAACCATTTCTTACTCATTGTTCATAGTTTCTGTCTCAAAGATGTAGTTCAGCAAGTATTTATCGAGTGCCTACTATGTGCCAAGGTCTTTCCCAGGCACTCAGGAGAGAAAGGGAATAAACCATAGCTCCTCTCTTGGAGGCTTATAATCAAGTAGGTAAGAAGATTATATGAACAGATAATTTGAATAGAAAGTGCTAGAAGAGGAAGCAACCACAATCACAGAATAATACTGAAGCAAAGAGGAGGAAGAGTGTCACTCACATGGGAGATGTCCTTAGGGAAGTTAAACATATTGATTGAGTTTTGAGGGATAAGCAAGATTTACCCAGGTGAATAAGGGGACAAAGGCACTCCAGAAAGAGGGGACGGCATGAGCAAGGCATGAAAGCAGGAAACAGAAGAGTATGTTGGGGAGACAGAAAATCAGCTTAGTAGAGACTATTGCTTCTGCTAAGATGGAATAACAGGGGACAGACTCACCCTCCTGCCTGAAAAAAACAAAACACTCAGAAAAATACATAAAGCGTGGTTTTCAGGAAACTGGACATCAGGTCATAGACAGTGATCTCTGAGAGATGGAAACAAATGAGGTTTGTTTTAAGATTTCCTCAGCTTACTGCTTGGAGACAGTCACCAGGCTGTGGTGCGGGGGAGCCCAAGTGGAGCCCAGCAGACTCTCTGAGTTGAGGACACAGCGCTAAGAATCCTAGGCCAATTTCACTGGAAATTACAAAACACTGCTGAGAGAAATTAAAGGAGATAGGATAAATGGACAGATATGCTTTGTTCATGTGTTGGAAGACTGTGTTGTTAAGATATTAATTCTCCCCAAATTGATCTACAGATTCAGTGCAACCCCAAACCAAATATCTGCAAACAGGGATCCCAGTGGAAAACAACAAGTTGATTCTAAAATTCACAAGAGCCAAGTCATAATGACTTGGAAAAAGAAGAACGAAGTTGGAGACCTGACATTGCTTGACATACCTCTAATATACCTATCATATTCCCTACAATAAAGACTTACTATAAAGTCATAATAATCAAAACAGTGTGGTATTTGGCATTAAGATAGTGGAACAGAATAGAGAGTCTGGAAATAAACCTACACATATATAGAATTGATTTTTGACAAAGGTGCAAAGGCAATTGAGTGGAGAAAGGATAGTCTTTCAACAAGTGGTGCTGGGACAGAATGGATCATAGGCCTAGATGGAATACTTGAAACGACACAACTTGCAGAAGAAAACATGCAAGAAAATCTCTGTGACCTTGGGTTATAAAAGGTATGGTACCAAAAGAAAAATATTTGCAAAATTTTGTATCTCCTAAAGAACTTATATTCAGAATATGTAAAGAATTCTCAAAATTCGACAATATAAAAACAAACAATGCCTCCTACCCTCCCCCCAAAGGGGACAAAAGATTTGAACAAACACTTTATTGAAGCAGATTTATGGATGACAAGCACATGAAAAGATGTTCAATGTTAGCAATTATTAGGGACATATGAAATAAAACCATAATGAGATACCTAGTAGGATGTTGAAATAAAAAAGACTGACCATATCAAGTCTTGGTGAATGTGTGGAGGAAAGAGAACTCACACACTGCTGGTAGGCATGTAACTTTAGTACAACCACTTTGGAAAACAGTTTGGTAATTTCTTAAAAAGTTAGACATATACCTACCATGTGATCCAGCCATTCTACTCCTAGGCTAAGAGAAAAGAAAACATATGTCCTTATAAAGACTTGTACACAAATGTTCACAGCAACTTTTTTTGTAAAAACAAAAGTTGGAAATCAACAGGTGAATAGATTAACAAATTACGGCACAGACATATGATGGAATACTTCTCAGTAGTAAAAAGGAGTAACTATTGATACACGTGGCAACATGGACGCATATCAAAATACGCTGTCTGACCAGATTCAGTGGAGTGGTGAGAGCAGACGTTAGGTTGGGAAGAAAAAGGAAGATGTGCTGGCTGGCATAATCTACTCTTCCAGAAAATTTGAATGAGAAGAGAAGCAACAGTGCATCAGTGGCTACAAAAAAGCTTAGGAGGGGTGCCTGGGCATCTCAGTCAGTTAAGAGTCCGACTCTTGATTTCAGCTCAGGTCATGATCTCAGGGTTGTGAGGTTGGGCTCTGCGTTGGGCGTGGAGTCTGCTTAAGATTATCTCTCTCTCTCTCCCCTTCTGCCCCTCCCCCTCCCTCTCTAAAAAAAAAAAAATCATAGGAAAGAGGAAGAGTTTTGTCTCCCTAGAGATGAGATAGGAGCATGGCTCTAAGTGGAGTGGAATCAGTCTGCAGATACTGGAAGCGAAAACCAAATTCAAGGTTCATATCCCTAATGGCACATTATTCCCAGAGATTCTGACTTAATGCAACTGGTGTGGGTTCTGGGAATTGGTGTTTTTAAAAAACTCCACAGTTAATTATAACACAAGTTTGGTAATTGATAGAACAAACTTTACGAGGAGGGGGGGCTTGTGGGATTAAGAGCACAGGTCCAGGATATCATGTCACTTGGGCTTTAGGAAAGTGTTTTCAGGTGCTATGATATTCCTGAAATTCTTTACCCTTCTTTGTTCTTGCCAGTTTTGACCAGAAAAGTGGAGGACCTCTGGGATGAGCGTGTCTTTCTGGCTCTCTCTGGTTTGGGGGAATGTGGAGAATAGGTAGACTAGTTAATTCGTTCATTCATTTAAGAAAAACTGTGTTCATTTTGCTCTTTGCTGGTTGGGGATATAGACAGGTAAATGGGAAATTCAGACAGTCTGACAAGTGCAGAAACAGTGGAAGTGGAAAGCACCAGGAGTGAACATAGCAGGGCTGTTAGACCTCAGTGGGCCAGGGAAGGAATGTTGACGCAGAGAACTAACAGGTAGGTAGGAATTAGCCAGTGACAGAAAAGAGGATGGTCAGGCAAAGTCCTAGTGGGGAAAGCACAAGTGCCAATTTGGGGAACCTGGGCTTCAACCTGAGGGCCCTGGGGAGCTGTTGAAGGGTTGGAAGCAGGGGACCCCAATATCTTATGTATGCTTAGAGAGAACACACCACCCTCAGGGTAACAAGAGTCAAAAGGAGATAAGGCTTGGGGAAGTGAGGCTAGTTAAGAGGCAGTGAGGGTAATTCAGGCAGAAGGTGATGGTGCCTGAGTGAGCAAATGGCTATGGGAAGGTGAGAGGTGGCTGGGTTTGAGAGACCGGGAAGAGGACTTCACAGACATGGCTACTGGGGGTTGGAGGGAAGGGAGAAATTCAGGAAGACACCCATTTGTTGGGGCAGGGGGTTTTGAGGACAGATTATGGGTTCAATTCTAGCACGGAGTGATGATATCCAGTAGGATGCATGATAAATAGTTTGACTCTTAAGAGAAAGAGAACTTTGTTGAAGATGAATGTTTAGGAATAAGTAACATCTTTACTTTACTATAAGGCAAGGAAATTGCCTGGTTCTCTCTTCTGCTTCCATGCATTTTTGTCAAAATAAGCCAAAGTGTGAGCAGCACCATCTACGCCACTGAGTGGTGTAAGTCCATCGTCTTAGCTTCTTCCTGGCCATGGCTGCAGAAAACCAAGTTCATACTCCATGCTATTTGGATGCAAGGGTAGAGAGGGAGAGACCCATTAATCTCACCCTTCCCCACATGCAGAACATCTGCTGTCCTTATGATGGGGGTGGCTACGAGCACACCTCCTATGCCCCCACAGATATAGGAGGGCTGCACGAGCTGATGGCTGAAACCAAAGAAGCCCCAAACCTGTTGTCAAAGCAGCTGCATGAGCCATAAATTGCTTGCAGAAGCAGACCCAGGGGAGGGAGAGAAACAGGGGCAGCTATGGTTGAGAAAGATTTCCCTTTGGTTTTCTTATTCAGTTCAGAGCTGCAGGATTCCAGGTTCTTTCGTGGAGACAAGAAATCCATGACCTGTATTTTTCTTTAGATTCCCTTAGTCAGGCTTGTCTTCCCCACCAACCTGGTGAGTAGTTTTACCACTGGGCTGAGTCCTATTTCCAGGAGAGCCTTCCTGTTGTGAGGTCAATAACAAAGCATCCCTTTTCTGGGCCTTGCAGGGGCTCCTTATCCTATTGATCATTATGGCATCATACATGTCTTTTTACAGAGGAGGAAGAGCAATCCTGTAAATTTATCTCTACTTCATTTTCTTCCTTTGCGGTTTACAAATAAAGATCTTGGCCATTCAAGTCGGGTCCTGTGTCTGACTCTATGATAGGGCCATACACCATACATAAATTTTGCATTTTTATCTGAAGTGTGTGTGTGTGTGTGTTGAGAAGGGATGACTTACTAATACATTTGAATTTTAATGAGTGTTTTAGTTTATATCCTGTTACTGAAGAGTTTTAAAGAAGGAGACATATAGAAACTTACACAGGTCATTAGAACTAGAAGTTCTAGAGGGGAGAGAGGTAGGGGGATGGGCTAACCCGGTGATGGGTATTAAAGTGGGCACGTATTGAATGGAGCACTGGGTGTTATATGCAAACAATGAATCATGGAACACTACATCAAACACTAATGATGTACTGTATGGTGATTAACATAACATAAAAAAAAAACTAGAAGGGCAGCAATCTTGCATCTTACATAATTCCTTGGCCTCCTTTCCTTCCATTCTTTCTTTTTTCCTACCTTCCTCCAACAAATGTTACTGTGTAGTCCCCATGTGCCTATTATACTAGGTGCTGTGGATGTTGAAATGAATTAAGAGCCCTTCTTGTCCTTGAGGAGTTGTCTACACTTGCTGTGTATTGAGAGCATCCCCTAAATCCAGAAGGAGGCTTGTTTTGTGTGGCAGTGGACAATAACCAGCCACCTATTATGTTGGTGCTGCTGCTTCCCCACCCTCTTGATGCCTGCATTTGGAGTTCTTTCCCAGGCAAGCTAATGGGTTCAAGTTGATCCATGCATACTCTAGCATCCAGTTCCCTGGTGACTAAGGACCATCCTCTCCCAGGTGACTGGTCATACCCGGAGGCACAATCTGTGGTTCTGGAGGTAGGAAAATGAACTGGAATACAACTTTGGGAACTTGAAATTAATTCGGACAAGGGTGATGCCCCTTGTTGAGAATCAATTTCTTTTTCTACTGAATCATTTCCATTGTGGCCATGCAGGTGTGTTCCAAGATCACCATTAGCAACAGCAAAAACCCGCCATAGCAAAACTTCTTGAGAAAGATGTCTGTTGTCTCCTTCCCATGTTTTTACCTCTTATTCTCTTCTCTTCTTAGCAGCTGGACTTTTTTCCTCTCTGCAGTGAAACTCTTGCAAGGTCACTAATGACTTTTACATTGCCAAGTTCAAGGATTGCTTTCTAGTTCCCATTGTGGCATCTCTGGAGCCATCATTCGCTTGCTTCCTTGCTGCATCTTCTCAGTTATGATGTCAGCTCTTTCTCTCTTGCTTGGCCTGTAAATATTAGAGTACCCTGCTGACCCCCAACTCTTCTCTAGTTGTAATCTTTCTTGAGGTGATTCTACACAGCCCCGTGGCTTGACCTAGTATCCAGCCATGCAGACAACCCCAGATTTACCTCTCCCCAACCTTCTACCTCATATATCCCACTTCCCACTTGACGTATCCATTTGGAAGTCTAAGAAGTACCTCAAATTTAACATGGTCAAATTGTAACTCTTAATGCTCTCTTCCACTTTATATTCTTCCCTCTCTCTTCTCTACCTCGGAAGGTGACATGCAGTAGCTCAGGCCCCAAATCCAGGTTGGTGTCATCTTTAATTTCTCTTTGTCTTCACTCTTCACTTCCAGTCTTTCAGCAAGCCCTCCCAAATACATTCCGTATCTGTCTCCTCCTTTGTTTCACCACCATATTCCAAGCCATCAGTATGTCTTGCCTGGGTTATGACCACTCCTGCTTCCTTTTGATCAATTTGTACCTAATTAGCCATTAGGTTTTTAAAAAAACAAATCAGAATGTTTTATTTTATGGTTTAAACCCCTCTAATAGAGTTTCATTTTATTTAAAATAAAATCTAAAAGCCTTACTATGACCTCTTCTGTAACTTATGTGAACCCCACCAGCTTCTCTCACGTCAACCACTGTCACTTCTCCCAGTGCTCTATTCACAGCTACACTGACCTCCCTTCCAGTCTTTAGACATTCCTGTTCATGCCCACTTCAGGCACTCTGCATTTGTTGTTCCTTCATGTGGAATCCTCTGCACCCACAGCTATCTCCTTCTGGATGTTTTGGTCTCTGCTGATATATCATTGCCTCAGAATATTCCTTGGATATGTAAAGCTCTAGGCAACCTTTTCACCTCCCCATTACATCATCTTGTTTTATTTTTATTTTGGAGCCTGAAGGGGCTTGAACTCATGATCCTGAGATCAAGACCTGAACTGAGATCAAGAGTTGGACGCTTAACCGATCGAGCCACCCAGGCTCTCCATCTTGTTTTACTTTTTATTACTCAGGTTTCTTACTCTCTGAAATCATCTTGATCATTTATTATTTTTTGTACCTTGTCTTCCTCCAAAAGAATGTAAGCTTTGTGGGAACATGGACATTGTCTCATTTAATTCTCAATCTCCAGTGCCTACAATGGCATCTGGTACATAATGGGTGCTCATAAGTTATTCCTCTGCTCATGACCTTTTACTTCTTCCCATCTTAGGGTAAGTCCCCCAGCCACCACTTCCCTGAGCTCATCTTTCTTACTCTACTCTGGTCTCACTGGTCTGCTCACTAAACATTGTGCAGTTGGTTGAGCATCCAACTCTTGGTTTTGGCTGAGGTCATGGTCTGAGGGTTGTGAGACTGAGTCCTGCATCAGGTCTGTGCTCAGTGTAGAGTCTGCTTGAGATTCTTTCTCTTCTTCCTCTGCCTTCCCACTTGTGCTCTCTAGCTCTCAAATAAATAAATAAATCTTAAACATTGAACAGGCCAAGCAAATGCCTCTCTCAAGGACTTTACACTCACTGTTTCTCTGATGGGAGCTCTTTCACCTGAGCCATCTGTGGGCTTGCTCTTCATTCTTTGTGTCTTCATCTGGGGATTTCCTTCCCTTTCCTATCACAAATCTTAGTCCCTGCCCTGACATTTCCTTTCTTCCTTCCTTAATTTTCTTCCTTGGCACTTAACACAATCTAACCTGTTATATATTCTACTCACTTCCTTGTTTATTTTCACTTTCTCCCACTAGACTGTAGTTTCTAAGAGGGTAAGGGTTTTTGTCTGTTTTGTTTACTATTATATCAAATGCTTGGGTAGTGCTTGGCACACAGTCGTTCTCAGTAAACTTTTGTTGAGTGAGTGAAAAAAGAAAGAGCAGGTAGGTTCCATTACAAATTCTGGACTTTACTGGGAAGCCATTGAATGATTTTAAGGAGATGAATGTCAGATTTCCGTTGAAAAAAGATTGCTTTGGAGATTTGTGAAAGATGGGGAGAGTAAATGTGGCATTTGGGTGAGAGGGTAGGAGGAACGTGCAGTAGTTTGGGGGACAGAGAGTGGTAGCCTGGATTAGGGATGTGGCAGTGTGGATGGAGAAAGGGGGTGCCTTTGAGACAGTTAAGAGGCTGAATGTATAACAACTGGTGATTGATTAGAAATGGGAAGCTGAGCTTCATCGAGAACGAATCTAAGGTTTCTAGTGTGAGTACCTGTGTGAATGGTTGTTCTATTCCTGGAAACAGAAAACCCTGGAGAAGGAAGAGATTTCAGGCAGAAGATCAAGGGCTCAAAGTATCTGGACCTGCTGAGTTTCACATGTCTGGGAGATAGAGGAGTGGAAATACTGTGTTGGCAGTTGGATATTCAGGTCAGGAGCTCAGAATAGTTGAGTCATTGGCACATAGATAGTACATGAAGCCATGGCAGTAGATTATAAACAAAAACCAGTATCAGGTTGCATCTGTGAGACCAAAAGTTCATCGAACAATTTTATAGTTCTAGCATTTATGGTTGTTTCTCTCTGGTAAGGCTTGTTTGCTAAGTCACTCCTATACTAAGTGTCAGAATACTCTCAATCTCCAGCTGGAGCCTTAAGCTTTCTGTTGAGTTCTACTTGTGACCCTTCCACCAGGGTTACTCTGGACATTACGGCAACTCTGTCTCTTGAATGAGCTCTGTTTTCGGGTTTCCCTGCTGCATCACCTCTGAGTCTTCCCCAGCAACCAACCTGGCTGTGAAGAAGATATGAGGGATGGTGACAGTCACCTAACCCAGCTGCAAGTGGGAGCAATTTTTTCTCGAAGCTTTTGGATCTGTGCTCAGAGCACAGTCATTCAGTGTTACGGGGTTGGGGGGGCAGAGGGACACATAACCCGAGAAATAAAGAGCACAGGGCTAATGGAAATGCCTTAAAATGAACCCAGATGGCTCTTGCTACAGTTCTGTGAACACTTTGATATCACTGTGTCTCTGTTTCATTCTGATTTAACAGTTGTAGGAAACTATGCATTTGTTTTTGGCTTGTTTTTTTCCCCTCCTTTTTCTATTTAAAATATTTTTTAAAGATGATATATTTATTGTAAAAAGTTCAGTGTAGAAGGGTATAAATGAGAAATACAAGTCCTGTTTCCTCCTCTGCACCTTTTTTTCTTTTTCAAGTGGTTCAATGGGTTGTCTTGTTAAATTTTGTTTTAAATTCAAATTTGGTTGCGTTCAGCAGCTTAGCATGATTCACTCTGGTTCCACTCAGGTTTCTTTGTAGCAGCTGTTTTCCATGCATGAATATCTTGCTTGTGCTGGGGTCTTCTATGTGGCTTCTCTGGGCAGCTTTTGACTGAAAAGCACCTGGGGGTACAATCAGATCTTAATTCTTGGGCAGGAGATGGTGTGCTCTGAGAACAGGCAGCTGCCCTCCTTTGGGAGGAGTGGGAGCAGGTGGGGGCAAGAGGGCCACATGCCACCAAATCCCTTGCAAATTTTCCCCCTTCCCCAGCAGAGGCTGCCAATTGGGCTGAATACCACAGGGAGATTTTTTCCACTGTGAACAACTGTCCCAGGACAGCACGCTGGGGTCACGTTTCAGGAATCTTGTGTTGCCCTTGAGAAGCCATGCCGATGGTTGTCAAGTGTGTGTAGGGGATAAGAAGACTCCAAAGAGAAATGATGAGTCACGAGGCACTGGGGTGAAAGGGGGTCTTCTGGAGGGGTTGGGGGCGGAGTGCTGTCAGATACCTCCAGCTTCCTCTTCAACTTTCCATGGAAGTGAATTATCAACATGATAACAACTCACACTTTAAAAAAATTAATTATTTGTTTCATCTAATCATATTTTTTCCCTTCCTTGAAATGTTTAAATTTCATTTCAATTTAGTTTCCAATCCAATTTGAAATATATTAAATTTATTTAAATTTGAATTAGGAGCTATCCCATAAATATTATTTCATAAATATGAAATATGAAAGAGTTATGAACAATTTCACAATTTCAATTATGAAACCTATTTACATTATAATAGTTTATTAAAATTAACTGAACACGTAATAATATCACTGTACTCATTTTCTTTCTAATTGTCCTTTGGCTTTGAAACATATCATTAATATCTTCATTCCCAGGACCATCTCTTTCTCTCCTTTTTAAAATCACACATATCATATACAAATACATCTTAGGCAAATATTCCAGTAACACCAATTCTTTGCATTTGAGGGCACTTTACAGTTTGCAAAATGTATCACAATTATTTTCAAATCTGATTTTCAAAAGAAAAAAATCACCTTCATCTGGCAGAGGAAGAATCTGGAAGGCAGAGAGATTGAGGGATTTGCCTGTCTTCATGCTGAAGCAAGAATCAAAGTAGGATCTTCTGTCTTCTCTACAGTAGCTTCCTTGCCTCCACGTGTACAGAGTGGATCAGACCTCAAGAGGGTCCTGAGGATAGCGGGATAGAGCAAAAACAGGTCATTTTCTAGAAGGTGTTCTCAGCTGATGGTGCACATATGCAAATCTTTTGAAAGACCTTGGGAGAAGGCCTCAAGCTGGCAGACTTTTCTAGAGCAAGTGTGAGGCCGAGAGGATGAAGAAGAGGAAGAAAGATGGAGGTGGGAGGTCAGAAGGTGAACCTCGTCTAGTTCCTAATTTTGGTCAGTGTCCTTCAATCACAGCCCAGGAGGTTCTGTGTGGCTCTTTGCTTGGCCCAACCCCTTTATTATAGTCACCTTCCACAAATGGGATGACTTTCTTAGATCCCATACCTGTACAGGGGAGTGTGCATTGATTTGGTGATCCAGGGTTTGGGCAGGGATTCAAGGAGGCAGCCAGCTAGAGCTAAACAACAAAACACACAAATAGCAACCCCTGGGTAATATTATCAATATTCCAGGCCCACTTCCTCCCTCACTCCCCCTGTGCAGCCCATAATCATCAAGACAAACCAGCCATGTGGGATGGCTTCTCTCCATTCCCACCCATTCCCCTTGAGCGCTATTTCATGTGTCCTTGGGTTATTTAACTCAATACTTGGAGCTCATTTGATCGTATTTCACCTGCATAAACATATTGTTAGGGAGAGTTTGGGGCTATGAAGGGGAAGCTGAGAGAATGATTTGTTCTGGGCCTTACACTCCACTAAAGGGGCCCAACCTTGTCTGGGCTCCATCCTTTGGGGTTCAGATGGGCTTGAGTTGAGGGGCCTTGGTTTCAGTATGGTCTGCTCCCTAGCCTGATATCTCAGCTATTAGAACGAAATTTCATTACCCCTGAGATGGAGAACTGGGGAAAACAGCGTTTCCTTAAAGCATGGTGGCAAAATGGGCTCAGGCTTATAAAAAAAACTAAGAAAAATCACATGCAGTGTGCCTCAGAGTTTCCATTTGTCAAGTGCCTCTGATAGGGAAGGGGGCCCATTTAAGATCAAGTAAAGGTACAATGGGAAGGCCTGGAGGCTGGGCCTGGCTCTGCCCCTTGTCAGCTGTGTGATCTTGGGCAAGTCATTTGCTATCTCCAGGCCTCATTTCCCTCATCATTAAAATGAGGGGATTGGACTAAGTGATTGATATTAATAATATTGATATTGATTATTGATAGACTGATAATTTGAATATCCTCTGGTCTCCCAGCCTTGGAGATCAACAAGGACATGGATTAATGGATGTCACTTCTCTGATTTTGAATACCCTTGACTATGTTTTTGTTTAATATTTATTTATTTACTTTTAGAGAGGGGGAGCGTGGGCATGTGAGAGTGTCAGGGGTTGTGGAGGGAGAGGGAGAAGAGAATCTCAAGAAGACTCCACGCCCAGCATGGAGCCTGACATGGGGCTCAATCTCACAACCCTGAGATCAGGACTTGCGCTGAAATCAAGAGTTGGATGCTTAATTGACTGAGCTACCCAGGTGCCCTGACCCATGACTACCTTTTGCCTTACAACCTCCCTCATCCCCTCCTCTCTTCCCCACTCCTGGCTCCTTCTCCCTCTCACCCATCACTAGTATAGATCTAGCTAGCCACACTGTTTCTGTTCTAGACCTAAACCCCATCATTCTGATGCCCCATATCCTCAGGGAATGGATCTTGCTAATGGGCTACCTAGTGATGATGACTTTGTTAAGCTGCCTCAGTTTCCCTCAGTGATGAAGAAGGACCATCTGAAGAGACACACTGGAGCCAGCACACCTTTATTTGACCACCTCTTTGTAGAAGTATACTTAAACACGTGGGGTACCCCCGGCTTAGAATTCCATGAGAAGAGTCCTATTTGTAGAGAACAATGGTGCCATTGCCTACTTCCCAGAATGTCTGTAAGTTCTTGCATTGGTCCTACAAGCCAGGACTTTTAAGATCAAATCTCTTTGCTCCTAGCCCATCTCAAAAGTTCTTTGGTAAATAAAGGACACATTAGCAATCTGAAGGATAGATGTGGACCAGGCACTTAGTCCTGGAAATGATGAAATTCTACCAAACTACAGAAAATCAGTTTCTGAAATCCCAGCTGGTGTTTGTGGAATACGTTGCTTCTCTCAAGGAACATACCTGGGCTTTTTTCATTTACCTCTCTACACCAGATGAGATGGGAAAACATTCTCCTGAGTACTTACTCTTAACACTTCACTATGACACTACTTCCTTTTGACACGAGATGTGTGGGTTTTTCCCACATCAAGCACTTCTGTCACACCAGCTGGGTGGTCCTATGCTTTAACTGAATTCTGATACTACTTATCTAGAGATAGTGTCAGATCCCACAGGTTAAGGGCTCAGTCCCACAAGACCGCTCCCATATTAGATGCCAATTGCAAATCCAGGTTATTACCTGTAGTTCTGACCAGCTAGCTATAAATCCAAGGCTCCCATGATCCCCTTCTCAGGTTCAATTAATTTGCTAGAGCGCTCACAGAACTCAAGAGAAACATTTCACTTACTAGATTACCAATTCATTATAAAGGGACATAACTCAGAAGCAGCCAGATGGAAGAGATGCATAGGGCAAGCGTGTGGGAAGAGGCAGGGAGCTTCCATGTTCTGTCTAAGGGCACCACTCTCCCCCACATTTCCACCAACCCGGAAGCTATCTGAACTCTGTTCTTTTGGGGTTTTATGGAGGCTTCATTACTTAGGCATGACTGATTAAATCATTGGCCATGGTGATTGAACTCCATCCCCAGCCCCTCTCTCCTTCCCGGAGGTCAGGAGAGTGGAAGTTCCAACCCTCTAATCACAAGATTGGTTCCCTTGGCAACCAGCCCCTTCCCTAGGTGCTTTCCAAAAGCTATCTCAGTAACAACATGTCAGATGTAGTTGAAAGAGGTTTGTTATGAAATCAGATGACCTTTATTGCTCTTATTACTGAGGAAATTCCAAGAATTTTAGGAGCTCTGTGCCAGAAATGGGAAGAAGACCAAATATATATTCTTTTCTTAAGACTTATTTTATTTATTTTAGAGAGAGAGATGGAGAGAGAGTCCATTAGTGGGGGGACTCCACACTGAGTGCAGAACCTGACGTGGGGCTCGATCTCACCACCCTGAGATCATGACCTGAGCCAAAACCAAGAGTCGGATGCTCAACTGACTGAGCCACCCATGTGCCCCCCCAAATATATATTTCCCATTACAAATCACAATCTTACACCAGAAATTCCCAAGAATGTTCAGAAATGCTAGTTTCAAGCAAAACGATGGATCTGTGATGAAGTATTTGTGAGATACTTGAACATCTTAAATAGGATTCCTTTCTGCAGGACCTCTCAGGGGCTTTAATAACTCAATCTACTTTGTCAGTTTTTAAGGACGGGGATAGCTTTTAGCATTTTCCAAACTTATTTGTCTGCAGAACTCGGTTTTTTTTACAGATTGTCTTTCTAAATTATTCAGAAGCACAGAATATCCTTTTTAAGTCTTTTTCAAATTAAAGAAGTTGCTATAATGCTGTCCCATTAGGTTGATTGGTGGGAAGATATTTTGGGCCAGATTGGGCACTGAGGTGCCTGAAATTTTACATTTTGAATGGCTATCTTTTCCTAGTTGGTATTTGCTCCCAGCAGTCTGGTTCTGTGTTCATCTTTAAGGGCTCAATATTGCCCCCCAGTGGGTCCAGCTAGATCCTGGATTTTCTGTGCAATTGTCCTAAACTTGGGCTATGACCTTGGCAGTTTCTACAAAACAAAATCTTTTAAAGTCACAAAAAAGATAATACTGTTCTCATACGGGGTAGCACTTAAGAATCTTTATGACACAATAATATGTGTTTGTTTTGGAGTAAGAATAATATTTAGGTAAACAAAATGAAGAAAGTAAGAATAACCCATAATCTTGCTGCTCAAAAGTTAACTATTAGTCTTTAGACATGCATATCCTTCCAGTCTTTTTTTATTTATATGTGTACATAAAAATTCATACCTTCCCTGCTCCTAAGCAAAAAAAAAATTTTTTTCTAGCCTTTGTGTGTGTGTGTGTTTCATTTAAATGTCATTTGAGAACCTGCTCCTTGAATATTTTCGGTCCTTTTAAAGGAGGGAGGAGCTGGGGCGCCTGGGTGGCTCAGTCAGTTAAGCATCTGCCTTCGGCTCAGGTCATGATCTCAGGGTCCTGGGATCGAGTCCTGCATTGGGCTCCCTGCGTGGGGGCCCTGCTTCTCCCTCTGCCTGCCGTTGGCCCTGCATGTGTGCTCTCTCTGTCAAATAAATAAAATAAAATCTTAAAAAAAAAATCAAGGAGGCAGGAGGAGAGAGAGGGAGAAGTATTGAAGGGGCAACTCAGGAGCTAAGTAGCTCACTATGTTTTATGGATAATTGCATCAACGTCTTCCGAGAGGAACACACTTTAACAGCACCCAAAGACAACCTTCCTGGCTGTGTGAGTTTCCTGTGGTTGCTGTAGCGGTACCACAAACCTAGGAGCTTAAAACAACGTGGCTTTATTGTCCTACAGCTCTGCGGGTCTGAAGTCCAAAATCAGTCTCATGGGCCTAAGTCAAGGTGTTCGCAGCACCTGTCCATTCTGGAGGTTCTGAGGGGGAACATCTGTGTCCTTGCCATTTTCAGGTTCTAAAGGCCACCTGAATGCCTTGGCTCATGGCCCCTTTCTTGTGTCGCATCACTTTGGCTTCCATTGTCACTTCTACTAATGACTCCGATCCTCCTGACTCCTCTTAGGAGGAGGACCCTTATGAAACATTTGGCCCACATGGATAGCCCAGGAGAGCCTCCCCATCTCAGGATTCTTAACCACATTTGCAAAGTCCCTTTTGCTACATAGGGTAACAGTCACAGGTTCTGGGGATGAGAGTGTGGATATCTTTGCGGAGGGGTGTAATTCAATCAATTCAGTCTACCACACTGGCTTTTTCTTTCTTCTGTTGTTTTTTGTTTCATTTTTTTAGAACTTAAGGTAAGAATTAGATATTTTTTATTTTTTGGAAGTCATGGTCTCCAAAGGCCATGGATTAATCTGATAAATATGAGTTTGTCAGAGGGTGGCAGAAAGTCAAAGAAAGCCCTCTTGCATCATCCACCTTGGTTAAAAGGTGCACCTCTGGGATTGACCTACAGGGTTTGGCCGTCTATGCTCAGGGTTGGTGGCGGGGTGGACAATTGGGCATTCTTGGCATGATTAAGAGCTGGATCCCAGAAGTTGCTGTGTATAGTCCCTTCCACACTGCATTTGAGAACTTAGCATTTCAGAGTGTTCCTGCCACGTCTCTGGCTTGGCTGGGTGCCCCCTTTGAAGTTTTGTAGCAGTTGCTGTCCATAAATAAGGCATGCTCCGTGCCATCAAATTTCTGAGATGAAGGGCACGACTCACAAGAACACTGGACGTGCAGGGCAATGTTAGGGAGCGACCCTGGTTTCATTCTTCTTCCCCCTCCTTTCCTCCCTCCATCCTTCCACCTCTAACTGCATGTAAAAAATACATGAAGGCCCTAGAGAGAATAATCAAAGCTCTGTCACACTTGGCAGACTCTCTCTTGCTTCCCTTTAACAAGAAGGAAGAGGAAAGAAATGAGCATTTGGATGAGAGCCCAGTAGCCAACATCCATCTGTTCAGACGTTCCTTGAGCAGAGGTGCCTCCTGGACGACCCTCTGGGTGGTAACACTAATGATAACTGTATTTATTGGGGCTTACTCTTGACTCAACTATGCTAGATTTCCCCATCTCGTCCTCATGACTACTTCCTGGAGTTGGAGTGTAAGAATTTCCATTTCACAAATGGTGAGTCAGAGCTGAAGGGAGGTTAAGTGGTGCTTTCCCCAATTTTTCACTTCTAGGCACACATAGAAAGTGGTAACATTTGAACTTCATCCTGTGGTAAAATGATAGAGCTGCTCAAGGTGAAGGTGATGGGCTTTGGTCTCCAGCTGCTGAGGTACCACCCAGCAGTGTGCTGAAGCGGGTGAGACCTCAGCACACCTCAACTTTTCCAAGACTGCAAGATGAGGAAGTCATAGTTGGAAGCCATGTTTGTCTGATTCTTGTTTCCAGATTCCTTTTTTCCCCCTTGTAAATGCTAGGCTCTCTGGAAGCATCTCAAGCTAAAATAATCACTTTGCCTCTAACTTATCTTCTCCTTCTAGTTATCCTGCTGCCTGTCTCAGGTCAGGTTCCCAAGAGGCAGAACCTGTGACATCCTTGGGCAAGGTGCTTACTGAGGGGTGACCTCAGGAGATAATGTGTAAAGGAATGGGTTGAGGATCCTGGAAGGCAGGCAAAGATGAGCCTGATCCCTCGGGGAGCTCTGGAGTACCCCAGTACCCCAAAACCCTTTTTGATCCAAAGCTGACCCTTTTGAACTCCACATCCCTCAGTCAATGGCTTTGGGCTGCCTTGTGGGATGGGTGTAATCTCCCAGGCATTCTGGGCAAGGTCGCTCCCAGGGCTGAGGGTGACTCTCTGGAGATGGGCACAGCTACCAGGGAACCTACACTCAGCAGCAGAGGGACAGGACCACCAACCTGATGAAGCGGATCTGAGCTGGGCATCAATAGCCTCCACCACACATCTCAGTGGTCAAACTGCCTTTTGTCCAACAGCTCAAACTAGAAACCCCAGACTCCTCTTTGATATCTTTCTGTTACATTATGTCATTGGTCAAGTTCTCCTGGATCTATAGCAGAAATTCTGCTTGTTCTCCTCTGACTGCTGCTGGGGTTCAGGCAACCACTATTTTCCTTTTAGTCCATTTCCCTCAAATCATTCCCAAGGCCTCATCACATCTCTTCCGACATCCATTTTCCCCTTGGCCAGTCTATACAGCTGCCAGTTAACCTTTGTGTCAGTTGATGTCATTTGACACCAGAAAAGCATCAGCTGTTTTCCAAAGCCTATAGGAGAAAATGATTGTTTCTGTAGCATGGCCCAAAATGCTCTTCCCAAGGTGGCCCATCCCACCTGTCTGTCTGTGTCTCTCTCATTCTCCTACAGCACCACTGAGTCACTTGACTTCTACTCAGGTCATGATCTCAGGGTCTTGAGATCAAGCCCTGCATTGGGCTCTAGGCTGGGCGTGGAGCCTGCTTTGAAATTCTCTCTCTTTTTCCTCCCTCTGCCCCTCCCCACTCACTCTCTCTCTCAAAAAAATAAAAAAAAATAAAAAAAGGTTTATTTTCTTGCTTCCCTTTTAAATATGAAAAAGTTGGAGATTATTCTAGAATGATCAGAACTTTGCCTATTTTGAATCTGCTGAGGCTCTGCTTCAACCCCCACAATGAACCCATTTTGCTCAACTTATTTTGGGGATCCAAGAGAGGTTATCCAGGTCTAAATTGAAAAGATATGGAGAAATCCTTTATTTCTCAAGGTGATGTGACTGGTATATACAGGTAATAACAAAATAAAGAGCCCAATAGAACTATTTCCCTGCAGCTTTGGTCAGGAACGGGTGGGCCTGGCTGAGGGACACAAGGTGTGAAGCTGAGAAGAAGGTGGGAGATGCTGCCCAACGTGAGTGTGGGCCCAGGTATCACAGGAGATGCCCGGATGCAGCATTCCTTGGGAGTGGGCTGAGTTACTAAGGCTGCGACCACAGACAGATGGACAAAGAGAATGGGTTTGTGGAGACCGAGGAGGGCAGTCCTTCGCCTCAGGTTTAGGGAGCTAGCCAAAGCTGGATCCTGTCAAATTGCACCTTTCTTTCTTCAATGATCTTTTTCTCCATATGTCAACCTACTACTTAGAAATGTAATGCAAGTTACTTCTTTTATTCATAGGCCAAGGTCTTTTGTTCCTTTTTGTTGCACATATTGCTGTAATGTTCATGGCAATTTAGCTGTTGGATGTGACCACAGAAATCGCTGATAGAGCACAGGGCTGTGGTTTGATGTCCATACCACACCAGTAAGCTTCAATGGATATACGTCTCAAACTTGCACTGCAGCCTCTCCCCGAGACCAGCTGGCCCTGCCCTAGCTCTGCAGCTTTATTTTGCTTTGCTTCTCAGTGTGTAGCTTTCAATTGTACTTTTTGGATTTCCATTTCTTTTCAAAGAAACAGGCTTTCTCCTCTCTCTATCCATAGAAATCTCACCCATCCTTCTGCATCCCATGTAGGTGTCAGTGGCTCCAAAGTCCTCCCTGAAGTGATTACTCTGGATTTATCACTCATTCCCCTCCTAGGGCACTTCCAACATCCTGCCTTATGCTGCCTTGTTTGTAGGTGTTCTATATTTTTCAAATAGATTGAAAGCTTCTGGAGGGCAGAGGCTACACTGTGGCCCTCAGAGCATCTAGCGTAACATCACAGGTACTCAATCAACGTTTGCTTTTTTTGCTTAATGAGATTGAATTAGAGTCAGAAGTTCTGATTTTCCATCTCCCCATTTAGTTTCTTCATCAAGTGAGAAACCAACAATTTCAATTAATGACAGCACGTTTTCCTTGTAGGGCCAGTTCTTCAGGACTACTGCTGAGTGGCCATCTGCACTGGGGATGTTCATGGGGGCCAGGGGAGAAGTTTCTTCCCAAGTGCATCTCACTCCACCATGTCGGCCCTAAGCCTACCTCATGGCTTTGGTGCCTACCAGTTCTCACAGCAGGTGTATACCAATTTCACCTGGGGAAACACATTGGAGTCTGTGGTCCAGGGATTTTTGTTCCCAGTCCTTATTCCACATTTTTTATTTTATTTTATTTTATTTTATTTATTTATTTTTTTAGTCCTTATTCCACATTAATTAACTGTGACTTTAGAAGAGCTTGCTTCCTATTTTTGGGAGTCACAATAAAAGGGTACAATAACCTGTAGGACTGCAGTAAGGATTATATGAGTTAATGTGTGAAAAAAAAATGAAAACGAAAATCTTGAAAAAGTAAAAAAAAAATCAGGCATTATTTTAGGATGTGAATGTTCCCAGCATGATGCCTCAGTGCCTCAGACATAGTCTACATATTGAATGTGTTTGTGGTTTGTGACTTTATTAATTCATCTATTCATCTATCCATCCATCCATCCATTATTTTATTTGTTGAGTGCTTATGGTGTATCAGATATGGTGTACCAAAATAAAAAGGCTCCCTCAGCATGTGATGAGACTGGGTGTCCCACCTGTGGAAGACTGATTGGCATTCAGACAAGTGTTCATAGGCAGTTGTGCCCCCAGGCAAATTACCCAAGTTCGGGATGAAGCAGGGTTCAGAAACCTGATTGGCTGGCATACCAACAAATCTCCACTTTTCGGGTGGGTTTTCCTTCACCAAATCCTAAGCGACTGCTCCGTTATCCTCCGGTGCTCATTGATTTGCTTGTGGTATGGCAGGTCCTGGCTGGTGTAGCTCTCCCTTTACAGCTGTACCTGAGAGCCAAAATGTTTGCTTGGTGGCATGGAGTCAGATTTGGGGACTGGATATAGGGTTTGAATGTTTAAGGGCATCAGGTACATACAAGATGCATCTGTCTCCACACAAGGTGGAACACATTAAGATGGACTGGATTTTTTTTCAAAAATATACTTTTATGTTGAAATAGTTTAAAAGACAAGAAATTACAAAAATCAGAGTTCCTGTGTACCCTTCATCCAGCTTTCCCTAATGGTAACGTCGTACATAACTATGGAACCTTTATAAAACTAAGAAATTTGTGTTGATATAATACTATTAACTCAACTGCACACTTTATTCATGTTTAACCTGGACTGGGTTTGTTTTAACAAATAGATATAAGCTGTAAGCTATGAGATATGCCTGAGGTGTTATTAAAAAAGTAATAAAAAAAGATTTGATGAGCATGACTGAAGGCAGTGACTGAAGAAAAAGAAATCCATTTCACCTCCATCAATAATGATGCATACAGAGTTTAATACATCTGTAATAATTATTTAAGTATAGTCAGATTAAATGCTATAATGAAGAAGAAAAGATTTAACCATGTATAGAGTGGGGGAACCTCATCTAGAGTAGGAGGAAAACTCACCATGGCATGGTCATTTGGAGATCTGAGGATGAGTAGGAATTAACAATGAGGTAACGGGAATGTGGGGTGGTTCTTAGTTCAGAGCTTAGAGGATCATGTAAGTGTTTCTTCCTGGGCTCACCTATTTCCAAGCTTTTAGGGCTGATTCTGGTTACTATTGCTGCATAGACAGCAGCCACTCTATTATTCTTACCGGTTCTGTGAATCAAGACTGTGGAAAGGGCATAGCAGGGATGGCTTGTCTCTAAACATGATGTGTGAGGCCTCAGAGAGGAAGACACAAAGGTTGGCAGTGACTGGATGCTTGGGGTCTGGAATGGTGAGAAGGTCCATTCACTCATGGGTGTGGTGTCTGGGACCGCCAAGTGGAGTACCTACAGGAAGCGTCTCTATGTGGCTTGGCTTCCTCACAACATGGCGGCCCCAGAGTAGTTGGATTTCTCACGGGGGGTGACTCAGAGCTCTGAGCATCAGTGTTCCAACACACAAGGCAAAACTGCATTGTGTTTTCTGACTTAGCCTTGTAAGTCAGACGGCATCATTTCTGACACCTTCTATTAGTTTTAAGTGAGTAACGAGCCCCTCCGGCTTCAGGAGGAGGGAGACGTGGACTCTCCTTCCCCTGAGATAGCTGACAAAGAATTTGTGACCATTTTTGTAGAACTGCCACATTACATATCTTCACAAATAGGCCATCTGAATGGTTTTCTTCAGCTACGTGAATAGCCTTAAGTCTTACTGAGTAATTTGATCCATTAACTTGTTGTTTTGATTGTTTTATTGTTGAATTCTGAATTCTTTCCAGATTTTTGGAATCCCCTCCTGTTTATCACCTCTATGTTCCTCATATTAGGTATTTGCACTCTGTGCTGTTTTATCAGCTGTGCAACATTTGCTAGAGAAGGGGCAAATGCTTCTTCCGTTTTTAAAACAATTTCCTTTAAGATATAGAACTTGACAGCATCCTAACGTTCTGCTGCTAACGCAAGCATTCTACTGGGCTGCAGAAATGTATGACTTCAGTGTCACTCATAATTTTACAACTGAGTGTGAGATACACTTCTGAAATCTCAGCTGGGCTTCTGGACTCAGAGAGTAACATGGTATCAAACTAGAAAAAAATTAATTGCTTTTGTGTTGTTGCTCCCTGCTGGTATGATTTATTTTAAAGTCTGCTGAACCCAGGGAGAAGGAGCTTTACTGTAATTCAGAAACTGACATATGCTGTTTCGCCCCCATCTCTCACAGATGCTCCAAATTCAGAGCAAAGGATGTATCTGCAGTCTGGAAGGCACTGGATATTGCAACATCTATTTTATCTGACGTGACAAGAATAGAGTTACTCCACATAAGTGAATTTTATGAGCAACTGAAGTCTACCCCTTTTGAGTGCCAATGTATTTTATAAAACTTTTAATTTTTTTAGAATAAGATATAACATGTATTATACTCATTTCCCTGTTTCCTTAGATGTAGGATGATCAACCATCTTGGTTTGTCTGGGACTTGCCCTGTTTTAGCACTGGAAGTCCCAAGTCCTGGGAAAGGTCCTAGGCAGGGTAAACTGGGAGAGATGGCCATCCCACATTTAGATATGGACTTGATTTCACTGCTTTCTGATTGCTCTGTTTTGTTGGTAGGGACCCAGATGTGTTGAATGTTATAATCCAATGATGCCCTCAGGATGATTGAGGCATATAGCACCGTGTGCCTTCAGACCCTATGATGGGAGAGTTGCCTCTCTGCTCTGCTCATTTGTGTGAGGAACTACCTACAGTTCAATGTTACTCCCAAGGGTGCAGGCTTTGTAAGTTGTTTTCACCTGTGCCCCCCAGGGGACCTTGTTGGTTTTCAGGACTCTCATCGAGATGATGGAGGTCACTACAGTTTGGCTTCTGGATAAATGGGGTCGTTGTTATCAAAATAATTTAATGAGCAAAACTGACTCAGGACAGAGGCAATCATGACAAATTACTTTTGAGTGATTTTACTTAGTGGGAAAGAAAACTTATCTGAAGAAATTATGAAGCAGGTGTGTCACCCACACCTTAGACCCTCTGGTGGAACAGATTTGTTTCCCCCCAAATTGGAGTGCCTGCATTCCTTTATCTTTAGGATCTCAATTTAATTAGGAATATGATATTAAACCAGAGAGAATATCATTGCTTTAGTTTTGTTTCTCCATGTAAAAGGGATACTCGAAAGCCTTGAGGAAAAGGAAGGAGGACCACTTGGGTCTATTTTATTTTATTTATTTATTTTTGGAAGATTTTATTTATTTATTTTGACAGAGAGAGAGAGAGAGCGAGAGAGGGAACACAAGCAGGGGCAGTGGGAGAGGGAGAAGCAGGCTTCCCACTGAGCAGGGAGCCCAATGCGGGGCTCGATCCCAGGACCTTGGGATCATGACCTGAGCCAGAGGCAGACGCCCAACGACTGAGCCACCCAGGTGCCCCGCTTGGGTCTATTTTAGACGGGTGAAAGGAGAATTGCCCTGGGAGGAGTCTGCCAACATAGAAGCAGCATACCAGATCACCATGGCTGGTCACACAGGATGTGTCCCTGGAGAAAAAGAGCAAAGCCTGCTTCAGAGTTCCTCTTCCCCATCTTACTTCATCTAAGTAAGATGAAGTTCTTACTTAAACAAAGGGGCCACATGAATATCCTGCTCCGTGGTCTGCCTCTGCCTTCTATCAGAAACATGCATATATTTTGTAGAGCATATAAAAAACAAGTTTGATGAAGAGGAAGTGAAAAAGCAAAATGCATTGACTTGGTTTCTATTTAAAACCTAGTTGTGGCTTCTGTGGCCTTCATCCACTCAGTGTTTTTTTCAGAGATGAATTTACAAGGCATTCCTGTGCATTTTATCATGCTTACGCTATATAAGGTACAGTGTAAAATGTTTTGAGGGTACAGAGAAATAAAGATAATTCTTTTCCTTAAGAAATGTAGCATCTGGTTTGGGAATGACATGTATAGGTCAAATGTTGCCAGGCATTGCCAGCCTGGGCATATTTATGAGGTCACATTTACAGTAGCATCCAATTTTTGATGGCTTTGAATTCTACATTTTCCCATCTGGGAACTTAGCTATCTCAGAGCTTATATATCAGTTAGGGTTCCAGTAGGAAACAGATGGAACATTCAGGCTGAAAAATTAATAAAGGGACTATTCTAAGAGGTGTGGCCAAGGTTTAGGAGAAGCAATAAGGGATGGTGTGGTAAATGCAAGCTAGCAATGATAGGAGCTGTTAGTCTTGGGCCTGAAGGGACAAAGAGATGGGCTACCAGAACTTGCAGAGAGAGAGAGAGAGAGCGCTATATGGAAAGGGTGCCTTGTCAGAAGCCGAGATTAGCAGGGAAGCAACTGGGGGAAAAACACCCTTACCACATCTTGCCCCTCTGCACCTCCCCCTGGGCTCCTGGTGGTGTTCTCCATTTATGAAACCAACGAGAAGCCAATGGGCAAGGAAGCCCACTGGTGCAGTCCACACAGGTCACCCTTCCTGGGCACAGAGCAGAGCAGAGAAGGTAGAGAGTAGATCTGGAGGTTCAGATGGAAGATGTCAAGCACACTGATTTCAGAGCATTCGTAAGGTGATATCCCCTTGTCCTTCCTCTTTTGTTCTGGCTTCCTTTGTTTAAGATCCATGGCCTGCAAAATGATCTAAAGGATTTTCTCCATTGACACTGCTCCTGGGGTGACTAATAAAATGTCTGAAGTTCTTTCCAATGTGTTCTCTTCTAGCGTACCTGTGTTAGTCTGAGTCCTCTGAGAAATAGATGCCAAGACAGGATTAAATGCAAAGACTTTGCTAGGGGAAGTGTTGAAGAGAGAAAATGGGGATGAGCTGGCAAGGCTGGGAAACTGATCCCACGTGAAGGAGAGGTGGGTAGAAGCATCCTAGGCTGCAATGTAGTCTAAGGGAGGTTCTGCAAGGTTGATGGGGAGCCTTCAAAGCAAAGTCTTCATGAGAGGAGTCCTGTGCTTTGCTAGTCCTGACCCATTCACTCCTTGGTTGGAAGCAGCCTTGGCCAGATGTGGTGATGAACCTTAGAGCACAACAGCTAGACCCTGATTAGATTATACTTTTCATAACTGGGGATCTGTGAGGTGCATTCTCATGTGCCCCTTTCCCCCCATTTCCCAGAGCTGCTAGTCCCCAGGAATTTGGAGTGGTGTTAGAATCCTAGAGAAAGGGGTCAGAGAATGACTTTCTCCCTTGACGTCCTCAAGTTTGCTTCATAGCCGTGAGCAAAAATTTTTGTGCCGGGCGCCTGGGTGGCTCAGTCGTTAAGCGTCTGCCTTCGGCTCAGGTCATGATCCCAGGGTCCTGGGATCGAGTCCCACATCAGGCTCCCTGCTCGGCGGGAAGCCTGCTTCTCCCTCTCCCACTCCCCCTGCTTGTGTTCCTGCTCTCGCTATCTCTCTCTCTGTCAAATAAATAAATAAAAAATCTTTAAAAAAAAAATTTTTTTTTTGAGCCAAGATTTCATAAACTCTCATAGAAATAGCTTCCTGGGGAACAGTGTCAATGTCTGGGGGTGGGCATGGCTACCTCTGTTGTGGTGGCAGGAGAACCATGGTCAGGCTGCCTTCTGAGGAACATCTGTCCTTATTATTGGGTCACAGACCTGAGCTCAAGACTTTACTTAGATTTTCTATATGAGAGGGAATTTGGAGTATGATTAGACGTCTAGAGGTTGTGTTTGCTTGGCAAAATTAGATCTATACCTAGATTTGGGGGTCTTGAGGTAGATGAGGGAACTCACAGAGGGGAGTACTTGAGACTCCCCAAGCTTTCAGGTGGCATACCACTTGCTGTAGAGTTCTACAACTTCTCGTTTTAGGCCTTGGAACATTAAATGGCTCATTTCTCTTCATTTCTTTAACAGGAGAGCTTGAGTGCCCACCAGGAAGTTCCTAGAGCACAGAAACCGAGGTCATTAGGATTCTTTTGGTTAAGAATGGAGAAGTAAACCTACCCATAAGAAATTTGGGGTGCTTTTGGATAAAATCTTGACAGCTAGGCTGGCATCAGAGTTATGCTATGTTCTCATGCATTAAATCTAGTCTTATGGGGGATGCTTCCCAGGTCTGCGATGATCCTTTGAGGTGGAGACTCAGGGCTATCAAATTCTACTGGAAAGTTTCCCCTCCCAAAGGAAAGGTCAGGAAAAGATGAGAATTTCTTCTGGTCAGGAACCACTGGGCATAGGCTGACATGGTCAGGAAGCTGGTGATATAAATTGGAATGGATGGTGGGACAGAGACAGAAAAGTCAGACATGAACCAATGAAAAAGGTGGCTGGTGTTGACTTCCTGGGCCTGCTTGTTCTCTGATTCTTTATCAAAAGACTCAAACTAATGACAGAGACCCATGGTCTGGGTGATGAGTACAAGTCAAGGGCCTCTTCTTGGTCCAGAAAGCGAGGTCAGAAGGGAGGGAGGAAAGTAAAACAACGGAAAGGGTTAGTGGGCCCTTTCTTAGGAAGACTTTGAACAAGTCACTTCCTTTCTCTGTTTCCTTAGATGCACAGTCCTGTAGGGAGAGTGTCAGCCCATAGCAGGGAACTCACGAGTCATTTCCCTGGATGAAAAGACTGTTCATGAATGGGGACCAGCTCTCCGCTGGCCCTGTGTCTTGGGCCCTGTGTTTGGCCACTGACTTACTGGCAAATACTTTCAATTGCTGAATGCCTGTTTGTCTCACTGGGTGGACTTTTACTTAAAATTCTTATCTGGGGCACATGCAGTAAGTGGAGAAAAATGTGAGACACTCTTTCTTTAGTCATTAATAAAAGTCCCTGAGGAAAAAGCCTAAGTAGCTTGTGTTAATCATTAAACTTGCCCTATGGTCAGTTCTGAACTCTTACTTTGGTGCATGTTTGGCCAGGACACAAACGAGTTAGGTGAGTTACAGTCCAGCATGAGTGGGTTACCTGCACAGTAGCTATGGGCTGGGCTCTAACCAGAAAACACAGTCGTCGGTTCTCATCAGAGAGAGACAAGATCATTTAGAAAGGAAAGATAATCTCTCCCTCGAGTCACAACAAGACAGAAACAGAAAAGGTACTGTGTGATTCAGAAATGTCTCTGCTCTCTGTTCTCTAGGTATTGCATCTCTTGCCAATGTCTGGGTGAACAAAAGGAAATGGAGGATATGTATTAGCAACCTACCACTCTGTCTCTGAGTTCTAAAAGAGGGGAGGGTAACAGGGAAGGGAGGAAAAGAGGAAGGGGAGGAATGGGAGCAGAGAGAGACAGGGGCTAAGAGGAGACTTGACCAAATGCACAGAGCTCTTGTTTGATTGGAAATTCTCTGGTTGGGAGAATTAAGTGGAGGCTGAGTTTATCCTTAGGAAGAATTAGTGGATTAATCATGTTAAGAAAAATTACACTTATTATTGATTTGACTGCTCTATTCTAGAGGAAAAGATGTAGGTCTGAGCATAGAACTTTAAGAAAACCGGTGTGTAAATATTGACTTCTGTTGTCCCAAGCTGGGAAGCAGGCATTGAAATGAAATATTAAAATCATGCAGCCAGATTGAAAATGGACTCTCCTGTGCTGAGAATATTCTGTTGGGTGTAATAGACAAGTCAGATCCTGTTCTTTGGACTGAATAGCAAATACTCCTGGGCACCTTTCTCTATGCGGTAGATGTATTTCTGAAAATTGAATGTTTTAAAATTGAATTCTATTCCAAATAGATGTAAAAAGGTAGAGAATTTTGCAACCTATAGGAACACTTGTTGAATCCACTTGGATATTATAGATTTCCCTTCATAAATCTAAGTAGCCTCTATCCCTAACCCATCCACCAGGGACTTGAAGGCATGTACTCAGATTGCCTCTGTTTTCCCAGCTCCTCACACAGTGCCCAGCATATACTAGGAATATAATAAATGTTTGTGGAGTTTAATTAAATATAGATTATTTCATATATTGGGTTATCTTAATCAGGACAGTCCTATAAGTTTATTCTAAGTTGCATGCAGATATTCTTTTTTTCTGTGAGTTTATTGTGGCTTTTATGTTTTCTGAAAGGGTGTAACTATTTTTGCTAGTTTCAGTGTTTTTTTTTTTTATTTTTTTAAAGATTTTATTTATTTATTTGAGAGAGAATGAGAGAGAGCACATGAGTAGGGGGAGGGTCAGAGGGAGAAGCAGACTCCCTGCTGAGCAGGGAGCCCGATGCGGGACTCGATCCAGGGACTCCAGGATCATGACCTGAGCCGAAGGCAGTCGCTCAACCAACTGAGCCACCCAGGCACCCAGTTTCAGTGTTTTCTTAAAAATATAAATTAAATGTATATTTAGTAATATATACACGTATTTAGTTCTGTCAATTTTTTTAACTTTTATTTTTTTTATTATTTTTTAATTTTAATTTTAATTTTAATTCCGGTATAGTTAACATACAGTGTTATATTAGTTTTAGCTGTACCATATTGATTCAACAATTCTATTGAACAATAGAGTAACATACAGAATTGTGATTCAACAATTCTGTATATTACTCAGTGCTTATCAAGATGAGTGTACTCTTTTTTTTTTTTTTAAAGATTTTATTTATTTATTTGAGAGAGAGAGAATGAGAGACAGCACGAGAGGGAAGAGGGCAGAGGGCAGAGGGCAGAGGGAGAAGCAGACCCCCTGCTGAGCAGGGAGCCCGATGCGGGACTCGATCCCGGGACTCCAGGATCATGACCTGAGCCGAAGGCAGTCGCTTAACCAACTGAGCCACCCAGGCGCCCCAAGATGAGTGTACTCTTAATCCCTTTCACCTACTTCACCCATCCCCCCACCCAGCTCCCTTCTGGTAATCCTCTATTTGTTCTCTGTAGTTAAGAGTCTGTTTTTTGGTTTGTCTCTTTTTCTTCCCCTTTGTTTAGTTTCTTAAATTCCACATATGAGTGACATTATATGGTACTTGTCTTTTCCTGACTGGCTTATTTCACTAGCATTGTACTCTCTAGGTCCCTCCATGTTGCAAATGGCAAGATTTCATACTTTTACATGGCTGAGTAATATTCCATTGCATATTTTATCCACATCTTTTTTACTTGTCTTCCCTGGCTCCTGCTTATTCAGAGAAACGACATTTTATCCACATCTTTATCCATTCATCTATCAGTGGACACATGGGCTGCTTCCATAATTTGGCTATTGTTGATAATGCTGTAATAAACGTAGCGGTGCATAGATCCAAATTAGTGTTTTTATATCCTTTCGAATTAGTGTTTTTGTATTCTTTGGGTAAATATCCAGTAGAATTTTTTAAACTTTTAGAGAATTTCACAGCCAGTATTTTTCAGAGGAATTTGTCTGTGTCCTCTGACTTGGGGGGTGCCCCGGGAGGAGCTCAGCAGCCTGTCCAGAGCAGTCATCAGGGCTTTATCCAAGGCATATGGTTTTTAGCTAGGCTTCCATGGATTCTGCCCATCTCACATGTGTGAAAGTCATTTCTTTCAGATTAGGTAAACCGGGCATAAAATTTTAAAATATATATTTACCAGTTAAAATTTACTCAATACTGGGTGGGACCTTTGCACAGAGATGGTTGTGGAAATAGAAGACTGGGCCCTGGACCTCTTAGAGGAAGGGATAACTTAAAAGAAGAGGTATATTGCACTACATGGCCCAGGCTGCCCAGGACATAAGCTAGAGGTTCAGAGAGGAAAGGGCAATGAGAAATGGAATGGCTGGGGGTTAGAGGATGAGGACGTCACTGTGGTTTGACATGCTTGCTTGCAGGACTCCACCCTGAAAAAATAGCCTGGCAATCCAGTGCTCTGTTGGTCAGCCTGTGGAAAACTTTAAACCGGAACAACAGTTCAGACCAGTTCCATTGGCCCCTACCATCCTTGCTGCTCTATCTGCTCTAGCAGAGGCCACAAGGATACAGTCCTATTTGGGGTGGGTGCCTTCCACACCTTCCATATAGGAGGCAGCTCAGGATCGCCTCCAGGTTAGGGCCAGTAAAGGAGGTTAGAGGCCTCATGTTCAGCTCACTGTTCACTGGTCCACCGGAGATTATCAAAAGGTGATGGCTCTGGTGGATACCGGAGCCCAATGCACTCTAATGCACGGTAACCCTCAGAAGTTTTCTGGTCCCCTGAGCACCATTGACGGTTATAGAGGACAAATAGTTATGGTCAGGAAGTTCGCTTTGACACCACAAATTGGGCATTCTTCTCCACAAGAATACAAGGTTATATTTATTTTTTTAAAGATTTATTTATTTAGGGGCGCCTGGGTGGCTCAGTCGTTAGGCGTCTGACTTCGGCTCAGGTCATGATCCCAGGGTCCTGGGTTCCAGCCCCGCATCAGGCTCCCTGCCCAGCGGGAAGCCTGCTTCTCTCTCTCCCACTCCCCCTGCTTGTGTTCCCTCTCTCGCTGTGTCTCTCTCTGTCAAATAAATAAATAAAATCATAAAAAAAACTAAAAAAAAAAAAGATTTATTTATTTTATCGAGAGAGAGTGCATGCTCGCAGGTGGGAGGGGCAACGGGAGAGGGAGAGAGAGTCTTAAGCAGACTCGGTGCTCAGCTGGAACCAGAGCCGGACAGTGAACCGACTGGGCCACCCAGGTGCCCCAAGAACACAAAGTTTCTCTTGCCAGAGAGCACATTGGGCATCCATAGCCTACAAGGTCAAACTCTGCAAACCTGAATTGGTGAATTCTGCCTCCAGGTTAGAGTAATCAAACCAGTGCTGAGGGGATGCGCCAGTTGGGAATCAGGAAGTCTACCACCCCCTTGAAAATGCTAATTGTCAAATAGTACAAATTGCTTGGGGGACACAAGGAACTAGGAAAACTATCCAAGGATGATATCGGGTGGGTATTGTATATACTGCCCATAATACTTTCAACAGCTCTGTACGGCCAATAAAAGAGCCAGGTGGCTCATGGAGGATGATAGTAGACTATCGAAAATTGACGAATGTCATGCCCCCCCAACCAGGTGGCTGTGCCCAACATTGCCACCATCCTAGATACCTTGACCACCATCCTAGAAATGTACCATGCTGTGCTAGACTTAGCAAAAGCTTTTTTCAGTCTACCACTGGCCACTGAGTCATAAGATCAATTTGCCTTCATGTGGGAGGGGCAACAATGGGCCATTCAGATACTTCTCCAAGCTACTTGCACAGCTCCACAGTATATTCCCAGATGGTAATCTGAGATCTGTCCCTCTTTTCCTTCCCCACATCAATAAAAATGGGTCCATTACACTGATGATATCATATTAAAATGTGAAGACTAGTCTCTGCGGCAGGACACTTTGCAGGATTTGCTGAAACATCTGTGCGGGAGAAGATGGGCAGTGAACCCACAGAAAATTCAAGGCCAAGGCCCTACCATAAAGTTTTGAGGAGTTGTTTGGTTGGATAAGATGCATGTTATCCTGGAATCTGTGATTGATAAGATGCAAGCCTATCCAAACCCTAAGAACAGGAAAGAGATGCAAGACTCTGTATAGATTTGGAGGCTTGGGGGTACTTTAATTCCAGACCTGGCACACAGTACCTCCATCCCTTATGCCACTTAGTAAAGAAAGGACACATATAGAACTGGGGATCAAAACAACAAGCTGCCTTTGAGAAGGTGAAAATATTAGTGAAGCAGGTTAAGTCTCAGGGCCTCTCCCAAGTAGAGCTACCCTTTGAATTAGATGTGTCTGTGACGCTATGAAGTATGGGCTGGGCACGATAGCAAAGACAATGGAAAGACAGAGTACCTCTAGGATTTTAGTGCGAGCTCTAGAAGGGGGTAGAAACCCAATATGCCCCCACAGAGCAACAGCTCCTAGCAGTGTACCCGGTGCTCCTCCAGGCAAAGCCTCACAGGAAGGAATAGCATATTGTGGTAAACATTTCCCTTCCCATCAAGATATGTGTTAAAAATAGGTTCTATTGACCCACCTCTGCCATGGTGGAGGTCAAACCCCCACTTTGACTAAGTGGCGTGCCCGTTTACAACAGAGAAGCAGACCACCGTCTCAAAAATGCAGGTGTTGTGAGGCCATGTGGAGTATGTAGATGCTCCAGATGCTCTCACCCCTTTTCCTATAGCAGCCCCTGAAGCCCCGGCAGCCTGGAGAGAGGAAATGGGGGAAATCCCTGCTGATGCCTGGTATAGAGATGGGTCTGAACAGGGCAACCCTCCTGTAGGGACTGGAGCTACCATTCAGCCCAACACTGGCACCATCTGGATGGAAGCCCGAAGGAACCTCAACGGCCCTTGGGCTGAGCTCAGTGGTTTGGCTGGTGATCACTTAGGCATCCTGCCTGTTAACCCTTTGCACTGACAGTTGGACTTTACAAAGAGATGAACCCCCATGGCTTATATAATGGGAAGCCAAGGGATGGATGATCATGAATAAGCCCTTGAGGGGTCAGGATATGCAGAAAGACATTTGGGTCCATCTGCCAGAGCCTGAAAGAGTCCTCACTGCCTTCCACATCGCAGATAGTAAGTCACTGACACCCCATGGCAATCAGGAAGCTGATGCCCTAGCCCAGTACATACGCTAGCAACTGATCCATCAGTAGATAAAGCAGATCGGGTACATATGAAGAGAGGTCACCATAGCACTCAAATAAGATGGCATGTTGCCAAGGTTCCATATTGCCCCTGAAATACAGTGACTTGGTTAATGCAGTAACAGCGTGTCCTGTTTGTTCTAAATAATATCCAAGGCAACTACTAAAGGAGTCTGGGACCATCAACTGGAGTTTCCAACTAGTCAGGGATTGATTTTAATGGTCGCTTCCCTCTGAGTGTGGGTTCTAAATATGACTTGTTTTATATGGGCACTGTATCTGGCTTAACCCAAGCTATCCCCTGTCACAGCACAACCAGGTTGCTACCATTAGGGAATTAGAGAAGCTAAGTACCATGTACAGATACCCTTATTGAATAGACAGTGATAGGAGGTCACATTTCAAAGGTCGTGATATACAAGACTGGGCAAAAGAACATGACATCGAGTGGAGGGTCCTTCTCCCTTATAACCTATAAGCAGCAGGATTGGTAGAAAGGAAAAATGTAATATTAAAGCAGCAGATTAAATTACTAATAAGCAAAGTCATTTGGCTGGCTGGGCTAAAATACTATCCCAGGCTTTAATACATTTGAATGAAAAATCAGTAGGACCCTTTGCCCCATATACCAGACCGAGGATCCCTACTGAGACACCCCAAATAGCAAAGATATGGAAGTCATGGAAAACAGCCATTGCCCCATTTCTCACGTGGCTCAAGGTGTGATGCTGCTGAGAACACCAAACCCCATCATACCTGGGAAAGGCATTATCTACGGCAGTTACAATGAGATGTCCTACTGGAAAGGGTGAATGACTTCGCATCCCTGGTAAATGGGAACTACTCAGTCTCCTCTGGGATCCAGTTGTTCTGTGGCAAGCTGGATCTGTCCAAACACACTATGCTTGGAGTGGAACATGCACCACTGAAAGAGGGAGAAGGTGAGGGTCCTGGTCTGGCATTCATCTCCTCTCATCTACCTCCCCTGCCAACCTCGATGCTGGCGGAAGCCCTTGCTGACTGTTCAGGGCACATTGCAGAAGAGATTGTAAACACTGGTCAGGAGGGGTGGCGTGTTGGGAGGAGGGGTCATGGAGAGGACGTGACCTCCAGTTGACCAGAAAGCTGACCCCGGCAGTCGGGCAATCGGAGGCTCCTCACTCCTCCCCCGTCCTTGAAATGTACACTCCGCCCTCCTTTCCCACAGTGGCGACCGTTTTCAAGGACGCGCGGCCTTGAGAGAACAATGTGGTGCTGAGCCTACCTGCCTGGTATGGTTTGAACCCGGTTGAGGCCTCTATACAAGCGTTGAAGATTCAGGCAGGCAGGTGCGCAGATCTACTCGTCCTGAGGGCGCCCAAGACTAGCCTGTATGTACGTTTCCTTGCTTGTTGAACCTGCCGCCTTCCAGTCCGGAGAGGTCTGCCTGCCTCTTTCCTCCGTCTCTCCTTACCCTCCGGGTAAGGGGGCAGCAGACGAACACAGGGGACAGATTCTGTGGAGGAGGTAGCTCCTGAGTAGTGCCAGGAAGGGAAGTAAGGCCAGGATTTCATTAGGCCATGAGAGACTTTGGGGAGTACAGAAGGCAGCGCCAGGAGCCAAGGAAGGGGCTGACCTGACAAAGGCTTGTCTGCGAGGTGATGGGGAGAACCATCTGGTGCAGTGCAGGGTTCGCTTTGGAAAGCCGTGCAGGGAAACTTGGAAAGGTAGGGTCCCAGATCGTGGCCAACGGAGAAATCAGAGACAGGGTTTTGCATTGGAAATAGAGAGCCTTTGAAAGAAAAACTAACATGCCTGGGGATGTGCCAGGCCCTGTGTTAATTTCTTGTATATATCACCTCAGTTAATGCTGATAAAGATCCTGAGAAATATTCTTCTTTTTTTAGAAACATATTTTATTTACTTATTTTAAAGAGAGAGAGAGAAAGAGAAGCAAGTGCAAACCGGGGGAAGAGCAGAGGGAGAGAGAGAATCTCAAGCGGACTCCCTGCTGAGCGCAGAGCGGGACGGGGGCCTCAATCCCACCACCCTGAGCTGTGACCTAGGCAGAAATCAGGAGTGGGCTGCTTAACGGGCAGAGCCACCTAGGAGCCCCACTGAGAGGTATTCTTATCATTTTATGAATGATGGTGGTTTTGCATTGAATTAAAAGCATTAAGCAGAATAAAGGCAGGGTTTAGGGAAGCTAGGCCTGGTGGACTGGGCCAGCATTCCACAGGAACGGGGTAGAGAGGCCCTGGCATCCTGGGGTACAGTTTGGAGGGTCCAGCTTTTTCTTCCTGTTTCTTTCCTCCCTTTCTCCTCTGCTGTGAGGACATGACAGTTTACCCCCAAATTCCCATTAGTACCATTTTTAAAAAAAATTTTTTTTTAAATCTTTTTTTTTTTAATTTATTCATTTGAGACACAGAGATACAGAGAGAGAGAGAGAGAGAAAGCATGAGCAGGGAGAGAGGCAGAGGGAGAGGAAGAAGCAGGCTCCTCGCTGAGCCAGGAGCCCGATGTGGGGCTCGATCCCAGGACCCTGGGATCATGACCTGAGCTGAAGGCAGACGCTTAACCATCTGAGCCACCCAGGCGCCGCAGTACCATTTTTTTTTTTAACACCGTACCATACTTAACATTTGCTTTGTTAAACTTTTTACTCTTTTGTGTTGATTGGTTTCCTGGAGGACTGAGACTCTTCTATAAACAAAACAAAACAAAACAACCTCCCCCTACCCCCCACCCTACAACCACTATTAACTAGTATCTTGAGATCTAGAATTTATTATTTTTTAAATTAAGCTTTTGTTCAATAATTGAGTTAATGAAAGAGGCTGTTCTTATTTACCCAGCTTAAACATGAATAAAATAAGTTGGTGGGAGAGGGGGAGGGGGTCGGATAGTGATGATTTTACACAAGATTCTTAGATTATCCTTTTCTCCTGAGCTTGGGAGGATGGTGGGTCCCTTTGAAGACTCTAGGGCCGTGTTGGTATCACTTCCTTAATTTTCCAAGTTTTGGCACAGTCAAGTAATAGTATGTGAGCAAAAATGATGGTAATTTTTCATTTTTTTTTTTATAAAGCACGAAAGCTACACTGCTCCCACAAAATTGAAAATTTTGAGAGGATTGATTTAAGTGGACAGGATGACTGTCTGGCTGATCTCTCTGATGAGGATGGAAATACTACTTCTGGCAGGTGAGTAGGATGTGTTCTGAAGGAATTATAGATAGAACACAACAAGTTACCTTGAGAACTAGTTTATCGATACTTAAAATATTATTTGGGGGAAAGTCTTGAAGTATGTGCCCTGGGTTTAAATTTTCACTGCTTAGAGATTACTTTTTCCTGTTTAGTAGTTGAGGCTATGTATTAGTTATGAATATATACTTTTTAAAAATTTTTAAATTTTATTTATTTATTTTTTATTGTTATGTTAATCACCATACATTACATCATTAGTTTTAGATGTAGTGTTCCATGATTCATTGTTTGCGTATAACACCCAGTGCTCCATGCAGAATGTGCCCTCTTTAATACCCATCACCAGGCTAACCCATCCGTCCACCCCCCCCCCCTTTAGAACCCTCAGTTTGTTTTTCAGAGTCCATCGTCTCTCATGGTTCGTCTCCCCCTCCGATTTCCCCCCCTTCATACTTCCCCTCCTGCTATCTTCTTCTTCTTCTTCTTTTTTTTTTTAACATATAATGTATTATTTGTTTCAGAGGTACAGATCTGTGATTCAACAGTCTTGCACAATTCACAGCACTCACCATAGCACATACCCTCCCCAATGTCTATCACCCAGCCACCCCATCCCTCCCACCCCCCGAATATATACTTTTTTAATGGCCCATGGAGGTTGCTGTTATAGTCTTGAGCTTCTAATAATAACTTATAACCTTCTTTTTATAGTTCCTTTTTGAGCCATATGATGTAATTCTTTTTAGATTTTACTGCTTTGTTTCCCAAAGGGAATAGCTTATCTTGTCTTAGAGGTTAATGACTGCTTGTATCAAACTCTTCATTTCTCAAATCACGTCTCTAATTTTCTTTGTGAATTTGGTTATCCTCGGTATCTTTTTTTTTTTTTAAAGATTTTATTTATTTATTTGACAGAGAGAGAGAGACAGTGAGAGAGGGAACACAAGCAGGGGGAGTGGGAGAGGGAGAAGCAGACTTCCTGCTGAGCAGGGAGCCTGATGTGGGGCTCGATCCCAGGACCCGGGGAACATGACCTCAGCCGAAGGCAGACGCTTAACGACTGAGCCACCCAGGCGCCCCTCCTTGGTATCTTTTGATGGCATTTGTTTTGGCCCTTCTTTAGGTAGAAGTATCTAGTACTCTTTTGAAGGGTAAGCATGGGCTGGTCTGGCTGGGCCTGCCGTGAATAATTGTGTTGATGTGAATGATTGCCCACCACGCTTGGTTGTGCATTATGCCCCCTTTGTAAATGTACATGGAAGGTCTGGGTTAACCAGAGTTAGCATGGCCTGGATTATCCTTTATCTTTTCTGACACAGGAAATGAGAAGTGTTCTGTAGATAACACTTTCCCTATCTATGATCTCACTGAGGAGCTGACCGATTTTTGATGGCTCCTTGAATTGGCTTTGCCTCGGCTAAGGTATGTCGAGAGGTGTCTTCAAAGATAAGGATTTGATTATTATGCTCAGCCAATGGTATCGATGGGAGAACCCAATCTAGCCTAGCATGTGTAGTCTATATTGTTGTGTTTTTTTTTTCAAGGAAATTCCAGCACTGATCCATGCTTCAGCCTCTCTCTGAGCAGGCAAGGCAAAAAATCTACAGAATTTTGTATCCATCTGGGGAGTCATTCTTTTTTTTTTTTTTTTTTAAAGATTTTATTTATTTGAGACAGAGAGAATGAGAGAGACAGAGAGCACATGAGAGGGGGGGAGGGTCAGAGGGAGAAGCAGGCTCCCTTGCTGAGCAGGGAGCCCGATGCGGGACTCGATCCCGGGACTCCGGGATCATGACCTGAGCCGAAGGCAGTCGCTTAACCAACTGAGCCACCCAGGCGCCCTGGGGAGTCATTCTGATCATATATTCAAAAGGAGGAAATCAGAAGATGGTATACTGAGCAGGATGATTGAAATAGGGACAGCTTCTAGAAGTTTCTCCTCTCCTCTGGGGAAGTGGAATTACAAGTAATAAGGGGTGACTTTACAACTAAATTATGACTACCTAATTAAAGGGTGGGAAAGAGAGAAGAGATATTCTGTTTAATTAGGAACCAAATGTGTCCTTGAAGCCCTTCCCAAAGGAAGTAGAAATTCAGGATTGTTCTGGTGAACTGTGGGTTTTTGGATGTCCAAAATAAGAGGATCAGCCAGAACTCTCCTTAAAATGAAAGTTTTGAAGGTATGATCCCCAAACCAGCAGCACGAGCAGCACCAGGTCAGAACTGTAAATTCTTGGGCCTTACCCTGCACCTACTTACTGAGTCAGAAACTCCAGGGCTGGGGCCCAGCAATCTGTGCTTTGTCAAGCCCTTCTGGTGATTCTGAGGAATGCTATCTTTTGTTTTTATAACATTAGGGAAGTGGATGTATTGAATCTGAACTTCAAATCCAGTGTTTTTCTTACTTATTGACAGTGCCTTCCCTGAGTTTCCATGTTGAACCTGAAGAAGGTAGTCTTGCAGGGGGAACGTGGATCACAGTCATTTTTGATGGTAGGTTTGGGTCTTACCAAATGTCAGTTTCTTATTTATTGGTGTTAAGAATCCTAAATAATATGAGTCTTTGGCTCTCTTCCTTGGCTAAGGACAGGTGTAAAAGAGGGCCTGAGGGCTGTTGGAGCCACTGACACTGACCTCTGTGTTTCCAGATGCTCACTTGGTGTCACAGAAGTAGAGCACACGACACCATCATATGCCCACGTCCGCTTTCTTATCCCAAGCTGTGGGATGGGACCCTAGAAACCCTAAATGACACGATATGGTAGTGTGTAGATAGTCCTATAGCATTGTGTTGCCCAGAATCTTAGTTATCTTCCTTGCACATGATTCTATATGTGGGAACTTCTAAACCACGGTTTAGCTTAGGGCTGAGAAAGTCCTGGATTTCAGTGGATGGACCTGAAGAGAGGAAAATTCTTCTTATAAACTCATAAATGAGACCATCCATTTACACCGCAGTCATAAATGCGTTTGGAAATGAAGAGTAGTCATTTAATCCTCAGGCAAGCTCAGCTTATCACCTTGCCCCTGTGTGGCCATGTTTTTATATTCTCCTGTGTGGATTACAACAACTCTGCTCAGCCCGAGATTCCCCTCTCCCTTGTGTTTAGGTTGGGAGTCGGAGCTCCTTTATCCCACCAATGGGTCTCAGCTGGAGATATACCTGGTGAATGCGGCTGCGCCTGTCCTGCCGAGCATCCCTTGTGACGTCTCTCCCGTCTTCTTGGATTTGCCGGTGGTCATGTGCAGGACCAGGTACACCTGTCTGGGAAGGAGATCAGACAGGGCGAGTGCTTTGCTTATCTCGGTAGTTTTGGGTGGCAAATTAGAGCAACTCCCTCTATGACTGCAGTTACCAGCTATAGCTTTAAAAATGTTCTGTGTGAATACGCTTCTGAAAAATTCCCTATCAGGGCTCTGGGGCTTAAGGGAGGATGAAAATATAGGGAAGAATTTTGAGAAACTTGAGACATTTATAAGGAGGGGTTGGATTGTGTTTCCAGCTGTGTTTTCTTATTGTTGTTTGCAAGGAGCTCTATCACTATTAAAATTTCAATAAATGGTGCCATTAGCCATCTAAAGAACTCATCTTCTGAATAGGCATAATTGGACTGATTGTGCCTAAACCCCAAACCCGTTAGAAAGGAAATTTGCTTTAGTCCTCAGCGTATTTCCTTTTGGTGTGATTTGTACAGGATTCTAGGTCATCTACTGTTTCACTCAAGTTTTTGTTGTCTTACGAAGTTTCTACGAGTTCATTCTTTCCCTACTCATGTCTTTGAGATGCCGCGTGAAAGTGGATCATTGCTTAAGAGAAACAACAACAACAACAACAACACTGTCATTTCCTTTTGTTTTCTGTTCTCTCCTTCAGGAAGTCTCCCTTTTTTCCATCTCTGCCTACTGAAATCTAACCTGCAAATGTCACCTCTTCCCCGAACGTACAACTGAGTGTAATCTTGCCCTTCTTTGAAAGGGAGGCAGATAGGGGCTGACATCCATGTGGTGGTGGTCACAGCTTTGAGGAAGGAGCACCTTTTGTAATTTACACACAGGCATGGCACGTGTAGCCTCAGTGGCCCCGTTTCCTCAGCCCTGTGTTTCTCATGACACTTAGGTCAGTTGTTCCCTTGCAGATTCATCCTAGAATGAAGTGCCTTGAGGACAAGGGGTGTGTTAATATCACCCTTGTAGTCCTTATGGTACTTAGCACAATACCTTGTGAGTAGATGTGGCTCCATAGACGTCTCTTGAACTGAACTTTCTTACAGCCCTGCTGCTAATTGTTTTAAAACTGGGTTGTACGTCTTCCTTATATTTTATGGTAGGTATGGGCATAGAGTTCCTGCAAGAACTTGCCATGAAATAGATCAAAACTCTGAAGTTTTATATGTTCTATCTCCTCAATCCCAACATGCTAATGATTTTCAGATGCACCACTGATTTTATATAATCTTTTTTAGAGGAAAAGAAACACTATCCTCTTACATGTACTCATTGGTTGGAAGATGAATATCAAGTTCAATTAACCCCCAAATGTGAAAAAATGCACATTTTATCATCAATTAAATACTGTCCTATTCATTATCATAAAGACATATCTGTTTTCACCAGGATTGACATTGTAGCATCTAGATCAGCACTGTCTAATCCAAACCTTCGGTGAGCCACAAATGTAATTTAAAATTTTCTAGTAGCTACATTAAAAAGTCAAATGAAACAAGTGAAATTATTTTAATAATTTTTATTTAACTCAACATATCCAGAATATTATTTCATATGTAATCACTATATAAATTATTAATGATATACTTTATATATTTTTTGCACACCAAGTCTTCAAAGTCCACTGAGATTTTACACTTATAGCATATTGTATTTGTGACTAGCCACATTTCAAGTGCCCAGTAACCACATATGGCTAATGGTTACACACTGGATGGTGCAGATTTAAATACTCAAAGTCATGCTGAAAAGTTTGGTGAGAAACTCTTGGAGGGGAAGCACTTCTTAATTCTAGCTCCTTATTCATCATATTCCCTCTCACAAAAATGAACAGGAATGGCAGCATCAAAGAGGGGAAGAAATCACTGTGATATTTGTGAAAAGAGGAGAGGGGGTCCAGGACTCTCCTGATGGATATATGAAGTGTTTGTGGACTGCTTGAATATTATGAGGTCAAGAATTTTTTTGGCAACATGTGAAATCAATGCCTTTTATCAGAGAGAGCCTAGGATTCAAGCCCTACTTTGCTCTTGACCTGTGGTGTTTGCACACATAAGTTTCTTAATCTATTTGGAACTGTCAAAAAATTTTTTAAAAGATTTTTTATTTATTCATTTGTGAGAGAGAGAGAGAGAGAAAGAGAGAGAGCACAAGCAGGGGGAGCAGCAGGCAGAGGGAGAAGCAGGCTCCCCACTGAGCAAGGAGCCCGATGCGGGACTTGATCCGATCATGATCTGGGCTGAAGGCAGATGCTTAACCGACTGAGCCACCCAGGCATTCCAGGAACCATCAAAAAAAATTTTTTTTTTTTAATGGAAACTAGGATTAGATTATCTATCAATGTCCCTTCCACATCTTGAAGTCCTATGAACCTACAATTCTGAGGAACAAGACAGAATTTTTTTTTTTAATTTTAAGGAGTTTCAGTAAAACAATTATAACATGTTGCTGAAGGATCCAGTCTTTAAAGTCTAGTGGGTGAGTGGATCTAGACGGTGTAAAGTGAAACCTAGGAATCCTTGGTTAGCTCTGTTTCACAGGTGCCGGAGGAAATTTGGAGTGGTCACGTGGGGCTTCTGGCTTTGGTAGTTCACAGTTTTTGGTTCACAAGGATTTCCACTTTCTGCCCTCAGATCTCTGCTGTCTGAAGCACACGAGGGTCTATATTACCTGGAAGTGCACTCTGGGGGACAGGTGGTGGGCAGCCCGAGTCCTGGACCACGAAACAACTGTACATTCAAGGTGGGTTCTAAGGATGGAGGAATGTGTCTTTGCCTCGTCTGAGGATAGGCTTGTGCTATCAAGAAGCAAGTTATAAGTCAGCCGGAGTCTACTTTGCCAGGGTAAGAAGAAACGTGGGTGGTAGTTGTGAGGTGTCTGAGACGATACCAATGAAAGTTAAGTATGGAGCCCTTGTATGTCAGGCTCTGTGCTTTATATACATTAATTTGATGTTCACAACAATTTTAAGGGGCAACTATTTATTATCCTGGTTTTGCAGATGAGTGACTTGAGGCGCAGGGAGATGAAATAATGTGCTCATCTCATCAATAATTTTGCCTGTGTCATCCAGGTACTAAATGGCAGAACTAGGATTTTTTTTAATTAGTTTAATTTTTAATTTTTTATTGACATATGATGTCCTATTAGTTTCAGGTGTATATCATAGTGATTTGATATTTTTATACATTACAAAGTGATCCCCATGAATAAGTCTAGGTTGCCATCTGTCATCACACAGAATTATTACAGTGTTATTAACTATATTCCCTTTCCTGGAGGGAATGTAAATTGGTGCAGCCACTATGGAAAACAGTAAGGAGGTTCCTCAAAAAATTGGAAATAGAAACATGATCCAGCAATTTCACTTCTGGGTATTTATGTGATGAAAACTAAAACACCAATTTGATGAGATATATGCTCCCCTGTGTTTATTATTTATAATAGCCACAATATGGCAGCAGTCCAAGTGTCCATCAGTGGATGAATGGACAAAGAAGAGGGGTTATATATACACAATGGAATGTTACTCAGCTATAAAAAAGAATAAATCTTATCATTTGTGACGACATGGACGGAATGAGAGGGTCTTGTGCTAAGGGAAATAAGTCAGAGAAAGTCCAATACTGTATGATTTCACTTACATGTGGAGTCTAAAAGAACTAAGACTTGAACCTGCACTGGATTCTATTTTTTAAAAATTTTATTTATTTATATGTCACAGAGAGAGAGAGAGAGAGAGCACAAGCAGGGGGAGCTGCTGAGGGAGGGGGAGACGCAGACTCCCTGCTGAGCAAGGAGCTCAATACGGGACTCGATCCCAGGACCCTGGGATCATGACCTGAGCCAAAGGCAGACACTTAACTGACTGAGCCACCCAGGCATCCCCCAGCATTGGATTCTAAATCTTCATCTAAACTTAAGCCCATGAGGAGCTGCAAAGATTATCATTGGTCAGTGTTTCATTTCACAGCTGCAATTCTCCTAAGTCTTAGTAGGGGGAAAGGGACTCAGAGACCCAAGTTCTACCTTGCCCTCTGCTTCATGTAATTTCTGCTCCTCTTTCTAATCCTAGATTGAAAGGGCATTTGCTGGTGGCATTCTCTAAGTGCAGAGCTAAACGGAAGCAGAGAGTTTATGAGTTAATGCCTAACTTATGTTGGAGAAGCAGTATGTATACTTGGTCTTAATTCTGTGTTTGGTTCAGCCTATTGTCCATTTCGGGTTAGTTTTCCACTAATCTCTGAAAGGGTAGGCCCTAGACTTTTCATAAAAGGCTGAGTTTTGACAGAGCTCTTTGTCAGGGTTGTCCTTCCCACAGGGTGCCTCCACTGAAGAGTTGTTCATAAAAGTCTTTGTCATTAATTAATGCTCCTTTAGAACAAGACTTCATCCCCTAAATTCATCCCTGTTACGATCTACATTTTATACGGGCAATTCATTGACAAATTTGGAATTTGCTGTCAGTTCACATTTAACAACTTGTTTCTCACTCCCAGAGAGTCTTGTTTTCTGGAATTTTGCTTCTGTACATATGCAGTAGAAAGAAAAAAAAAAAAGATCATTCTTTCTTATTAAGCCCCGCACCCCCACCTCTCCACTGTCTCTGTGAATGTAACAGAAGACGGATGGCCAAGCACCCTCCCTGATCACCGTGCTGTTTTTGGTTTTGATGTTCCTTTCACCCCAGATAGTAGTGTTCCTACTTATTAAAGATTGGAAAGGAGAGCAAGGGGAGAGAGGAGAAGCACTTCCTAAAATTGCACATTAAAGAAAACAAGTCCTTGAGTGCTTTGGCCTAGCTTGGTGAGTTGATGAATAATCACCAGGGGACGCAGTTAATGAGAGGCATTCCAAGCTAAATAAAACACGGTGTGTCTCTTTGTTTTGGGACTGGGACTGGGGGAACCGTGAGTATTAAAAATTAATTCCATCTCGCAGTCCACTTCAAAGAGCCGGCTGCGGGCGCTGACAACTTTGAACAACTCACAGAAGGTTTATCAAGCAGCTGGGGGCTGTGGCTTCACTCTCCTAATCCACTGCTTTTCCTCTCCCCCTTCTTGCCGCCCCTGACCTCGCTGGCGCTCAGGGATCCGCAGGCGGGAAGCTTGATTTGGAAGCTCATTAATTTTTCACTTTGTCCTGTCTCTAGCTTGCTGGGTGAGCGGGGCCTGTTTTCCTTAGAAATGTACCATTTTCATGTCGCATCAGCTCAGAGGGAATCACAGGGGAGACTCTTTCTGAGGTTGAACTCTGAGCTGCCCCAGCATGCCAAGGAACGGGAAGGAGTGATCAAGGAGTCACTCTACTGCCCCCACGCTTGGGGTGGACGGCTCACAGGCTGAGCGCTAGAGCTGACACTGCAAGCTGGAAATCCAGAGCCATGTTTCCTCATTTGGTTTGGACTCGGTTGTTCCTTTGCCTCAGTTTCTAACGTCTGTGAGAAGGAGCAGTAAGGCCGCTCTGCCTCCTGAGGCTCCTAGGATATACTTCCAACGGAAATGACAATGGTATGAAAGGCGCCCCAGTGGGAGGTGAAGGCCTGGCTGGGTGCGGGAGGAAGCTGGGAGGCCAGGGTAGGGAGTGCAAGTTTGGCAGGTGTGTGTGGAATTGCATTAATCCTTATCTTTTGGTGAGATCAGAGCTGCTCCCAATCGGTGAGGTCACTACAGTCTCACCTTGACCTCCTGACTGTACATACTTCCTGTGACCTGTTCTCTAAACCTCTCCCTTAGAAAGGAGGAAACTGGCCTTGATGGCAGGTTGTACAGCCATGTGGATCAATGCCTAAAACCCACACTTGCCAGGCCACCGCCAGCTTTGTTGAAATGTTGTTGGCTCTCCCCTCTGCTTCGGGCTGTGGATGAACAATGGAGTTATTCTTTGGTGATATTCTCCCTGGGAAGGTGGACTCCTGGAATGCTGGAAGCAGACCAAGCTAAACGATCTGCTGTCATTGGATTTGCAAGTGGGAAGCGTGTAGTTTATGGGGAATGAAGGCAGTCTGGGCATCTAGAGGGGGTTGGGGGTGAGGGCGGCCGGAGGGGGAGACCAGGTCTCTTCCTCAGTGTCATTAGCTCATGGGTCAAACTTTGGCCTGGTCAGTCCATCCTTCTGCTTCTCTTTTCACACTGGCCCTGGCCGTGAAGTGCACTAATCTTGGGTTAACCCAGATGCCTATAGGGGAGATGGACTTCCTGGAGTTGTCTTTTTCTCTCTTTTATTTACAAGCACCACATCAATGATCTCACAGGGGGCCACTCTATTCATTCGCAAAGATTTGAATGTCTTCTCTATCCCAGGCTAGTCACAAGGATATGACCGTGACTGAGTCCGGCATCATCCCTGCCTCTTTGGAGCTTATAATCAACAGAAAATGGGCTTTGTGGGGAGGGGGCATAGAAAGATGATTTGGAGCGCCATGACCAGGCTTTCCCCTCTCCCATCAGTGCTGCTTCCTCCTTCTCAAAGAATAAGTTTCCTTCCCATTCCTTGAATCATTTGCATCATTTTTCTCCCAATAGGCACCGTCCACTTTCCCAACAAACACCTCACTTGTGTGTCTACCCAACTTGCAATTTTTTTAGCTTGCTAATTCCTGTTTACGTGTTGGGTGTTAATAAGTTAAGTTGCAATCCTTTCAATTTAAGTAAGTGAATTATTGTCTAAAAAAATTAAAAAATCCTTCAAGATTCCAAGATACCAAGTTACATAATGGAATTCTCAAGCCTGGCCTACCTACCTTTCTTTCTGGTAAAATGTGTTCCTGGGTATGGCAGGTGGACAGGTAGAAAGAAAGTTGGCCGAAGTTTGGACAATATGGTGCAGGGCAGAGAGCTCTGGGACCTTGATAAAATTCCCTTTACCTCTCAAATGGAAGAACTGTAATAATATCCGTCACCTCTGCTTCACAGATAGATTATGGGGATAAAAAGAAATAGATGTTAGTTGATTTGAGGAAATGTAACCATTTACCACCTTAGACTAATATTCGATGAAGAATGACTTTTGCTTCTTGTTTGTGGTCGTGATATGCTAATGAAATGCTCCCTTGTGATGACCTTTCCTGAACAGTTTTCCAGGGGGCAGACACCCATTGTTTACCAAGTTACACCACCAAGTGGAGCTCCAGGTAAGGAATCTCCTATTAAAACAGGAATAATTATGGATCCCTTTGCCAAAGCTATTGCAAACTCTTCTATCCAGGTGGGTGCTCTCTATAAATAGGAGCATTGAGCTTCTTCTCTGATACTGTTTTAAAAATAAGTGTCAACTTTTGGTTTAATTTTTTAAAAAAATTTTTTTATTGTTATGTTAATCCCCATACGTTACATCATTAGTTTTAGATGTAGTGTTCCATGATTCATTGTTTGTGCATAACACCCAGTGCTCCATGCAGAATGTGCCCTCCTCAATACCCATCACCAGGCTAACCCATAACTTTTGGTTTAATTTTAACTGGGTTTGGTTTCACCTCTGGGCACTTTTGCTCTGTTACTTCACTGATAACAAAAGAATCCAAACAAGAAAAGAGAAAGAGGCCAGTAAAATCAAACCAGGTACTGCCAGAGAATGGAGGAACTAGAAATCATCATTGCTCTTAACTTTATAATCATCCACATCTCATAGCAAACCTTTATGGAGTGTTTCCGTGAGCCAGGCTCTGTTCTAAGCTTTTGGCGTGTATTATCCTGTTAGATCCTCACAAGAACCTGATGACATAGGGACTGTTATTCTCATTTGCAGATGAGCAAATGAGATACTAAAAGGTTAAGCAGCTTGCTTAGAGTCAACTAGTGAGTGTGCAGCTGGGATTTGAACCCAGACAGGCAGAATCCAGAGTGGGCAGGTATATCCAACGTTTTGTTCTGTGTTGAGTGGTGGTGTTTCATACTCTGTGGAAGGCCAGCAACCCTGATACTTATCCTGGGGGCTTGTTTATGAGTTAGAGGACACACACATGCAGAGGCCAGGGGCTAGAAGAGAAGAAGAGAGAGAAAGAAGAGAGAGATTTACATAAAAGAAAGGATTGCAGCTAAGAAATAGATTTAAGAATTGCTAAGCTTGCTTTACAACTAAGTAGTAAACACAGCTAGGATTATATATAATTCGCTGTCTGATTCTTGGCAAATTCCTCTGTCTATTTCAGATTTTTCCTTTGTTTAGGGTTTCCAGATGGTGTAATTATGGGAATACAAGTTGCTAAATGTTTATATGTAGTTGTGTCTAAATGCATAAACTGATAGAGTTTTGAATGGCTTGACGACTAAAGAATGTCAAAATGAGTATCTGAGTTGCTGAAAAGTGTTTGTACTTGTGTGTGTGTATGTGTGTGTGTATAGACACAGATTATGTATGCATGTATTTAAAGATATCCTGAAGAATATGAATCTGGCACGATTTTATTAATGCAGGTTATTCAGAGATCTGTTTCTTTCCATTTGTCTGAATAATCAAGGCATGATCATATTTTATTAAAAAGAGATGTGGTCTGAGAATCACATGCAGACATTTGGGTCCCTGCTTTTTGGTGTTAGAAAGCTCTTGTTTCGATGGCAGAAGTCCACAGGGTGAGGGATGAGTAAGGAGCCTGCCATCAGAGGTGTGAAATGGGATGTTGGCTCACCCAGATCTGTCAGGCCCGTTTCTCCCACCAAGTATGAGTGCTGCACCCTGTCTCCTCCACCTTCTGGGGGAATGACTGGTGGCTGGCCTGGTTGGAGTGGAGTGGTCCCTCCAGGCAGGATCACGCGGCGGCATCTTTGAAATCACTTTCCAGACAATTACTCTCATTTCATTTGGGAAGCCTGCCCAGGGTGGCAGCCAGGGAGATGGGGGAGGTGGTGGGGACAGGAGCGATGACGTTCCATTAGTAGTTGAATTTCTGTCTGTGGTTAACAGCCCTCCACTGTGACACAGAATCGCTTGGCACCGTGGGCAGGCTTAGCCATTTCTCAGCCTCTGTTGGGCTTCTTTGTTTAGGAACAAGACAAAAACTCAGAATTCCCAATTTCTATAACTTGTTACCAATTTTTAAAATTATGCCCATCAGAGCTTGAAATCATGCCCACCAAAGCCAGGAAATCAATAATTTAGCTCTATTAAAATGAAGGGAAATTATTTTGCCAGTTGTTAATAGGAGTGGAGAACTGCAGACTCGAGGCTTTCTTCGTGTCTGTGACCTTTGTCTAAGGCATTAGGTTCCCTCCCTTTCTACCCATTCACTGTACAGTGGCTCTCATATTTCGTGGAAGGTTCCCAGGGTTTCACTGCCAGTCCTCCAATGACTGCATCTGAAAGCATCTCGGATTAATACTACACAAGCATAGTGTGAAGGGAACGACTTCTTGGTAATGTTCTTTTGTGACTTTGAATGTGGCCGTGAAGAGATCCCAAATCCTCTGCATTCAGTGACCTCACGAGCCCCATAGGCGCTCTTTTCTTTTCCATCTTTGAGGTTTTACTTATTAGCCAAAACCTCTCTCATCTCTTAATGTTGTTTGTGATGCTACAAGATTACAGCACAGATGGTTAAATTCTCTAATTATTTGGCAGGCACACATTTCCAGGTCGTGGGGTTGTCTGGTGAACTTTAACTACATCACCTCACTGTGTTGCGTCTGCTTAAAACTTTGCCTCGTGTAGTTC